>NC_141900.1:17036088-17339118 GCF_057802395.1 Ceratotherium simum simum
CACACACACAAAAATAAAAACAATTATTTTAATAAGATTATATTTTGAAAAAAATAATTAATATGCTTTTCTTTTCCGTACCTTATTATGCATGTCCCTATATAGGGATGCAGACTGTTAGAGATACCATTTAGTTTAAGGGGAATAGGAGGAGGGGAGTTTCAGATTGATTTAGCTTGAATTCAAAGAAAAACAGTCAATTTTTTTTGAAGTCCACATAAAAGATGATAGTTTTGAATGCACTTAATTTATAAAAACCAAGCTTTTTGAGAATAATTTTTGAAAACTGAAAGTCAAAGATTTGAAAAATGAAGGTATAAAATTAGCCTATAAATAATAACTTAAGGGGCCAGCCTGGTGGCATAGTGGTTAAGTTTGCACACTCCGCTTCGGCACCCTGGAGTTCTCAGGTTCGAATCCTAGGCACGGACCAGTGCACCACTCACCAAGCCATACTGTGGCAGTGTCTCACATATATGAAAATGGAGGAAGATAGGCACACATGTTAGCTCAGGGCCAGTCTTCCTCACCATAGAAAATAATGATTATAATAATAATAACAATAATAAAGACCTCAGTTTTCCAGAGTCGATAGGAAGATAGAGAACCTGACAAGGATGAAGGTCAGGGTGACCTTCTGGACCACCTGGGAGGAATCACATGGAGAAGAGCAGAGATCATATTTAGAAAGAACCCAGTCTCTGCCTAAAGAAAGACCATTATGGCCAATCCAGGGACAGGCAATGGAGCCCAGCCGATGCTGAGAGCTGTCCGTCACCATTCAACAGAGCACTGCATGTCATCCTGCCCAGGAGCATGGCTGTCATGAAGGTCTTCCACTGAAAGTTGCTTGCGCCTCACCCCCGACCCATGTATATCCCAGTGGGAGTGTCACCCATGTATATCCTGAGATTTTCCTTAGCCCATTTCAACTCTATTTCTTTTTAATAGCCTAGAACTTTTTAAGGCTCCTTAAAAGAGAGTGGAGCCCTGGACATCTGAAGGGACTGTGGTGGTCTAGAAGGAACCAGCACTCGAACTTGGGTGGTATTGGGAAAAAAAACAAAAATGGCTCAAAACTTCACTTTGAGGCGGGACAGTGGAGAGACCCACTCCCGTTACATTAGTAGGAATATTAGTGGAACAGGCTTCAGTCAGGCTTCAACTTCCCTTAATTGGAGGACTACAACCACCACTTAGCTGCTCTCTGAAACTGTTCTCTCCACCTTCATCTTGTTTCTACATCGCTTACAATAGTCATCTTCCAAAAAATCTAATGTTGTCGTGTTGCTACTCTAGAAATTTCCATTACCCTGTTGTTACATACTAGAGAAAGGTCAAACTTTGTAGCATTGACAGCACAGTCAAAACTCAGCCCCAGCCCAATTTTTCAGCCCCATCATATGCCTCTGCCCATGATTAAACGTATGTTTCAGCCATTCCAAACAGACCTGAGCTTTTTCATACTGTTGACTTTTCACTTACTGGTTTTTCCTCCTAGATTTTCATGAACTTCCTTCTCTGTAAGCTCCTTCTTTTTTTTTTTTTTGTGGGGAAGATCAGCCCTGAGCTAACATCCAATGCCATTCCTCCTCTTTTTGCCAAGGAAGATTGGCCCTGGGCTAACATCCATGCCCATCTTCCTCCACTTTATATGGGACGCCACCACAGCGTGGCTTGACAAGTGCGCGCCCGGGATCCGAAACTGCAAACCCCAGGCCACCACAGCAGAGCGCACACTTAACTGCTGCACTACCTTGCCGGCCCCTGTAAGCTCCTTCTTCCCATTGTAACTTCAAATGTCTTCCCTACCCTCCTCCCCTGGCCTTATAAAGGGTTATTTACTCTCTCTTCTGTATTTAAAAGCATCTATCAGATTCTTTTATAATGATGTACTTACGTCTCTATGTCTCTACTGGACTGAGGGGGGGCACCTTGAGGGTGTAAACTTCCCCTTCCTCATCTTTCTATCTCTGGCTCCAAGCACAGTGCCTGACACAGAGCAGGCACTCTATAAATGTTTGCTGAATAACTTATCACAGTGAGTGACACGGCTGACTAATAAAACTAAAATACTCTTTGTTCACATAACAGTCCACGTTCATGTTTTGTTGTTCTCATCTAGCTGTTTTTTGGACTTAGGAGAAGTTCATTTTATTTATTCATTGTACATCATTTCTTTAGATTTGGCCAACCGTTCCACCCTGACAAGATGGTTTTATCTTCTTTTTAGACTTTTGAGTCTATTATCCAAGGAATATGCTGCCCCTTCCAGCTGCATCATCAGCAACATTTATTATCGTGCCATCAATTTCTTCATCCAAGTTATAAATAATAGTTCTGGGAAGGGCCTTTTACATGACATTTATCTTATCCTGATTATAGTTATTTCTTCTCTTGTTTTGTTAACTGGATTGCGAACTCCTCAGGAGAGGCATCATGGCTCACTCGTTTTTATATTCCCGTAACTTTCTTGAGATTAATAAATACTATGAAATATCCTAACGTCCCTTGACAGCAGTAGCAGGAAGCTGGTTCTGCAATCAGATGACCTAGGATCAGATCACAGCTCTCCACTTGGGGATAAACTTGTGCAAGTTTCTCAAACCCTCCAAGCCATATATATAACATTTTCTCATACACAAAATATGGATACTATTAGTACCTATATCATAGAATTATCTTGAGAGAATAAAATAGATAATGTATGTAGAATGTTTAGTACTGTACTTAACACATAGTAAATGCTTAATATTTGTTAGGAATTATTATTATTATAGAAGTTAGTTGAATAAAATAAAGAGTGGAAATATCAATGTCATTAAATCTGCTAATTTGTTCATCAATGTATTAGTTTTCAAGGGATGCTATAACAAAGTACCGTAGTGTGGGTGGCTTTGACAACAGAAATTTGTTTTCTCACAGTTCTGGAGGCCAAATGTCCAAGATCAAGGTGTTGGAGAGGTTGGTTTCATTCTAGGTCCTCTCTCGTTGGCTGGTAGATGGCTGTGTTCTCTGTGTCTTCACATGGCCTTCCTTCCATGTGTGTCTATGTCCTAATCTCCTCTTTTATAAGGACACCAGTCATATTGGATTAGGGACCACCCCAATGAACTCATTTAACCTTAATTATCGTTTTAAAGACTCTATCTCAAAATACAGTCACATTTATAGGTGCTAGAGGTTAGGACTTCAACATATGAATTTTGAAGGGACATAATTAAGTCCGCAGCAATCAGCAATAGACATCACACATATTATAAATAATATAAGTAGCTTTGGCAGGCTGTATCACCATTAACAACTACTCGCTTGCCCTTCTTTTAAGAGGATTATATATCGCCACCCTCTGAAATTTGACTGGCAGAGCCTTCACTGGGAGAGAGAAACCTTCATGCTCCACTGCCATTGGGCGTGGCCGTGTGACTTGATTTGGTCAATGGTAGGTTGAGTGTATGTGGCATACCCCACTCCCAAGTGGAAGTTTTAAAAGCCATTGACTGTTTTCACCGTTCTCTTCCCCTTTTCCCTCTGCCACAGAACAGTAAGGCCTGCTCTCTCAGCCTAATGCCTAGAATGAGGAGACTGACAGAGCAGAACTGCCTAGATGATGAGCAGCTGCTAACGTGTAAATGTGAGTGACCGGTACATGTTTTTTGTTTAAGTCACTGGGATTTGAGGGATTGTTTATTACTGCACAGAAGGTGCCTAATGTGATAACCAACAACACAACTAAAAAAAAACAAATGCATATATATGCTTATTACTTTTCCATGCAAAAGGCATATGAGGTAATTCTAATAAGCCTAAAATGCAAAACGAGGAGCAGAGTATAAACAATTTCATGAGGGATCAAAGACCTGTTGGACATAGCACTTTTCCCATTTACATGTAAGAACACACAAGCCTCCCTCTTGGTTAAACTTCCTCTTGAATATGAAGGAATTGCACCACTGCAGCTTTTGCAGGCCTGCCTCTCCCTGTTCTAGGGAGAAATCCTCTTCTGTTCTTGGAGAATCACAGTGGATGCAGAAAATCAGAATTGTCTGCCCTCCCTCACGTGGCAAACACTAGGACTCCCTGAACAGTACAACTTCACTCAAACCAGTATCAATTTCACTAAAACACGTTGGGTTCACAATGCAATCCAACAACCATACTTCAACTTCCTGCCATTTCCCAGCTACTGAGTGAAGGTACTATTACTATTGAGCTCCCTCTAAGGAGTGAGCAGGATTTGGGCTGCTGGAAAAGGAGAAGAAGGACATTTAAGGCAGATGGTGCAGTTTAAACAAAGACACAAATTGTATTCTGCGAGTACAAACAGTTGAGGGTGGTTGTAGCAAAGGATGAGGAGTGGCTACAAATAGGACTGAAAATGTAGCTGGACAGCCATTCTTGGCAGCCTGTGTTGATAACTCTAAGGCAGAGCATAACTCAAAAAACAGTGGGAAAAACTTTAAGTGTTATGGATCACAAATTTATATGTTCACACCTGATTTTAAAAAAATGTTTCTCTTTAATAAATACATGATATCGCATAGCAGTTAAAAACATAGGTTTTTTAAGCAGACAGCCTGACTCCATCCCACAGCCCTGCCGTGGCAACGCCCTATTGAACTTGCGCATGTGTAAGCCTCAGGTTTCTCTTCTGTATGACAGACTGTGATAATAATAGTGCTTTCCTTATACAATGAGGATCATTGAATATAATGGTGCGTGTAAGACTTGGCAAAATATCCAAGT
This sequence comes from Ceratotherium simum simum, assembly GCF_057802395.1. Taxonomy (NCBI): domain Eukaryota; kingdom Metazoa; phylum Chordata; class Mammalia; order Perissodactyla; family Rhinocerotidae; genus Ceratotherium; species Ceratotherium simum. The sequence goes on from NC_141900.1 coordinate 17,040,835, forward strand.
CAAAGTAAAGCTCCAGAAATGGTACTTGCTGCTGAAATTGTTGCTATCATCACTATTCAGAAACGAAAGCTTAGTAATATGCCTCCATGAGATTTGACAACCTGTATCTCTTCGGTGTCCTCTGACGTCCTAAATACTGCTTTTATCTGCCCTAATATGTGCGTAAGACAGAGCCAAAGAGAGAGCCGCGCACATGTCAGTCAGCAACTTGTGTGCCTTAAGAGGAAAGGCCCCAGCCATGCCTCTCTCTCAGTTCATGTCTCAGCTCAAAGAGGGCTGAGCTCACACAGTTCCAGACCAGCCACAGGCCTCACTTTGGTTGTGTCTACACCAGGTACAACTTCAGAGCAGAGAAGAACGAGAAAGTGCCTAACAACTGCTCTTCTGGAAGCTGCCTGGGAAACCAGTCTTCTTGGCCACTATCAAGGCTTCAGAGCAGCTTAAATTGAAAACTGATTCCTCATAAAAAAGTAACTTTTTCTCCACGAGAATGTTATTTTCCTTTTCTTTATTGAATCACTGGCTTCATCATTTTGGGGTTTATAAGCTGAAATTTCTGTCTTCCTTGAATTAAACCCTGTGGTTAGGTAGTGGTTCTTTTGTACTTATGCTGATTGGTAGTTTTGAAGAAAGAAGGGGAAAAAAGGAAAAGAAAATGATGAGGATAAAACCACCACTTGGCTTTTTTCTTCTTAAATATTTTCTAGTTTAGTTTTAGATAAAACAGTGTTTGATCGATGAAGGTTTAAAACAATATTACTGTACTGTGAGAACTTTAAGGGGGTGTTGTCATGGAAATGGGAAGTAGCATGATCCAGAATCATATTTTTCCCTTTCCCCACAAAAAATAATACATATGGGCATAGGCCTTGAATGCATAGCAAATTTTGATATTTGTTTCTAAGATTCTCCTTATACTTTTTTCCTAGATTTAACCAGAAAAGTTATTTCTGTTATTAATCAAATGATCTTAATAAGATATACACCGAGCTGCTTTATGATGTGGTGTAGCATCCTGAATATAATAGCTGTTTTTCATTACTGATGGGTTGAGTGTTCCCTTAAGTATCACATTTTTCTTGGGTGATACTGATTATTCTAGACAATGTTGTTTTAAGTAAAAGAATTACTCAGATGAACTCTTTCTCTCTCTCCTGGCTCTGTCTCCTGTTTGCTTCTCTCTGTCTCTTTTTTCCCCCTTTTCCTTCCTCTCTCTCACATTCATCTATTCAATCATTCATTCAATCTACATTTATTAACACTTAAAGGAGTTCAGAGTACAGGGCGGGGTAGACTTGGAAATCATCATAATTCAGAAAGATACAGCAGCACGTCAATCATAAAGATCAAATTTCTCAAAATGCTCAAGAGAGAAAAATTTTAAGTTGAGAAACTTAAACACTGAGAGGCATAAACCACCAATGTTGAAGTGACACGTAGGCCTCCTAAAGCCTGCATGTGTTTATTACTTACAGTGACCAAAATAAACTGGCCACTGCTCTTCCTGCCTTCACACTCCAGGTTCGTCACTCCCGCTGACTGGGTTCCACTGAGTCTCCAGAGACACAGAATGGCTTGAATATTGGTGTAGAGGGTTACAAAAAGATCATCTTAATAACTCATTGTCTTGGTTTTGCTTGTCAGGCAAAGGAATTCACATACTCCCCTGCTCCATTTTTAGGGTCCAGGATGACAGTGAAGTTTCGAGAGCCGGGGCATTTTCTTGTTCATCACTGAAGCCCAGATGTGAGACTCTCGTGCAGAGAGTGTCCCAGAGTCTGTCCGGGGCAGGTCCTGGGGCTGCTGCACATTTGCCCCGAGCTTCCCCTCATGCTGCTTGGGGGGAGACACGGAGTGACTTAAATATGCTTCTGCTGAGAAGCCTGTGAATGCTCAGAATGGAGTATATCTCTTAAAAGGCAAAAACATCTGCAGAGTTGAGTAAGAGAGCTGCCATTTGGTAGGTTTGTGTTTACATCCACGTGGGTGTACCGACTCCTCTAGTAACAAAAAATGCTCTGTGTGTATATTCTGTTAAAAACAATTATCATCTTAGTCTCCGGCTCTTAAGGAAACAACTGCCTTAATTTAGCAAAATACCTTGACAACCACTTGGGATAGCAGCTGAGTCAGTGACAGCATTAGTTATGAAAGAAACAGCAAAGAGAGCTCAACTGCTGACAATCAGAGAAAGACAGGCATCGGGGAACCAGGAAAGGAAACAAGACAGGAGAGAGAATTATTGAAGGAGATGGACAAGCAGCGTGGGGCAATTTCCAAAAGACTAAGTTTTCATGTTCCATCTTAAGATGCAGTCTCTGCTGTCTGTAAACTCCTTCTATCTGCCTAACATTGCAGTAAAGACCTTGAATAATTTGTTTGTTTGTGGAAATAATGGAAAAGAGTTGGATCCATGTCTCAGTCAGTACCAAAATGTGGATAATAAGGAATCACAGCAAGTGAGGAGCAGAGAATGATTCAACAGTGTCTGGAAGTCATGGCTGGAGGTAACTATGAGAATGTAAACCCCTCCAAGAATTCACAGCGCACAGGTAATGGAGGCAAAATTCTGGGCGTTGTGGAAAAAAAAATCCGGAAGTAGAGACACGTATATTGGAATAACCCAACACAGGAACTCACTCTTGGAGAATGATTGTTACTGGAGGTTTATACAAAACCTTTTGGAGTCCTCAAGGACAGAATGGCTAAGTGAGTTGAGTAGAAAGGAATTTACCCTATGTACCAGCAATTGAGCATTTGCGTAACACACTCCATTAATGATGACTAGAGCAGATAGTTCTTGCTAGACAAACTTCCCTGCAAATTCCTTAACCTAGCATTCCTGTTATGCGGCGGGTACAACCTATTTAAGGAGGCTGTCATTGGAAGAGCCCAAAGGCCCTTAGAAGATTCCTCCCTACATAGTGCTCTCTGAGCTCTCTCCTGCCCTAGCAAAGTTCAGCACTGGAGCATGTGGAGTACCAGCCAGGTAGACAACTATGAGAATTTTGCTTTCAGGTAGGGTCATGAAGCATTTAAGGACCTAAAATAAGTCTAATGACCAAAGAGTGGCTCAGGAGGCAAATTCTTAATTAGTACTGAGTTAAAGCCAGTAAAAAATAAGTTCAAGTGTCAAAGAGTATGAACTGAGCCAAATCAGTTCAAAAACCTAGACTAAAAGCCGGGAAGAACTGCCATAAAATAGGAGAAATTTAGGGGACAGGACAAGGTCATTGCCTCCGTTGAACTGCTGGGTATCTGGCTTGCTGCTACTTGCTGTCAGCCATGTGGTTTGGGTTTCTGGCTGAGTTGGTTCAACTTAATGTATAGGTTCAGGGTAAGGTGTCTTGAGGAAAGAACGCAGAGAACTCAATGGGAGCTGAATCCTCGTGGGAGTGTCAGAAACCAGTGTGACTCAGACATTCTGGTTAATTCACCAAATCCATGACCTAGGCTTTGTGGTACAGTTGAAAGAACATCAACTACAAAAGAAAAGAAAGACGATTGATTCCCAACTCGTCTGACAAATTATTAGTCTTTATTTCAGGACACCCATTTCACAGTTTTGAGCCTCTAAACATTAAGATAAAAAATACCTACCTTGCCAGGCTGTTTGTGAGGATCAAATAAAATATATCTGTGAAAGTAAATCGTGCAGTGTTCAGTAAATATTAGTTTGAGTCTTTTTCTCCCTCCCTCCTCTCTTCCCTCTCTCTCACCTTTTCTTCCCCAGTTCCTCCTGTTTATCTTCCACAGTAGGTACCTTAGAAGCATCACTCCCTGAGCATCAGACCCACCAAGATTTCCAATTAAGTCGGATTTTCAGTACTCACGTAGACCTCGCCACAGTGACCTTCAGATGCATTAAACTGCTGGCTTCCTCCCATGCCATCTCAGCTAGGGTGATGCTGTATGCCCACATGGACGTAAGCAGAGGATGACTGTAACCCTGAGTCAGGGTCCCTCAGGGAAGATGAGCAGAAACCTCAGCAAACTCAAAGCATGTGTTTTGTATGTCAGGAGAGAGCACAGGGGCAAACTATCTGTCAACTGTTTCCACTGCTGACTGGGGAGGCCTTGCCGAGAGCACCCTAGCAGTTACTATTCAAGTCTCCCTAAAGGCAATTCATTCTCTTTTGTCCTGTGGCAAATCCATATTAATATCCAAATGATATGGATTTGGTAACATCCTCTAAACAGACGTTACCCATACAATTACACAACACGGTGCAAGCAGAGCATATGGATATTCATGTGACCAAAATTGTGCAGTATTTATTGTGTAAGCAGATGATAAAAGGCAAATGCAGCCCAGGGAGAAAGTTTTGGAGGCATCTGCAGAAGGGTGGTAGCTGAAACCATGCAACAGGATGAGATCACTCAGGGAGAGAGCAGAAAGCAACATCTAAGGAGCAGACAGAGAAAAATGACATTGAAAAGCCATAGCCAGAGTAACAGGAATGTACCAGAATAAAGTATTATCTCTCAAAAATCAAGAATCAAGAATTTCAAGAGGTCAAGAGGGGTAGGGGCTAAGAGTTGACATACAGGTTGAGTAAGATGGAGAAGCCTTCCAATGGTTCTCATTTCTCCTAGGATAAGATCCCAGATTCTGCACAATGCCCAAGTGCCCATCAGCCTCATCTCACACCATCCTCTCACCCTCCTACATCCAAATCTCTACTCCAGCCTCACCGGCTTTCTTTTAGTTCCTCTAATGCACAATGTTCCCTCCTACAACAGGGCCTTTGTTGATGCTGTTCCTCTGCCTGGAATGCTCTTTCCCTTAAGTGCACTTTAACTGGTCTTTCCAATCTCAGATGAAGCATCATTTCCTCAGTGAAGCCTTCCTTGTTCAATCCAGGCCAAGACAAATTCCTTAATTATATGCTTTTGTAGAATCATGTTTCTTTCTATTCTAGCACTAATCTTAATTTATAATTAGACATTCATTTGTGTTATTTGATAAAAAACATTTCACCCACTGGATTGTAAACTTTATGAGTGTGGGACTTAAGAAATTTTTAGCACAGCCGTCAGGATTTTAACCAAACAGCAATGGTTGCCAACTAGAATCAAGTCTGGAGTGAAAAGAGAGTTTCTGTACCCTCTGTCCGTTAGCACATGCCTAAAAACCCCATCAAAATCACCTTGGTTTTTCTCCATGATTTGGCCCTCGAGACACACCCTGGCACATCAGACTTGCTGATTGGGTTGATATAGAATAAGCCATAAAGCAGATTTTCTAGCCGCTAGTTCTTAGTCTTTGGAAGGGCTACAGACTCCTTTAAGAAGCCCATGAAAGCTATGGATATTGTTATGGGTGGAATCATGTCCCCTCCAACAATATATATTAGAATCCTCACCCCTAGTACCTGTGAATGTGATCTTATTTGGAAATAGGGTCTTTGCAGATGATCAAGTTTAAGACGAGGTCATTAGGGTAGGCCCTAATCCAATACAACTGATGTCCTTATTCATATAAAGGGGAAATCTGGGCACAGAGACAGACACATACAGAGGCAGACAATGTGAAGACACAGTGGGAATGCTCAGAGAGAGGCTGGGAACAGATTCTCCCCCAGAGGCCACAGAGGGAACCAACCCTGCAAATACCTTGACTTTGGGTGTCTAGCCTCCAGATCTGTGAGGTAATTAATTTCTGTTGTCTGAGCCAAGTTTGTGATACTTTGTTAAGGCAGCCCCAGAAAACGAATACAGATACTCTCTTTAGAAATAAAAGCCCTTATGGACATATGTAACTCCACATATAATTTCAGAGTGCTCACAGGTCCACTGAAGTCCAGGTTACTAATTCCTCCACAGACACCATAAGATTCCTGGACCAAAATCCCACAGCATAAGAGCAAAGAAAGAAGAGCAAGAAGACAATGGGCATCAGCAACTGTTTGCTACATGTGTGGCCCTTAGCCAGACACCTGACATTTATTATTTCGTTGAAGCCTCGTAACCACTCCATGAAGTAGATGTTAGCATCCCCATTTCAGAGAGGAGGACATCGAGGCCCTGAGAGATTTAACATCATGCACAAATTCATATATCTAGGAGTGCTTGTGCTGGGAATATGGCCTGAGTTTGTTTTACCCTGAAACCAATGCTTTTTCCATTCTTACCCTGCCTCTGAGCATGAGTGACACATGAGACCCAAAGCACAAGATGTGTGGTTTCCGGAGCTGTGAGGTTACAGAAAGACCAGGGTTAGGCATGTGTCAGTGGCTTCGAAGGAAACAGGAGAATAGCAAAAAAAAAGAAAACTTAAAGGAAGGCCATTTCTTTTGACTGCTTTCCTTTCATTGTTTGGTGTTATAACTCCTTTTGAACTAAGGATTTTGATATAGAAGGACTTTTGCTCTTGCTAGGCAAGGATGGAGATAGCAAAGGATTAATTAAGTCATACTGATGATGATAATTATCAATAGGAATTTTAGGGGTGGGACAGTAGTGTGGATGAGACAGCAAAGCAAAAGAAAGTCAATCTTTCATTCATCAAAAAATATTTATTGGGGCCGGCCCCGTGGCTTAGCAGTTAAGTGCATGTGCTCTGCTACTGGCGGCCTGGGTTCGGATCCCGGGTGCGCACCGATGCACCACTTGTCCGGCCATGCTGAGGCAGCGTCCCACATACAGCAACTAGAAGGATGTGCATCTACGACATATAACTATCTACTGGGACTTTGGGGAGAAAAGGGGGGAAAAAAGGAGGAGATTGGCAATAGATGTTAGCTCAGGGCCGGTTTTCCTCAGCAAAAAGAGGAGGATTGGCATGGATGTTAGCTCAGGGCTGATCTTCCTCACACACACACACACAAAAATTTATTGATCCCTCATTCGATGGCAAGCTCCGTGTTCTGTGGACAAAGTCTGGCTGCATAGTCTAGGGCGGGAAACCAAGAGTTACATCAGTCAATACAGTAAAGTCAAGTGTTGTGTGATAAGCAAAAAAGAGTGTACTATATAGAAAGCAGTGGGCGGTAACTACCCACTTGTATTCGTGGAGAAAGCTGGGTCTAAGTTTACCCCAAAGTCTGAGTAGTGATTATCCTGGCACAAGGAGGGGAGAAAGGGATGGTTCCAGGCAGAGGAAACATGTGCAAAGGTCCTGAGGCAACAGAGAATATAATACATTTGAAAATCTGAAGGCAATTTGTCATGACCTGAGTGTGGAATGAGAAGGGGTAAAGAAGTACTCACCCTGGAGAGGTGCGCAGGAGCTAGATCTTGAAGGAGCTTGTCAGTAGCCTGTGATGGAGACTGAGTTTCCTCCAGAGAGCAGTGGGAAGCCGTTCAAGACTGGCAACAGAAGAGGGGTGTGGGAAGAGAGGACTACTGGCTGTGGGAAGTGAGCAAGTGAATTAAATTGTTGCCTCAGAGTAAGAGATCCTAAGGGCCACTGTGAAGAGTAAATGAGTACATTCATGCAATACTCAGAATATTGCCCCAGGCAGCATCAGCTCTGATTACAATGGTGATGCAGGCGGGCCCAGCAGAGGCCTGGCTGACTGTCGGGTGCAGTGTTCTACACACCGTGCCTTTCACCTGGCTCCTCGGTGGCTCCTCAGTGGGAAGTGCAGCAGTGATGCTTTGCCCAGAGCCTCCCTGGATGGCACACCGATTTCCAACAGGTTTGTCCTCTTCCGTCCGTCAGAGAGCAAGGTTTTCCCTCCACATCCTCATTCAAGGTCTGCAGGGAGCAAGGTTTTCCCTCCACATCCTCACTCAAGGTCTGCAGGGCTCCGGGTCAGTGGAAGGCACGCGTCCAGAGGCACGGCCTCAGGGAGGGGCCGCAGGCAGGGCCCAGGGCCCAGGGCCCGGGGCACTCAACGGTGTACTGCTGGTCGGTGGCCCCGGGCGCCCACGCCCCATCTCAGCTTGGAGTTCACCAAGGCTGCTCTTGTTTGGGGGTTGCTGGGGGATGGCGGAAACTCAGCTGGAAGCGCGCATCTGAATCTTTATGCCTTATACTTCTCTGTTTGCAGCCTATAAAGAGCTTAAAAGGTTTTTGGGTTTGCTTCAGTGAGGCCTGGGGGAGGTAATACTTAAAAAGATCACCCTGCCTCACTACCACAGAAAAGTCTCAGAACATTCAGCTTGGGTGAGAGCTTCCCTCTTGTCTCCTTCAGGGACAATTTTAGAGACTCATTTAAAATATGCGTGGGTGTGAGTGACAACTCTCTCAAACATGCAGAGCGTGGGACATGAGAGTTAGGATCACGTTCGTGCTGTTCTCATCTCCAGCCACTGGGCTCTGAGGATGAGGACGGAACACACAGATATACAGGTACCAGAGAGAACAGACTCTCCTTGTTCTGAGGAGTTCTTTTCATTAAAGACAGAATTTCATATATGCTGAGTGCCCTCCATGCTCAGGGAACTACTGTACTTGTTTGCTCATACGTTATCTTTTACTTTATTAAACCTATGAAGGAATTATTAGGGTTCTGATTTTTACAGCTGTGGAAAATGCGACCCAGAGAGGTCTATAGATTGGACCATGTGTAGTTTGACTCAAAAGCCTCCAGGTTGTCCTGTCCCCCATTGTGGTTAGAGGCTGACCTGTGTGAATCAGCTGTATCACCACCCAGCTCTGTGACCTTGGACAAGCTGCTGAATCTTGCTGTGCTTCCGATTCCTTATCTATGAAACAGGTCATAAGAATATTCATCTCATAGGACCGTTATGAGTTAAATGAATTAGCACTTGCAAAATACTCAGGACAGTGCCAGGTGATCAGTAAGTGCTATAAACGACTTAACCATCACTGTTATTATAACTGGAAAGAGAGCAAAATCTCAGCTTTATCAGGGCAAAAGAGGATATTGCCTGAGGTCTCTGGGATGAAAATAAATACATATATAACCAAATAAATACATAAAAAGAGAACAAGACAAAGAACATTCAATACCCAACCCCAACAGCTCATTCCAAGAAATCTTCCATTTAAAAAAAAGAAACCTCCGAAGCAGATACATGAGAAATGTTGGTTTTTAAAAATTGTTTTCCAGTAAGAGCTAGTTCCTTTATTTGAGTCTCTCACACCCTCTCCCATTTCCCCGCAACTTCACTAAGGGTCTGGATGAACTGAATAATATCATCTTTGTCCCATGATTATCTACCGTTATTATTGGCATCCTGAAGTAGAGCCCATCCAGAGAATTTTAGAGGAGCTTCAGTCATTAAAATCTTCAACCTCAAAGTTTATTCAGCTTATCCTCAGCTACAACTGGGATAATGGAAAGATAGGGATTTAGTGACATTCCTCAATGGACCTAAGCACTAAATCCTAAATTGTAGCTGTGGTTATGGGCCCAGAACTTTTACAGGATCTTTCTTCTCAGAGTTTGTTGTTTTATGAATTCAGTTCAATTAGCAAATCTCTATTGAGCATTTACTTGTACAAATAACTATGGGGAATTCAAGAAACATTCAAGATGGGAACTTGCTGTTGAGAAAAATAAAGTCTAGCTGAGAAACTGTGAACTGGTCTCATGTTAAAAGTAGTAAGTGACTATCAGATTCTGGCTGGGGTCTTAGGATAGCACCAAAATGTCTCTCATCCACGGTTGAAATAGTATTAAAACCATCCCATCATAAATTAATTTTTTTAATTCACACTTTCGCCCGCCCCTTCCAAAAAAACATCAAATGACTACTTGTCCTGTTCACTTTAGGAATAATTTCCTCTCAGCCAGTGGTTCTTCAGTAGCATCAGCATCACCTGGCAACGTTACAAATGCAAGTTCTCAGGCCTGACCCAGCTGTATCGAATCTGAAACTGGGATAGGGACCACCAATTTGTTTTATCAACTCTTTCCAGTGATTCACTTCGTGCTACAATTCAAGAACCACTACTCTAGGAGTTTTATTCTAATCCCCTGCCCCAAATTGGGTAAAAGGCCTGTGGGGACACAAGGTGTTTTTGCCTGAATATGTGCATTTTGGAGAAAAGAGGATCCAAAGATTCCATGGCCAAAAAGGGAGGACTCCAAGATTTTAATAGCTCATCAGGTTGAATGAACACTCTTTGATAAAAGATAGAAAACTGATGGATAGATTTCCCCAACTCTCAAAGATTACTGAAGGGAGTGCCAATGTTTTCTTTAAAAAAGAACATGGAGCCTATGCTGAGAAATGGTCAAATGATTCATTAAAACTTAAAAGTTGTACAGTACACAGCCAGACTGCAAGAATTTAGCTGGAAATATGTTTAAAGTTGGCAATGCTAAGTGCTCATCTTAATAATTTGGGGGTAGGAGTAGGGGGATGGTGGCCTAAGAAATTTTATAACACTTTCAATTTCTTATCAAATCCTTTCCAGAAATGCACCAAAGTACAGGTTAGCAGCTACGTATGAGAGTACTTATGTCATGATCAACGCTTTAACATCACTGAGGATTATAAACTTTTTAATATTTACAAGTCGAAGAAGGTGAAAATGGCATTATATTGTTGTTTAACTTGCGTGCCTTTGATTACTGCTGAAGTTAGACATTAAAAAATGTTTATTAGCCATTTATCTTTCTTCCCTTGTGAATTGTCTATTTGTGTCCTTTTCTTGTGTTCTAATGAACTATAAAGAGTAATTGATTAGTAAAACGTCATATTATGTAGGAAGCACATTGTAAAATGTTTCCATCCAGTTGCCAATTGCCTTTAATCTGCTTTATGATGTTATACATATATTATTTATATGATATTGTGATATTATATATCTATTATATATTATATATCACATATATGATATTATATATTTTTTTTTATATAGACAACTTTATGTAGTCAGTTCTGTTTCTCCTGTGTGGTTTCTTTCAATGTTTTTTTTTGGGGCTTAAATTTTTTCCAATCCAAGGTTAGGATATGTTTTTCTGTATTTTATTTTAATAGCCTTAAAAAATATCCTGGCATGGTTTCATACTGTGTTTATATCCATCTCTTTATTGCACTACAATTTATTTCAGTGCATGGCATGGGTAAAACTACAGCTAGGTTTTGTTTCTAAAAGAAATGGATGATTCTCTCAATCCTTTTTTGATAAGAAAACCCATCTGTCATGTGGGCTTATAATTATGAAATGTTAAATTTGCGTGTCTCTTTCATGGCTATCGCACCCAATGATTTATCTGTGAATTCTAGAGTCTGTCCAACTTTTTATTTAACACTTCGTTTTATAACTAACATCTCATAGGGAGAGTCCGCAACCGTGCTTCCTTTTCTTCTCTAGTTCCAATTGTTTATTTTTCCAGTTAAACTTTAAAATTATTTTGTCAGATTGCAAAGGAAACCCTTCTGGGATTGGAATTAGACATTTTTAACCCCTATATTAAGTGGAAAGAATTATCTCTATAGACTACTTAGTAGGTAAATTCAAAAAGTGATTAAAAATCCTTATATACTGCTGAACATTTGTGAAGTCTATGTACTTTTTTTAGAATATAGATTCCACAAATTTCTCATAAGGGTTATTTCCAGGAGTTTTTGTTTTCCTGATGCTAGTAAGAATACAATTTTTGTTTTCATTATATTTTGGATCATGTCTGGTATTTTAAAAACTGTTGAGTTTTAAAATATGTACCTTCAAAATTTCTTCTATCTAAATAGATGTTCAACTGAGTAGCAAGAGGCCAGTCTCCCTAACGGGCAGACACGTTCAGGTTTACAGGTGGTGTGGGCAGAGGAAGGCGAGCCTTGTTCAGAAGCTGTGCCCTCTCTACAACACTTGCCCTTCACAGTCCTCGTTTTACATGACAGGGAGGAGTCATATGCACGAATTATTTGGTAGGCCATGTCTTAGTCCATTCAGGCTGCTATAACAGAATACCACAGACTGGGTGGTTTATAAACAGAAATTTATTTCTCACACTTATGGGGGCTGGGAAGACCAAGACTAAGGCACCTACAGATTCAGTGTCTGGTGAGAGCCTGCTTCCTGGTTCATGAACAGCTGTCTTCTCACTGTAACCCCACGTGGTGGAAGGGGCAAGGGAGCTTTCTCAGGCAGCTTTTATAAGGACAGTACTCCCATTCATGAGGGCTCTGCCCTCGTGATCTAATCGCTTCCCAAAGCCCCATCTCCTAATACCATCACCTGTGGGTTAGCATTTCAACATGTGAATTTTGGAAGGATGGAAACATTCAAACTATAGCAGGCCAATTTGTCATTAGTTAAAGAAGGAGGTAGCTAGCCTCAACTGCTGGTGGCTCTCTAAACTTTGTCCTCAGCTTTGACCCTTAGCACAATTCCATGAAAACAGGAAAAATTCTATTTGATGTCCTGTTACAGAGCATCACAGACAGACACAGTCATTCATATACACACATTATTCGTAAATAATAAAGTGTTCTCCATAGTTCTGATAGTATACCCACACACACACACACACACACACACAAACACACACACACTACTTCTCTAGGTACTAGACTGAGGAAAGACTTTCTCCAGCTACCATTATCTAGTTCTCTGAGTCTGAGGTAAATTTAATCACGACTCACACTGCACTGGGATTTCCTTGATTTCTCCTTCCTCCTCACCTTCCACATCAAATCCATCAACCCATCCCACCGACTCTACTTCCAAACGTATCCTGACTCTGTCCCCTTCTCCCCAGCCCACTGTGCCTACCCTCATGCGAGCTGCCATCTTCCTTCCCCGGGCAACTGCAATAGCTTCCACTGTTCTCGCTTTCCCTCCCACTCCCCTACCATCCATTTCCACACAGCAGGTAGAAGGACACTTAAAATATAAGTCAGATTTTGTGACTGTTTTGCTAAAAACTTTCAATCAGCTCCCCATTGGCCTTAGAATAAAGTCCAGACTCCTTGCTCTGGCCCCAGCATCTGGGGTCTGGCCCTTGCCTGACCCGTCAGCCTCATCTAGAATCACTCTCTTTGAGGGTCTTGCCCTCAGAGCTCCATCCCCTGGGCCTGTACATTTCCTCAAACAAGATGAACTCATTGCATATGGATGCTGGGTCTTTTCATGGCTACTTGACATTGAGCTCTCTATTTAAAGGGCACCTCATCAGAGAGGCCTTCCCTGACCATTTCCATCTAAAGTAGTGATTTATTCACTCTACTCCGTCACCCTCTTTTCATTCTCTGCATGAGGCAGCAGTGGCTTTTGTGTGTGTGTGTGTGTGTGTGTGTGTGTGTGAGAGGAAGATCAGCCCTGTGTTAACATCTGCCAACCCTCCTCTTTTTTTTTGCTGAGGAAGACTGGCCCTGGGCTAACATCCGTGCCCATCTTCCTCCACTTTATAAGGGATGCCGCCGCAGCACGGCTTGCCAAGCCGTGCATCGGTGTGCGCCCGAGATCCAAACTGGCGAACTCCAGGCCGTCGCGGCAGAGCATGCGCACTTAACCGCTTGTGCCACCGGGCCGGCCCAACTCTCTGGCTTTTTAAATGATCCTTCTGTTGCCTGCCTGCCCACCACCACCAGAGTGGAAGCGCCCTGAGGGCAAGACCTTGCCTGTCTTGTCTTCCACTCTACCCCAGTGCCTAGAAGAGAGTCTCACACACAGGAGGGCTCAGGAATGCTCAGTGAATGAACGAGTTCCTGATCATTTGACAGTTGATACTTCTTCAGCCTGAAAACCAGTCCCCAGGATCCTTTTCTCTCTTTGGGACACTTCACATACTGTGAACAAATGGCCCACTACCTGTTCTGTTCACTCCTGGCTGCTGCTACAAATGGTATTACCTGGAATTGATTCAGCAAAGTGATGCTATTGAGGAGTGGTGTGAAAATAGAGGATGAAGGGATGGCTTCAGCTGCCCCAGAAATACTCTCTCCCAGTGGTAGAGATACCCACTGGCTTTCTGACTGATCAGGCCAGACCTTTGGCAAAAGTGGTAATAGTGGCTGGGCACATTTTCCTACCTTATTCCTGCTTGCTCTGTTGTTTTTCAAAGCCTAGGAGTGGAATGGTCATGCTCCTTGCTCAGCTAACCCCTCTGATGGCTAGTTAGTGATAATTCTTGCACAGGTTGGCAAACTGTTGATGGATACTTCTTGTTTCCAGCACCATTGTGACTTTATATCTTTTGTTTGTTTGTTTGTTTAAATGGACATTTAACTATGAAGTTTGGGGAAAGACAAAATGGTGCCACCACAGCCCAAAAGTCCACAGGCACTGCTGTCAATCAAACAAAGGTGATTTTGACATAGTTTTGTATTCAGCTCATATTAAAAATTGGCTGTAGAGAATTGTGTTTTAATATATTCATTCTGTCTTTTCCTTATTTAGTAAACATGACTTTTATAAGAAATGTGCTAATAACATATACCTAGTAGGTAAAATAATAGTTGAAAATTGTTATCAATTGTCCTCCCAAGTCAAGGGCATTTGATATGAACCTCAGTCTTCTCAATTATGGCATGAAAATAATAATAATAGTTTCTAACTCAAAGGTTGTTGTAGAGATCAAATGAGATAATCAGTATAAAACTCTGAATAGAGACTATGACACAAAGTAAGTCTTGGTTAATGTTCTCTAAGATTAAGGTTGATATTATTTTTATTTTCTCTATCCTTAATGTATTGTGTACAAAACGGCAAGAACCATGAGAGCAATATTTATTAAGAGAAAGTTGTTGTTATTTTTAAAACTAAGCTTCTATTATCCCTCATGGTACCTGAGTATGACTAAGGGTGGGTACATTTCTGCCTATGGGTGTGAAGCAATGGAGAATGGACAGAGGTATCTCAGAGGGCAGGCCAGCTAATGGGTCAAGGTGAGCCCATAGAGGGCACTGCCTTCGTGGGTCACCATAACCCAGATTAATCCTTAGCAGATTTACACAGTCATAAAGGGTTGATTTTGTTGGTCCATGGAATTTTGGTCAGACACTCTCAAGGGAAAGAAACCAAAGGTAGGAAGTACCCAACTTTTTGAGTGCGTATTACTTGCAAATTCATCCACTACACACTTTATAAATGCTGTTTCATTTAATTCTAACAAAACTCTTTAAAGTAGGAAGTGGGGAAAATTCCAATAGAGAGTTCCAATAACTTGTCCAGGGTAATAAGTGACCTAATCGGCATTTGAACTCAGGTATGTATGATTTTAAACCCTTGTTCTTTCTATTACACCACACAGTCTCCCTCAGAAACTGACGTATACGAAGCAACTTCACTTAGTTAAGAGACTGGTATATAAACCAGAATGACAATGCATTATTTCACAGTGGGGTATTTAACCTTTCCAGTGAATGGAATACTTAAATTTGCAGTTTAGGACATTCACCTGTGACAACAAATTACTTGTGAAGTAAAATTTCTAATCAGAAGGGAATCTACCTAGTCTGGAGGAATAATTCTTCTAGGCTACCGAGTTTATTGAATTCTGCCTGACCCATGGGCCTCTCCAAATCTTTCTCTAGGTGTTGGGTGTTCCTCTTCAGACAGGTTGGCTATCACTCTGACCAGCCAAGGTCTAGGGAAGGCGGCGTTAGGCACTGAGGCAAATACTTTCTTCCCATGCTCTTCCTCCTTTCCTCTGGTGCCAGGGGGGTCTGCTCACTGTGCCCTTTTGCTGAACTGGGAGGGATAAGATCTGCTTGAGCTGGGATTTGCAGTAGAAGGGACAGACCTAGTAATTTAGCTTGCTCTGGTCAGTGGCCGCTGTGGCCTCTGCATCCTCCACTTGGTCTAGCCTGGCTCACAAGAGTTCTACAGAAGTACCTGGGGGCCAAAGCCCCAGCTCCATAATGGTGATGGTTTGCTTGGTTCTGTCTTCTGAGCTTGCTCCTCTATGGATTCTTGACAGTGAGAGGGGAGTAAAATCTGGGTGTTCCTGGATCTTGGTCAAAGTGACAACACGTGACTTTAATCTCACAGTTGTCCCCAACATCCTTTATACATCTGCCAGATTCCATAATTTTCCCCTCTGCAGGACATGGTTAGATAAACACTGCCAAATCCTTGGTCTTAGATTCCCTAACTAAATTCCACATAAACCAACCTTCTTCTGCTAAAACAATTTGTCTTCAGACAAAATGATATCATTCCAGTGATCTTTCACATCAACCCCATTCTGACAGCACCTTGATGAGATGGCGTTCCAATGGCAACCTTGCTTTTAATAAGACTTCGTGATTTCTCCAGTTTTTCAGCCCTGAACACACAGACCCTCTCTTTCCACGGCTTAAATCTCTAAATAGTTCATTTATCCATTTACCATGTATTGGCATTATTCTTTCAAAAACAGAGCTTAACCTTATTTCCAAATTTGGAGGCAACTAAGTTTAGCCTATTTATGTCTGACTTCTTTAAGTATATTTGTTACTAACAGACATGTGGATTCTTCTAAATGGAAATTTTATTAGCAAACTTATTTTTGAACAGAATGATTGTACTGAATGATTATATATGGTAAGAATCTAGGGAAAACTTTATCTCCACTCCAGGAGCAACCACTGCAAATACCACAATAAACTCGGTCATTCTTGTATTATCTGAACTATCTGAATTATGTGAACAAAATTGTTTCCTCCTCTTCCTAACCTTTGACCCAGGAAACACAAAGTTCTTATGACTGAACTGGGAAAGTAAAGGGTTTTGGAAGAGTAAGACAGACCAGAATCACATGGTCTCATGTTATTATCCAAGGCCTATCAACATAATAATATAATTTCCATACAAAGTTAAACTGAAAAGTGTCCTCCAATGTTCAATTTCTACACACTTAAACACACCAGAATACTGAACTTTAGTTGTTCTGAGTAGACAAAATAAAAATCATTTTCAATTTATTGAACTGAAAAAGCAGGGACAGTATTCCTAAAACCTGTAGGCTTTCTCATTCAGGCTATTTTCCTTCCTCATTAAATGGCAACATCTACGAAGGAGTGCATAGATCCACAGGCAGGAGAATAATTCTATATTTCTGATAGAAGGGGCCGATGGTTCATGGCTTAGGGAAGAACATTCAGTTTGGAAATGCTCTGTATTAGGGTCACTCAAAAGGGAGACATCTGAAGTGAAAATCTCAAAGGTGCTGCTCCAGTGTGGCTTGAACTGGTCTCAAGTTTACGTGTCAATACACCTCAGCAACTTTGGGTTGAGAATTTACGATGATAAATCAAATGGCTTCCCCTCCTCTTCTTCTTCCTCTTCCCTCTCACCCTCTCCTTCCTCTCTCCTTGTCTTCCCCTTCCTCCTCCTCCTCCTATTCTTCCTCCTCTTCCTCTTCCTCTTCCTCTCCTTCTCCTTCTCCTTCTCCTCTTCTTCTTCTTCCTCTTCTTCTGCTTCTTCTTATTCAGTTCTCTTTGCTATTTGGCACATTGATACTTTGAGCTAGAATTTATAGGATTGCTATAATCGCGATATTTGTTGATATTAGGTGGGACACGAAAGGATCTAAGCAATGTCCTTACTGCCAAGCTGTCAGGAGTATTGGGACACATAGGAAATCTTTGCAGTGCTATTGGTTGCTTTTTATGTAGTGTGAGTCATGACAATAAGAACGTGTGTGTGGTTGCTGATTTGGGAGAAAATTACGAAAGCTGTTGTGATGCAAGGTTTAACCAAAAGGAAACTTCATAAAGTCATACACATTTGTTGGTCTTGAAGCATCATTTTACTTTTACTCCCATGATGCTAATGTGCACCATAGGTCATTAAAATTTTCTTAGATGGTGCAAGACAGACCAATACGTGTCTTCACTTTATTATCCCTGAGCCCTCAGAGAGGCCAGAGCTACTAAGGAAAAGTCACTTAACACTTTAGAATCAAAAAGTTCTGCAGAGGCTGGCCCTATGGCATAGTGGTTAAGTTCGGTGTGTTCCGCTTCAGCAGCCCAGGTTCTCAGGCCCAGATCCTGGGCACGGATCTGCATCAGTCATCAACCACGCTGTGGCAGTGACCCACATATAAAGAAGAGGAAGATTGGCATAGATGTTAGCTCAGAGCTAATCTTCCTCAGCAAAAAAACCAAAAAGGTTCTGCAAAAGCAAAGAGCCTTGCTAAAAAGACACTAAATTGCGACTGCTGATCACACCTGCCCATCAACTAATGTGATCACAGAATGTTTCGCAAATAACATTTATCTTAGTCTTTTTCTCATCGAGTTTTCAATTTAGTTTTTACACTACTTTATTTTTCCTGGAAAAGAATTCTGCATTTTATAATGGAATTTAATGGGAAACTTAGCTTTGCTAAGATATACTTATTCCATAAGATAGGACAGATGTACCATGATTCCACAATAAAGGTACCATTACTGCCACTGGGAGTAAAACAAAACCAAGACACACTAAATTTTATATATATATATCTCCAACTACCCACATGTCTAGCCCAAAAGTATACTGTTAATCTAACAGGTTTGTGTATTTAGTTAACTGAGAACTTTCCAATAGTTTAGGCTGGTGCCTCGTGGTTGAGAAACTAAAATCAGTGTTTTCCAACCTCTTTCCAGACTGAGAAAACTAAGCAACTAGGCTGAGAGGTTACTAAATAATGTACTTTAGGTTTGAAAAACCATTTCACAAGATAACCCTTTGATTTATTGTTTGTATATTTTGATAATTTTCTTTATCAAAACTATAGAGCTCAAATGAAAATGACAATGATAGCAGTCATGGTTTAGTAAGAATACCTATTTTGCCATCAAAAATGATCCTGATGAAGGGTACTGGCCCCATGGCATAGTACCTGAGTTTGGCATGCTCCGCTTTGGTGGCCAGAGTTCGCGGGTTCAGATCCTAAGCACAGACCTACGCCACTCATCAAGCCATGCTGTGGTGGCATCCCGCATACAAAAATAGAGGAAGATTGGCACAGATGTTAGCTCAGGGCCAATCTTCTTAACCAAAAAAATATATATATATATATTTCAGTTGTTATTATCTTAGCATAGTTCTCAAAAGAAAAGATTATCGATGCTAGAATGTCCATATATAAATGTAAGTTTGTCTTTTAAATAGATGTTTACCAACAAAGCCTTTAGATCTCATAAATTGTTCACAAGACTTTGGCTAAGGAGGCCCATTCTTTCCTCCAACTGAAGGCGTTTTGAGTCAACAAGGAAGGCAAGGACACTGGCGCTTTCAGGAGATGGATCTATAAGATCCATCCAAGATCTACTTACTTGGAAAAATTGAAAAACACCCTTGTGTGGTACAGGCAGATAACAGGCAAAGTGATTTAAAATAACAAGGAAACATTGAGAGGGTGGAGTTAGTAAAGGGAATCCAAGAAGTGGTGAGTATTAAGTTTTCAAATAGTGTGGAACTAAGATCACTTCATGGTTAATGTCCTCAGAAATCTAAATGTTTTCCCCTTTTAAAAATATTTAAATAATTTTTGAATGTGTTCCAATTTTAGGAAATGCAGCATTAACTCAATTAGCAAAGCTTCTTGTAAGAAAGTCACCCTGATAATAGAGCAACTGGAGGCAGAAAGGCCAGGCCCCTTTGACTCCACATGGGCCAGTGGGAGAGGGAGGGATGGCTCTGTCCCAGGGCTGGGCGTTCAGAGTTGAAGGCAGAGGGTGGACAACGCCCCAGTGCTTGCGTGGATCCTGGCAATTTTCCTTGGGAGAGGTGGAAATAAATTGCTCAGATGTAGCGTAAAGAGTTAGAGACACATGAGGCAGAGTATCCCACAGAGTGGTACCCAAAGCCTAGTTCAGGCCTGTTGTCAGGAATCCAC
Organism: Ceratotherium simum simum; assembly: GCF_057802395.1. Lineage (NCBI taxonomy): Eukaryota > Metazoa > Chordata > Mammalia > Perissodactyla > Rhinocerotidae > Ceratotherium > Ceratotherium simum. Next base: position 17,060,511 of record NC_141900.1, read on the forward strand.
ATCTGCAGATACGTGAGACACTGGGCCTCCCTTTCATTAATTGGGGCAGATCCCTGGCCTATTCAAGAGCCCTCTTCTTTTTGACTATGATGCCACTAGTGAGTTTTTATGCAAGACTGGTGACTAAGGAAACCCTCCTGCCACCCCGAGGTAACCCAGGCTTCACTTCTCAGGCTCTTGGGGCAGTTGGGAAAGACAGAGCAGTGCCAAGTGTCTAAGCAGGGAAGGGAGTCAGGGGCCTGATCTAGAGGCCTTTGGACACCGTGCCAAGGAGCCTCCGCTTTCCTTTCAGGCAGTGGGGAACCACAGGGGCAGGGAACCATCAGGTGTGGATTGAGGTCCCACCAGATGTAAAATCCTTCTGGAAGGGAGATATGGCTTAACTACTAACATGGGCCAACTGAAAAATGAAAGGGCACGCACTTCACATGACCTGAATAAAATAAGTGGAGTTCCTTTCCTTCCTCCTTTGAGTGGGGGTGTGTATTGGGGTGGGCAAAGACAAAGATCCAGGGCTAAGGGGAGATGTGCAGTTTGGAAAGGAGTGGGGCCATCCTGTGGGTGGAGAGATAGGAAGCAGGGCAAACAGTGTCCCAAAGACTTGGTCAGGCTGCACCACCTCGAAGGCAGCTGTGACAGGATCCGTCCTCTGTGCATTCCAAGTGCTGGCCTTGGCTGGGCTTCCCTCTGCTCTGTGACTCCAGGAACTGGCAGGGCGTGGGCACTGGAGGTAACAGGATTCAAGACTGGCTTATGACTGACTGACTGACTGACTGACTGACTGACTGACTGACTGAATAAACAGAGGACGGCTTCTAGAAGAAAAGGCCAGGACAAGGACAGAGGGTATAAAGATGTTGTGAAGGCCAACAATGTTAAGAGGCTGGACCTGGGTGGTGGCTAAGGGGATGGATAAGAGGCAGCAGCTTTAAGAACTATTCTCATGGACTCAGGACACTGATTGTCTGTGAGGACTGAAGGAGAAAAATAGGTCAAAAAGATCTCCGAGGCTTCCGACCCTGGCAACTGGACTTTCAGAGGAAGAGCAAGCTTTTGAGAGAGGATAATGAATTTGGTTTAGACCAGGTGAAGCACTTTAGATAAGAGCTTTAACTCCCTTATAGCCAAGATAATCCATATTCATTACAAAAGCAAATATATCAAAGAAAACTCTGAAATGCAATTAAATCAGTTTATTGAAATAATATTAACTGTGAGTAATACAGATTGTTTTCAGTGTAAGATAAGTGTCACACATTTCTCCTGGTAATAGACGATAGATGGATAGATAGATAGATACATAGATATAGAGAGACAGCCAGATGCCACACAAGAGTAGAAGAATCCAGAATAATAAATTTTATTACTGCGAGTCTCCCTGGAGATCAGCAAACCCAATCGCATTTAACAGATGAGGAAGTAAGGACCAGAGAGACTAGCGTTCTCTACTCTACCGATGTGCAGGGCACTGACCACGTGCCGGGCACTTACTTGGTGCTGGGCGCATGAAGGTAAGCGGAACACAGACCCGTACTCAAGGCGCTCACAGCCAGGCCAGTGAGTACAGGCAGTTGACACCCAGCCTAGGAGGCACTGTGTGAACAGCATGCTCAAGCTGCAAGGTGCGCCCCGTCCAGGCTTGGAAGCAGCTCTCTGAAGGCCATGCGTGAGCTGGCCTGGGGAGGAGGGATGGGAGTCGGATAGACAGGGAGCTTGTGACACAGGGCCGAGGAAGGCCGAGGCGAGGGAAAGCCCAGTGCATTTAGTTAATCAAAGGAGTTCCAGTACAAGAGAATTCTAGTCCTGCATTTCAGAGACAAAGTCTCCTGACTCCCAGTTCAGTGCTATTTTTAGAATACTCCCTGTCTCTAGCTCTATGACATGTATGTGATGATTCAGCACATAGATCAATATTCTTGCATAGAAAAAAGGAAGCATATATGGCTCGTGCTTACCCAGGTAGAGACATTAACATTTTCCAAACCCTCTTGTTTAACATGTCTTTTTAGAGGAATTTTACTTTGTATTATAGTTTTTCATTTCCTCCCACCTGGGTCATGCCATACAGCTCTTAAGTCAGGAAGGGATTTTAAGGGATCACTTTGTCAGCAGCCAAGGGAGCATGGGGTGGGGGCAGGAACATCAGTAATAAAATACTCGTCCTTGCCAAGGCGAACTGCTCCTCTGACCCCAACTCCCGTGTGTGCCACTGCGCACGAAGAAAGCTCGCACCCAAATAGGCTACACAAACGTCTGAAGCCCCACGTTAGCCATCTCCCCAGTTCATATTACCACCTATTCCATTCTATTCCCTTCTGTAAACATAGCTTAAGTAGTCAAAATCACATATACAAAAAAACCCACATCAATGTTTATCCTCCTAAAATTATGATATTTATCTCCAATGAAGATTCGCATCTCCTCAAGTCCCAAATCCCTTTTGCGCTGAGACCACTGGCATCTGGTGTCCGTTGCTGTCACCTCTGCGTTCACAGGCTTACCAGGAGCAGTCCTCGCTCATCCTCTCCAGCTGGGCTGTCTGGCACGTGCTCGGGGGGGTAAACACCGAGGGATCTTTAATGCCCAGCTGTACGTCGAAAAACCGCGTGGACAATATCACACTGTAATTTTTGGTGAAGGTTTCCTGGACGGGATAACAATCCTTGACTGTATAAATTCCAATCCAGGTTTCATCTACAAGAGGAAGGGAAGTTGACTTTTTAATATAGATGACTGGCAAAATGCCCGTATTTTTTTTTACAGTGGTAAAACATACATAAAATTTACTATTTTAACCATTCTTAAGTACAGTTCAGTGGCATTAAGAACATTCACATTGTTATGAAACCATCACCACCGTCCCTCTCCAGAACTTTTCCATCTTCCCCAATTGAAACTCTGTGCCCATTAAACACTAACTACCCATTCCTCCCTCCCTCAGCCCCTGGCAAACACCCTTGTACTTTCTGTCTCTATGAATTTGATGACTCTAACTGCCTCTTATAAGTGGAATCATACAGTATTTGTCCTTTAGTGATTGGCTTATTTCACTTAGTATAATGTCCTCAAGGTTCATCCATGTTGTAATATACATCAAAATTTCCTTCCTTTTTAAGGCTGACTAATATTCCATTGTACGTATATGGCACACTTTGTTTACCTGTTTATCTGCTGATGGACACTTGGGTTGTTCCCGCCTTCTGACTATTATGAACAATGCTGCTATGTACACAGATGTACAGATATCTGCTTGAGCCCTTACTTTCACTTCTCTGGGGTATATGCCCAGAAGTGGAATTGCTGGGTCATACAGTAATTTTATGCTTAATTTGGGTGGGGGAAGGGCAATATCATTTTCCACAGCATAACGGCCTGTGTTTTTGAAACAGTTTTGGGGTAGGCATATTGGCAACACAGCAGAGAAGAGCTTCACATCGTATAAAAGCAGACACAACAATGGGAGTAGATCCTGTCACTGAGACTTTGGGAATTGATGGGGGGGAAGGAAAAGGAGGCACCTGATTCTAACGTGTGCCTTAGACAAACACCTTCTATGCCACTGACCCCGGGGTATCATCAAACGTGGGAGCCAAGGCTAGGCCCGTAACAGCCACAGTGGCGGAGAGGTACAGGTGGAGCCGGAAGGCTGAGGTGTTTCAAATATGATGCTTAATCCTGGCGCTACACAACCAGCAGAGTACACGTGGAGATTTTGAAGGGGTTAAACATTTCGATTAAGCTGATAAATTTCCCTAACAACTACCTTCCGTAATGGACTTGAACATTTTTTCCCATTGTGCTTCCTGAGATGCATCACTCGAATACTTTCTTGCACCCTTACATGATCTAGCTGACTTTCTGTCGGACCACTCCTGGACGGTGATCTGCTCCTGGGGCCCCCCTATGGAGTACTGGTCCTCAAAGGTGGAGTTCTGAGGAATATCTAGAGGATCCCAGGGCTCCGTCAGGATGATCTTGGAGCACTGCTTGGTGGCTTGTTCAATCTGAAACATCACTCCATCCTTATAGAGCAAAATGTATTCAAATAACCTGAAAGACAGATGAGAAGAGAATAGTTCAGGACTTTAAATTATAGCCATCATGACTTTTAACTGCATAAAGGCCAGAGACCTTTGATATAAATCACTCTTAAAATAGAAAAAAATCATTTTGCTTGTTAAGCAATCATTTACTTACTCCTAAACACTAGACACATGAGCAACCTGAATATGAAATAATTAAAATTCAGATGTCAAAACTGAATATGCACTGGATACTTATCTATCAAGTACCTGTCATATGCCAGACTCTGTGCTTAGGATAAAAACGTGAGGCAGCCATGGCCCTGGGTATCAGCTGGGTGGTGACCCATCTGTTAGACACAGGACCCGGGAGGATTTGGCCCTTGGCTTGGTTGAGTTCTCCCTGCGGCACTAAGTCAAGGAATTATGGGGGTGTCCTACTGAATGTAGGACGACAAGACCCTGCTGAGGATGGACTAGGCACCTCTGCCCCGTTGTCTCACTGTGGGTCCTGAGGAAAGGGCTTTGGGGAGGTGCGGCTGCACTGAGAACGGGCACCCCTCACATACTGGAAGGAGGCTGAGGCGAGCAAGGACAAAAGCTGAGGGGACCCCAGAGTGAATGGCTTCCCGTGCAGTTTGTCCGCATGCTCTCGGCCTCACCCCGTGCCCACGTGCACACCCGATGTGTGGAGGGAGCCGGAGGCATTCCCAGTGTGTGCCTGGAGTCCACAGACCACCCCGCCATCACCCTGCACGCTGTGTTGTCACCAGTCCTGTGTCTTTCCTAGAGCTAGGCAATCTTGGTGTTGGGTGAAGTCCCCTGAGTTGCTATGCATTTGATTGTCACTCCAAAACGCTGTCCATTGCTGCTGGTCGAGCAGACTGAGGTTGCAGCACTGACCTGAAAAAGCGAAATTTGCAGCACCTGAGAGTGGAGGAGCTTAGAAAAGTGGCTTTTCATGAGCAAAAAAAGATAACTAACAAATTATCTGTGGAATGTGAGACTCACTCCACTCCTCAGCCCCCATGGAGGATGCCTGTTCTCCATCCCAAGTCTGAGCTTACAAATTATTTCCTTCAGGAAAAATTATTATAAATGATCCCTGTCTACATAGTCACAGTAGTACCACTATTAGTATGATGTTTCCATTTTCTGCGAGCTGGTATAAAAATATATACACGGCCTGTTTTATATTTTCAGATATATCTATTCTGCTTATTCCAGAAAATATCTGAAATGGCTTACATGGGTAAAAGCCTAGCACAGACCTTTAGAAGTGGGAGTGCATGTAGAAAGGAAAGGAAGTTCTCATGTTATGCCATATTGCTCCAAAATGGAGTCACCCTCTTACACTCTACATGCAGGGCTCACATCACACCATAAGCCCTGTGGAGGAGTCTGGGGCTGGCTCGTCACCATTTTCTCACGCCCACTTAGATCCCTGGCACGTCAGTTTAAACAGTCGTGGAAGGAAGACAGAAACATTAGCACGAGCTTCAGACCACTGTGCATCCATAAATACGGGAATCTTTGTCCAGATACAAATCCTGTCCCATAATCCTTTTAATGACAGCAAGTCCCCCACAAAACACCTGTACTGTACACCCTCGGGCATGGTTGTCGTCATTCTTCTTCTCCTCACCAGCAGCACCATCCTCTTGTGCTTTCCCAAGTCCTAGGTGTCTAGCTTAGAGTGTCATTCCTAGCATTTGCTGAAACTCCAGTTGTGTGCTTCTCAAATTGCAATGATTGTCCCCAGGAAGAAAGGCAGCCATGTGCAGGAGAGGGGGGTTTCCTTCTTGAGTCTTCAGTACCCGAATCCACAGGATGACAGAAGTGGGAGCCTGGCAACCATGTTTGAGCACATGACCCAGCCACCCTCAGCAGAGCTTACTGGACCAGAGGTGGGCATCTGATCCAGGGCGGGACAATCAGATTCCCTACTTCGGGCGTGTGGAATTGCGACAGAAGTTCCGCTGGCCAGTCTCTTCATGTGGCTGGACATCTCATACGTAGACACAGAACCCGTGGGGGGCTATTTCCCAGCAAGAGAACTGAGTAAGAGTAAAGAATGAAGCAGAGAGAAACGCTAGCAAGCTGGGATTCCAACAGCTGTTCTGTTCATTTCCTGGAGGCATTTCTTTTCTGAGGCCCAGTGCCTGGATATCCCCCTGCAGAGTTATGATAAGTTTCCTTTGTTCTAATAAACTTTCCTTTTGGTGCTTGGAACTTTCTGTGTGACTCATAACCAGCACTCATTTCTAATATAGTTGAGGACTCCACTGTTCTGTCTAGAGCCCCAAGTAACAGCTGCCAACACAGCTGTTCTAGGAGAGGCACAGGGCTGGCTATAGAACCAAGGGCCACTTTTGGTGGTCACAGTTATTGGCATTAATAGTGGGGGGACATCACCTGTCTTCTGATGTGATGCAACATGAAGTACACAGCCTGACCAATGACACGTTCTTTCCAAAAATCTTTAACCCACACCTACTCAAACCTTCAGATCTCATGTCTAGTTTGTAGGAGTGACAGAAGCTAGAGGAACAAGTTAAATGACACCATGAGGAAACTGTCAAAGAAATCTAGAATGTGGAAGATCTCCAAACCTGGAAACTTCTCAAAGTCAATGCCTTGTTAAAAATAAAAAAGATAGGAGTAGTGTTCCAGATTTTCAAAAGAGAAGACACATAACAACCAACTATAATGATTGAACTTTCATTGGATTATGATTTAAGAAACCAGCTTTAACATACATTTTGGGGGACAATCGAATATGGACTAGATATTAGCTAGTATTAGAGAATGAATTTTAATTTCTTAAGTGTGAAAGTCATGGCCAGGAGGCAGAAAGTCCTTGTTTTCAAGAAATATTTAGAAAATAGATAAGGAAAATATGACAAAATGTAACAGTTGTTGAATCTAGGTGGTAGATATAAAGGTCACCATTGTACTAATGCTTCAACTCTTCTGCATATTTAAAATATTTCATAATAAACTAGGAAAAAGTGATTCATAGATCTGTATTTGACTTGGAAAAATATCAAGGACAAATTGTCAAATTTAAAAGGTGGGTTAGAAAACAAATAAATAATATTCACTCATTTTTATAAAATGTGTATAGTACATGTATTGAAAAGTCAATATGATATTTGCACACCTATTCATAGCAGCATTATTCACAGTAGCCAAAAGGTGGAAACAACCTAGTGTCCATCTGAAGATGAATGGAGAAACAAAATGTAATATATACATTCATTGGAATATTATTTAGCCTTAAAAAGGAAGGAAATTCTGACACATGCTACAATATGGATGACCCTTGAGGACGTTATGCTAAGTGAAATAAGCCAGTCACAAAAGGATAACTACTATTTGATTCCACTTATATGAGACGCCTAGAGTCATCAAGTTCATAGAGACAGAAAGTAGAAGGGTGATTGTCAGGGGCTGGGGTAGGGGGAATGGGGAGTTGTTCTTTAATGGGTATAGATAGAGTTTCAGTTTTGCAAGATGGAAAGAGTTCTGGGGGCCGGCCCCGTGGCGTAGCGGTTTAGTGCGTGCGCTCCGCCACCAGTGGCCCGGGTTCGGATGCCGGGTGCACACCGACGCACCGCTTCTCCAGCCATGCTGAGGCTGCATCCCACATACAGCAACTAGAAGGATGTGCAACTATGACATACAGCTATCTACTGGAGCTTTGGGGAAAAAAGGAGGAGGATTGGCAATAGATGTTAGCTCAGAGCCGATCTTCCTCAGCAAAAAGAGGAGGATTAGCATGGATGTTAGCTCAGGGCTGATCTTCCTCACAAAAAAATAAAATAAAATAAAGAGTTCTGGAGATTGGTTGCACAACAATGTGAAAGTACTTAGCACTATTGAACTGTACACTTAAATATGGTAAGATGGTAAATTTTCTGTATTTTACTACAATTAAAACTAAAAATTTAAATTAAAAAATCAATATATTAATTGACACACGCACAGAGTTATTTCTGTAAGTTAGAGTTTCTGGGCAATTTTTATCTCCTTTTCTGTGTTGTTTGAATTTTTTTACATTGAACATGAATCAGTTTTACAAAAACCAGAAACTTATTTTCAAAAGAAATAAAATTTCTGTAGGTTTTCAATGTTTTGGAAAACATGAGGATGGCAGAGACTAATTTTTAGGAAAATGGCTTTTCAGGAAACAATAGAAATTGTCAATGTAGCCTGCAAATTTTGTCAAAAGCAACAAAAATCCTTTGTCTCATGAGGTGAGAGGCAAAATGGGGCGCTGGGCACCTCCTCCACATGAGGTCGTGGGGGAGAGCTCGGCACGCTGACCCCTCGGCTGGGCCTGGAGAACCTGACCTGGCTCACAGCTGAGGCCCTGCGGGGCCTCCCGGGAACCGTGCTTTGCTTGGTGTCTGGCCAGCAAGGAGAAGTTTGCAGGCTGTTACTGACCCTGGGCTGGCCCGACCGCCTTGTCCTGCACGCCCATGTAGCACCTCACCTTGCTTGACTGCACCCCAGGGGTGCGGTTTCTGACTCCTATCCTCACAACTTCCTCCACATCAGAGCCAGGCTTTGATCTCGCCTCCCGGGATCCAGTGTCTGTTGAAGTCAGTCGGTCCTCCGGGTCTCCGCTTACTACCCACACAGCATCCCAGGCAGGTGACTTATTTCAACCCTGGCTGATCTCTGTGTTTTGACCTTCTGGCTCTATCAGGCTCCAGGCCCTGTATCCTCTTTGCGATGGAGAACCTTACATCTTAACTATGAATACACAAGCCACTAAACATACAAGCCACTACAGCATCATGAAAATTTTCTTTTCCAAAACTTCACATGGAGCAGTACTGGAGTTTATATCCACATGGGACTTTTTTTCTTTTTCTTTGGTAAGGAAGATTAGCCCTGAGCTAACATCTGTTGCCAATCCTACTCTTTTTGTTGAGGAAGATTGGCCCTGGGCTAACATCCGTGCCCATCTTCCTCTACTTTTTATATGTGGGACACCTGCCACAGCATGGCTTGATAAGCAGTGCGTAGGTCCATGCCTGGAATCCGAACCTGTGAACCCCAGATCACCGAAGCAGAGCGCACGAACAGCCCACTACACCACTGGGCTGGCCCCTCCGTGTGGAATTTTAAAAAAATGAATTATACAGTTCTATTTTTTTCCCATTAAATTAATACTTTCTGTTTTACTTAAGGCACTGTCAACATAACCTCAATATCAGATTATGCTCTATTTTGTAAAAATTAAATATTTTGAAAACAGAAAAGCACAGAGAACATCATAACAAACACCTGTGTTCAGACCACCCAGAATTAGCAAATGTTAACATTTTGTAATGATTGTTTCAAGTCTACAAATTAAATTTTACTTCTGTGTATGGGCAGAACTAGCCTCAGGAAAGCAGTGAAGTTGACAGTGTTCCTTTCCTGCTGTCCCCTCCTCTTCCCCATCAGGCGGATGCTGGGAATATCCTGTTACCTAATAACTGTCACCTAATGGTTTTAGGTAAAAGCAGCTCCTGAAGCAATGATTCCACTGGAGATTGGCATAATAGTACCAATGGACTAGCAAATGACATCTATCTATCTATCCATCATCACGCTGCACTCTCAGCTTTTTATTTATTCAATGTATGACAAACAATTCAAGTCATTATTCCTGGTGATGCTCAAATTGTTCCAACTTCCATCGGTGAGAGCTCCTTCCAACTGGTCTCTGTGACTTTTGACATAACCTCGTTGGTCTCTGAGTGCTTCCTGGCTTTCAGTACTCCCCTTGGACTTTCCTTGCACCAAATCTGAAATCAGCCATTTCTCTAAGGAACCCTGGAACGTGGTGGGAGACAACTTAGAAACTGACATCAGGGCAGTAGATGTGCTCATTGTCATTGGGATGTCACTGCTTTGAGGCCCTGTCAGTGGTCAGAGTTTCCTACATTCAAAAAAAAAAGAATTTTTTTTTTGTAGTTTAAATTTAACATTATAGGTTTTCCCCTATTGTTTTTGTTTTTATATTTGCATCTCATTTCTCTTAAAATAAAAATGCTTCCTAAAAACATTAGCAAATTCACTTATTTGCTTTATGCTACAATAATTTTGAAATAGCAATAATTTCAACACTATTATAAAAAGATAGAACTGCTGAGTGAAGTTTAAGATTTCGTTGCAGCTCTTTCTGTCCTTAGAGTAGAACTCACTGGGATTTGGAGGCGGTACTACGTTAAAAATTCACTTGGAATTAGCCTCTTTTCTGTGTGGTCATGTTTCCAGATGGATATATCGTTTGGTTCATTTGTTTCGTTTTGCTCTCAATTCCAGGACTTTACATGTTTCCTCTTTGATTTAATTCTATTATTTAAATATGTAAAAATTTTCATATTTCAAAACCCAAAACGATATAAAAAGGCATAGTCTAGGAATTCCCACTCCTATCCGTCCCCTCCCCCATTCCTCGTGCTCCCTATGGACAGCGCTTTTCATTGGCTTCCATGTTATTTTCCTTCATGTCTTTTGACAAAAAATAAGCAAATACACGTATGCATTCTTATTTCCCTCTCTTCTTTACAGAAAAGGTAGCGTACCATATACACTGCTCTGCACCTTGCTTTTTCCACTCTCTATTAGAGATTGTCCTTATGCTTTTTTATGGCAGTATAATAGTTTATTGTGTCTAAGTACCATCGTTTATTTAGTCAATCTCCTACTGATGAACATTGGGTTGTTTGCCTTCCTATGATATTGAATAACCTTGTGCTGATTTGCAACTATATGTTTAGGGTAAATTACTAGATGTGAAACTACCAGGTCAAAAGGTATTTTGTTGAATATTACCAGATTTCTTTCCATAGGGTTGTACACTTTGCACACCCATCAGCAATATACGAGAGTGCCTGTTTTCTTTATAGACTTGCCAACAGAGCATGTTGTCAAACGTGGATTTGTGCCAATCTGATAAGTAAGAAATGTTGTCTGTCAGGTTTTTTTTTAAGAACTTTTTGGGGTTGGGGGGGAGTATAACATACAAACAATAGACTTCATAAATCTAAAGTGTAGAGCTTGAGAAATTTGACAAAGTGAACAATTGGGGAGCCCCACCCAGATCAAGATACGGTGCCCGGAAGCCTCCCTCAGCAGTGCAGTTTTAATCTGCCTTCACTCAGTATAGTCAGTTGAGCATCTTTTCACATGTTTAAGGACCATCTGACTTTCTTCTTCTGTGAAATGACTGTTCATTTCTCTGCACATCAGGTTTTTGGGTTTTTCTTCTCAATTTTCTATAACTCATTAATTAGCTTTTTGTGTCTAAGTTGCAGATATTTTTTCTCTGCCAAGTTTGTTGACTTTATTTAAATTTTTTCCTACAGTACAAAGGATTTTACTTTTTGTTTAGTCAAATTCCTTTTACCACTTCTGGATTTTGTCATATTTAGAAAAACTTTCCTTGCTCCCAGATTATAAAGGAATTCACTCATGTTTTCTATTATCCCTGTATACTTTTATTTTGCTAACATTTAGATCTTTAACCTATTCTGAGTTTATTCTTACGTCTGGTGTGAGCTACAGATGCAATTTTATCTTTTCCCAATTATTCTATCACCATTGATTAAAAAGTCCATCTTTTCCCCAGTGATTTAGGACACCACCCTTATCATACACCAATTCCAGCTGTATGTGGGTCTACTTCAGACTTTAATTTATTCTATTGTTTGTCTATCTATTCATGCACCTGCACCTGTGTCTCTAATTACAGAGACTTAGTATATTTCATAATCTAGTAGAATTTACTAGTCCTCTCATTGTGTCCTTCTTCTTTTCCAAGGTTTTCCTAGATATTTCAGCTTTTTAATTTTTCCATATGAAATTTAGAATCAATTTATTTAGCTCCAATAAAACCCCAAACTTTTTGGCATTTTGGGGGGGACTGACTTCAATTTATACATTAATGTAGGAAGAACGGATATCTTTATAATGTTGAGTCATTGAGTCATCCTACTCCCCCAAAAAATCTCTTTCTATTCTTTCAAATCTTATTTTGTGTCTTTTTGTACATTTCAGGAGTGTTTGAAATTTTTCCTATACAGATTTTGCATATTTCTTTTAAATTTATTCCTAAGTGGTTTACCTTTCGTTGTTGCTGCTGCTGTTCTAAATGGAACCTTCTCTTCCATTGTTCTTTTTAGCAGACTATCGTTTGTATATATTAAGGCTATTGATTTTTCATGTTAATTTTATATACAGCTACCTTACTGAATTCTCTTATTGTTTAAATTAGTTTTATTTTTTAGGTCTTCTGTGTTTTCCAGATATACTGCATCCATATCATTGGCAAAGATAGTTTTTATCTTTTCTTTTCTCATTCTTATGCCTCTAATTATTTATCTCTCTGATTATATTGGCCAATAAATCCAATACTATATTAAATAAAATGAAGATAATGGACATCCTTGCCTCCTTCTTGGGTTTAGTGGGAAAGAGGCTATGGTTTCAATATTAGGTAAATTAAGAACTATACAGATTTTAGTATATTAAGGAAGCATCCATCTATTCCTATCAAAAGCTTTGTATCAGAAATGTTTATTGAATTTTATCAACTGGCTTTCTGGAGACTAAGGAGATGATCACATGATTATTTTCATAGATGTTTATGGATTCCCTAAAATTGAATCATCCTTGCATTCCTGGAATAGGCCTCACTTGATCATAATGTATTCCTTATTTTAGTGTGCTGTTAGATTCGCTTTGCTATTTGGGAATTTTAAATCAAAGGTTTTATCAATTTTCATAAATGAGATTGCTTTACCATAATTTTAACAGGTGCATATTTCTCTTGTATATATGTACCATGTTTTGCTTCAGTAGTCCGCTACTCATGACCACACAGACTATTTCCACAATTCGTTAATATTAACAATGCTGAATATAAATTGGAGATAAATCCTTTTGTATCTGTGTTTATAGCCCTATGAAAAATTTATAGACTGAGATTGTTGAATTCCCATTTTATATTTTATGAGATACGACTGTTTTCCAAAAACGAACGCTGGAATTTTTAACCAGATGTAGAGCTCCATTAATTTCTTTCCATTAGAAAAGGAAAAATAAATAAATAAAAGTTTACCCAACTATGCTAAGACAGGACAAAATCTTTCTGTCTAGTTTTCCTATTTCAGGCTAAGGTTTACCGATAATGTGAATGGCATTTTAAAAAAGCTTAGATCAAGGAATCAAGCTTCCCAGTCTACCATGGGTGAGCTGTATGATCATAATTTTAATCTCCGTATTTCTCAAACATAAAGAGAGACCAAAATTTTGAAGCTCACAGCTTTATTATGAAGATGATTTGAGATAATAGATATAAAATTGTTATGTAAGTGCAAGTAATTATAGCTTTGTAGGAAAGTCTGATCATAGTTGTGTTTACTATCATCAGTAAATGTTTAACAAAGAAACTACTCGTTTAACTTGTACACATAAGACTTGATCTACTATGTAACAAAGACGGATTAATTCATCCAAGTGAGATGGAGAAATGAGGGCGAGAACATTCTTAGTGCTATGTGGGTCCCTTTGTGGAAGACCTGGCAGGCATTCTCACCCTTTCTCCCTTGCCTGTCTCTCAATATAGAGGCTGAGAAAGTATACATATATACTTATTTCCTTAGTCTTCTTTGGAGCTAGGAGTATAATTGGTTCTGGCCTTGGAGATCTAACGAGAAGTCTATGGGGAGAGGGAATTCTCTGGAAATTTCTCTTCTCTAAAAAAAGAAGAGGAGAGTCCCTATCCCATTCCACTTCCTTCATTTTCTATCTTTGAACATAGTTGGGTAAGGATATAATGCTTGGAGTGGAGGCAGCCATCTTGAAGCCATGAGGCAACAAGTCGGCCTGCCATCTTGCAACTATGAGCCAACATTCTAAGAATGGCAGGGCACATGAATGGAGAAGAACCTGGTGCCTTGATGATACTGTTGAGTTAGACCTAGGAACATGTATCACCAGAATTCTGAGGTAAACAACAAGCATCATTATAGTTTAAACCTCTGTTAGTCAGATTTTTCTGACACCTGCAGCGGAAAGCACCCTAAAGGGAATAAGTAAAAACCACTACTTTACAGGCATCATCTATTGGATTCTTTATAACAACTCTCTGAGAGCCTTCCCTTCCAGAATGAGCAGGGCCCAAGGATTTGGCTAATCCTAGAACCCAAAATATCAGAGCCTGGCCTGGGCATAGATGAACCTGACTAGCTACAGCCTTTATAACCAAAAGGCAATCGTTTTTCTGTCCTGAATCAGGGTAGTGAGGAAAAAAAAAAAAAAAAAAAAACAGTCTAAGGCAGAGGTTACACACTGGCAAATTCAGCTAGCTGACATGTTATTAGCTTTTTTTTTTCTTTTTTTAAACAGATGAGAAAATATGAAGCTCAGAGCATGAGTTAGTAGTAAACAATGGTGATAGGATTGGACTCAAGGTCTGATCTTCCACCAAACTCATTCTAATTCACAGCCACCCTGCTCCCTCCCTCCCTCCACAGGGGGAAGGAGTGACTCTTCCCATCCACGTAGAACTGCTTGGCAGTTCTGTATTAATATTCTGTAATATTAAATTACAAAAAAGGGAGTGACAAATATTATATTGGGATTACAAAAGGACTTTGGCTTTTATGGAAGAAATTGGACAAACTTTGGATTTGTTTAATATGCAATATAATAGATTAGTAATACATGCTGGCTCTCTGACTCTTAGCAGGAGGAACTAAGCTGCGGCCACTTGCCATTCTGGCATACACCAAGATTGAGTTACACCCTACAGAAATTATGAGACATAAAAGAAAAACACTATTTCAGAATTGTTGTGTTAGACATAAACTCATTGTGTAGCCTAATGCCAACCACTTATAACAAAAAGAAAATTAAATTACTTGAGAATGCAGCCCCAGGAAAAATAAAATCAAAAAATAATTATGTGTGCAATTTAAGAAGCTGTAAGGTGATGGGCCTCCACTACTTGGATTCTAGCTCAAAAGAAGAAAGGGTGCTCAAGAAAATGAAGAGATTTTTTTTTTTTTCCAAAAATGTATCTGGATGAATATTGGTGATGTGTAAGCATAAATTCTTTCATCTGATGGAAGATAATAAAAAGTTTCTCAGGAGACAATAGTTCAGGCTGACTTTTTTCCACACCACTAAAAGAAACAGGCTCATTAGTATTGAGATGCCATGTTGCCATGGTACACAGTGATTTCTAGAACTACATATCACGGGGTATTAAGGAGGTGGGGAGTGTACAAGGATAGTTAGGTTCATACAGTCAGCACTATGCTTTTCAGTGGAAATATATCAGTTCCCACCATGTTGAAATATAAACACATATACCATTCCAGAAAACAGTTAATAAAACTAAACTAAAGAGCCTGCTCCTGTGGCCTAGTGGTTAAGTTCAGCACGCTCCGCTTTGGCGGCCTGGGTTCGGTTCCTGGGCATGGACCTACACCACTCGTCTGTCGGTGGCCATGCTGTGACAATGGCTCACAGACAAAAAGAGGAAGATTGGCAACAGATTTTAGCTCAGAACAAATCTTCCTCAGCAAAAAAAAAAAAAAGTGTACATATATATATATCCATCTTAATTTTCACTTTCACTGGGATTTTGGATGATACTGCATTTAATAAAAAAGGAATAATGTGTGACCACAAAGATAGCCTTCCAATGAAAAACATGATAATCAAAATAAAAAATGCAGTGGAGGCCGTGTAAAGCAGATTGGCTATGGGAAACAAACGAACAACAAACAAAAAACAGAAGCAATGAATTAAAAGGTATTATTCCAGGACTCAGGTATTATTCCAGAACACTGTAAAGTGTTGAAAAGGCTAATGAAAAGATAAGAAATTTGGGAGACAGATGTAAGAAAACCAATACATGTAGGTAGAAAGAGATTCTATAAGGAACAAAGAGAAAAGACAAAGTATCAAACCTCCAGAAATAGTAGATGAAATTTCCTTAAAGCTGGACATAACCGGAGACCTTAGTAAAGTTCAAGGATAATGGAAACAACCTACAAAAACTTGGGCAAGTTCAAGGATAATGGAAACAGCCTACAAAAACTTGGGCAGAAAAAAATTATTAAAACTAAATCAAAATTAGTTTGGGATCAGACTTCTAGAGCTCTAAATACCATAAAGATTTTAAGTAAAATACTATTATTATACAATGAAATGTATACACCCAAAGATTATCATTATGTAAAACAGCAATAAGTAGATGTTCTCAGACATTAAAAATGTTTGAGATGAATGAATGTATAACACTGCAGCACCATCTCTGAAGAAAATTAATTGAATACTTTCTCTTGCTGACTGAAATATGAATAAAAATAAAGGATTCAGGTAAATAAGAATATTAGTATAAAAGAAATTGCAGTGACTAATAAAAAAGTAAAATAATTTGTTTCTTTTTTAATAGAAGACCTTGTGGCAAAGCTACTTCGAATTTGTACAAACACACACTATAAAAATTCCTCTGTGTTTTAACAAGTGAAGAAGTTGACCTTTTGGAGGCTTAACTCAGCATGGTGAAAGAAGGAAAGACTAGAAGCCAACCAAACACTTTAAATTCTTTTCAACATACTAAGTGGGACCTAAATAAATACTTGTCCTTTACAAAAGAAACTGTGTTCTGGCATCAAAAAGCTGGATTCCCAAGCTTCATTCTCTAACTCCTTAAGGAGAACTGAGACATCAGGAAGATGGCTCCTCTGGGGTCCCAAAGGTAAACAGACTACCTGGAGCTGGACCAGGAGGAGAATCACTGTCCAAAATACAGAGTGTGTGAGAAGGGGGACAGGTAGAGGGCTCAATTTGGAGATGAAGGACTCCCACATCCAGAGGAAACACATAAACCACACCAGAACACAGCACCTGACATGGTATTACAATGGATATTAAATCTGGGATAGATTCTCCTCCCACCGTCCTTTGCACTCAAGGGTGTGAGATGGTAGAATTCTCCACTGGTCCACTGCCCTGTTTCTCCTGAAACGAGAACATCAATCCTCTCATGCTTTCTCTACATTTGCTGCCTCTACCTCCCCACTTCCACCAGGGCCCCCTGCTAAGAGTTGTCCTGGGGATTCTGAAGCAAGTGCTGCTTCCACTTGACTTCAACAAGCTCAGATAGTTCCATGGCGGCCCAGGCATCTTCCTCAGAGGAAGGTCTGCCTTTTTTAACCTGGACATCCTGGATCATCAGTTTCTTGGCGAGACACTCTGGGCAGTAGGCCTTACGATTCCAGAGGATGTAAGAGGCGTCTCAGTAAGGGACTAGGGAGGAATATTGTGGAAGCTTTGGAGTCAATCCAGATGGTCTGGCTCACCACAGTCTTTTCTACAAGTATTTTCAAGCAACCTCAGAGGGCCTTACATTCATCAAGGCTGCTCCCAGATGCCACACCAACTAGCCTGGTAGTTCATAATGCCACATATATTTCTCATAAGTTATATCTCACCTGTAGCCAACAATGCTACATCAGATCAAGGAACTAATGATCCTTTTGGTCCTGCCATCTTTCCATCTGCCATCATCTCCCCTGGCAACTTCTGAGATGCTCTAGAGCAGTGGATTATCTGGGTTCTATGATCTGAATGTTTGTGTCTCCTCCAAAATTCATATGTTGTAACCTAATGCCCAAGGTGACAGCATTAGGAGTGAGGACTTTGGGAGGTCATGAGGATGGAGCCTTCATGAATGGGATTAGTTCCCTTATAAAAAGAGACCCAAGAGAGCAGGCTGGCCCCTTCCGCCATGTGAGGATACAACAAGAAGTCTACGACCTGGAAGACGGCCCTCACCCAACCATGCTGGCACTCTGATCTTGGACTTCCAGCTTCCAGAACTGTGAGAAATAAATTTCTGTTGTTTACAAGCTACCCAGTCTGTGGTATTTGTTATAGCAGCCTGAACGGACCAAGACACTGGAAGAGCTTGGGGAGTTGCTTTGGTGCCTCTTCAAGGGTAGGCTGATGGCTCTCACTCATTGGCAGAGCTCATACTCTGGAACTTTCCCACTAGATCTAACTTTAGCCACAATAAAAGTAGCCTTTTTGTGCAGGGGCAGCTGCCTTCTTCTGTTCGGGGGGCCAGCTGTCCCAAGAGTTTCTCCTCTCTGTGGAGGGTCTGAGGGCAACATAGGCACCCTGCTGGGGGTCTGATTCTTTGGACAGCCTCTTGATTCTAAGAGGCACTGCTTCTGAAGGAAATCATTGGTTCTGGGGGAACTTCCAATGCCCATATTGGGGGAAATTGAGATTGAGGAGCAAAAGAGACATTGAAGACAGTGTTTGAAGAGAGAATAGCTGGGGAGTGGCTCATGGATGAAAGCAACCTGGGAATCCATTTCTGGAGGTTGTGGTATACCCTCCTAGAGAGGCTCACTACAACCTTGCTTAAAAACTTTTCAACATATGGGTAGCCAGTGAAATTTGATGTCAAAAATTATTATTAACAAAGGAGATATATGATGTAAAATATAAATGAATGATAAACCATAAAACCATTACATAAATCTATGAATTTATATTTAAAAATCTAATTACGAGAAAAAACATAGAAAATACAAACATAGAATATTGGGAAGGAAAAAAGAGTATCAATAGATAAGGTGGAGTTATTTAAGAGTTAAGACAAAATCATGTACAAACCTATGATGATAAATTCAATCTCAATGAAATTGAAGATTTTCTAAGAAAATATAAATCACCAAAATGGACTCAGAATGAAGCAGAAAGTTAAGTGGATCAATAATCAGAGAAAATATCCTTACAATGGCCTCTACTGAGAGTAATCTCACATCTTTGAACTTTGAACTTAAAAAGAGATCACAGAGTTACTTCTTCAAAATGAGTTGGGTCCAAATGGTTTCATGAATTAGTTTTTTTCAACCTCAAGGCCATAGAGCATAGAGAAATACAGAAAGCTTCCCAATTCTTCTATAAAGCTATGAAAAACCCGACATTAAAATATAGACAGCACAAAAATAAAAGTTACAGATCAAGCTAAATTGTGGCTACGGATTAAAAACAAATCTTAAAATATTAGCAAATCAAATCAAGCAGATTATTAAAAGAATAATATATAATAAATTAGAATTTATTTCAGGAAAGCAAAGATGGTTTAATGTTAGGTTATCTATTAGTACAAATCACCAGGTTGGCAAAGTTTAATATCCATCTTAATTAGAATAAATTATTTATAAAATAGGTCAGAATAATATTTACTGAACATGATAAAGTATCTTTGTTAAACCAGCAGCCTGTAGGAGACTTAACTGTGAAATATTGAGACATTCACATTAGAGTGAGAATCACAAGGGGGTGGGGTGACATCACTGCAGGTATGTCATTTTGCCCTTGCGTTTCTTGTTTATCATATTAGAAATCCCTAAAAATAATTAGGCTCCTCATAGGTGTGAGTGTGGGAAACATGGACACTCATATTCTGTCCGTCAAAATATTAGTTGGAACAAGCTTCCTGAAGGGCAAAGTTGTTAAAAACTTTAAAATGTGCAAATCCCTTTTCTATCATTTTCTTATTTAGGAATTTATCCAAAATATATTAAAAAGTGGTACACATAATTGTACTCAAATACAAAGTTATACACACAGTTGTTCATGCTAGTGAAAAATAGAGGGCAAAGAAACATAACTGTACCATAATAGGGACTGCTTAAAGAAACTATGTTCTATCCATTAGCTAGAATAACACACAGTCATTAAAAATGATTCTGTTAAAGCTTACTTAGTGGCATAAGAAGTATTTTGTTAAATAAAAAAATTGCATAGCATGTTTCCATTTTAATTTTAAAATTGTATATAGAGGAATAGAAAAAAATCCAGAGGCACGCATATCAGGGTTATTAATCCTGAATAGCAGAATTATGAACAATCTTTACTCTACTTTGCTCTTCTGTGTTATCTAGATTTCCACCTTGAGCATGTATAATGCTAGCAATCCAAAAGCCATAAAAATGGCTTTATTTGCTCAACACACATTTACTGAGACTTATATTGTGCCAAGCACTTCCAGGTGCTGGAGATCTGGTGGTAAACCAGACTGATAACATTCTCCTCTCACTCGAGGGAAGAAAGACAGATAATAAACACCAGACAAATGAACTGACAAGACAAGGTCACACAGTGATAGTGTCCGATGGAAAACAGAACAAGATGTGATGGAGAGTGGCTTGTGTGGAGGGGTTCGCTGGATGGTCACAGAAGGCCCCTCTGAGGAGGTGATGAGCTGAGACATGAATGAGGAGAAGCCAGGAGTTCAAAGATGATAGAAATAGACTTGTCAGTATGGATAAGCTTGCACAATGTATTGTTAAATGAAAAAAGCCCATTATGAACCAGTATGTGCTATAGTTTGTATATTGTGCAACTAAAAATCTCCCAGGATATTCAGAAGATGTTAACAGTAGTCATATCGGTTGGACAGTTTTGGTAATTTTACTTCTTTCTCTTTGCATATCAGTATTTTAGATATCCTTCTACAATGAATATATGTTATCATTATTACTCATTCACTTATTCAAAAAAATTTAGTCAGTCCCTGTTCTATGGTGCTGGAGATACAGCAACAACCAGACAAAAATCCCTGACCTTACAGAGCCTTACTTTGGGAGAGGGGAGGCTGGGAGATGAGGGAACAGACTTAACAAATATGAAATAGTATGTTAGTGGTAAGTATCTTGAACATATAAGGCAGTGAGGCAGGATGCGTGAGAATGTGGAGAAGAGAGACAGTCTAACTTGGGAGTGAGCCATACAGCTTTTTAGGGAAAAGGCCTTCTAGGCAGAAGAAACAACAATACAAATGCCAAAGGAGTAGGCATGCTGAGGCCGTGGGCTGGAATGAGTGAGCTGGTGATATGGTAATGGACGGATGATGGAATGAGGAGGTCAGAGACAGGATGTGGAGGGATGGAGGAGCAGATCTCATAGGGTGCCCAGGCCCTTGTAAGGACATTTACTCTGAAAGGTATTGGAGGGTTTAGAGCAGAGAAGTGACATATACAACATTTTTTAGCAGAATCACTCAGGCTACTACGGTGAGAATAGACCAAAGAGGGCAAGGGCAGAAGTAGGGGCACCTGATGGGAGGCTACTGCAAAAACTCCAGGCAAGAATGATGAAGGTTCGGACCAGGATGGCAAAGGGGGGTCAGATTCTGGATCTATATAGAAATTAGAGTCAATAGGGTTTGCTGATGGATTACTTGTGGCAAGCGGGAGAAAAAGAAATCAAGGATGACTGCAAGGGTTAATCCTGAGCAACCGGATTTGCTATTAGCTGAGATAAAGAAAACTGCAGGCAGAAGAACTTTTGTTTGTTTGTTCGTTTGCAGGGTTGGCATTAGCTTTGGACAAACTGAGTTTGAAATGACTATTAGAGGTCCACATGAAGAACTCGACTAAGCATCGGGACATACTCATGTAGAGGTCAGGGGAGAGCTCTAGTCTGGAGACACACATGTGGGAGTCCTGGTGTAGGGATGGCATTGAAGCCATGACCTAGAAGAGATCACCAAGAGACAGGTACAGACAAAAGAGTAAAGGGCTGGAAAGCCTGAGGCTTGGAACATCCCACCATTAATGGTCCAAGAGAAGAGGAGGAAGAGCACAGGAGACTGAGAAGGAGAGGAGATGACGTAGAAGGGGGAAACCAGAAGAGTGCGGTGTCCTGAAAGCCACGTGAAGAAAGTATATCAAGATGGAGGAAATGACCAAGAATAAAATGAGGACCCATCAAAGATCGCCCGATTAGCAACGTGGAGCTCATCGCTCTTGGCCACGGCAGTTTCGGTAGAGCTGTGGTGGTAAAAGCTTGATTGCAAGGGGTTCCAGAGAGCATGGGAGGACAGAAATTGGGGTTTCTATGAGATTTTCTTTAAACAGAAGGGGAGCATGGGGTTTCAGCTAGTAGGATAAGGGGAGGATTTTTTCTTTAAAGATGGGTAAAATAAAAGAAATTATAAAGGGGAAAAATAGAAGATTTTTACTGGAATTGGGGAATATAAGACTATCACATTTATTCCAGGAAAAACAAACCACTAATTGGTAGAATATTTTCAGATCTTTGGGCACTTTGCCCCTGACCACCCCCTTCGAGGTCAGAATCAGAGAGAAACAGCTCAAGGTTATTGGAGAGAAGGAAAGATGTTTTCAGAACAGTATGACGACCACCTCCAGCTTCTATTTATAAGTGAGTCTCATGCCCCACCAGTCCCTCTACTCCCTTGGGCTCCTCTTCCTTGGCACTTAATTTTCCTCACTTCTCGCTTCTCCCTCCACATTCCAGCATCAACCCTCTGAAGTCCAGGGTCAACAGACCCACCGAATTAAGACTCTTAAAGCAAACTTTATGTACTTCCAAAAAAATCTCTTTCTTGAAGAAAAACTCAGTACTGCAAATCAGCGTGGTTTATTTTTCGAGGATCAAAAGGCCACAAGCAGTTAGACTTCCTGAGCGAATAAAAGCAAATGCTGGCTTCAGCCATCAGAGATCAAGAGGAGGGAGTAAAGGCAAAGGAGGCATTCTCCTGAAATTCTGATAGTCATGATTTCTCGAAATGAAAGCCCAATCCACGCCAAACAGGGTTCATGATCAAATAAATTTGCTGAACATTTCATACTAATTTACCTCCCCCAGCAGCACAGACACATTCTGAGGATTTATCCTGAGAAATGATGTTACTCTGAGAAGTCCAAAACAAGCATCTGAAAAAATGTAACCTAACCTTCCCTTTCTCTCACTAAACAATTTAGTCTACAGCCATTAGGTAGGGCCGAGCAAGACAGGCGTGTGCATGGCCTGGCCTGGGGTGCAGAGCCAAAGCGAGGTGAGGAGGGCATCTATGTAGGGAGGGGGCAAGACTGGTTACCTACTATAATTGAATAGTGGGAGCCAGTTAACTGTCCGAAAAAGGAGTTACAAAAACGAACAGGAGAAAACTAAAATGAACCATGTGGTGGTGGATTAGAATCGGAACTATTGGTAAATAGCTTTATGGGTTAGAATTGGAAGCTTAGAAATAAATATAGATGTAAATGTGTGTATATATGTGTGAGTGAATGAGTGACTTGTGTGTGTGTGTGTGTGTGTGTGTGTGTGTGTGTTCAAACCTATATCCCCTTGCTTTGTCCACTGAGAGGTCTGGGAGAAATGCCACCCAACAGCCATGAGTGCAACCAGAGCAGAGATCTTGGCTTCCAAATATTATACTCCAGTAAGGGTAACCAGAGCTTCTCGAGAAATGGCTTATCCCAAGACTCTGGCGGGGAAAGTACAGATGATCTTGGAATATCTTGTGTGCCAGAAAGCAGGGAAGTGCTCAGAGAATAAGAGAGACATGTCAAAGAGGTTCCAACTGGCCAAAGCTGGGACAATTTGGACATCAAAATAAACAATGAGAGTAAATGCAATACAATGAGAATCCCTGAGTCCATGCTGACATAAATAAATGAATAAATTGAAAGTTTAATGAAGAATGGGATATGTACATGGTTTTAAAATATCTCCCTACAAAATACTTCCTAATTACAAAGTAAAAAAGTGTCACTTCCCACTGCAGAAACCTTGCAGACATCAGTTAATCAAGTGATCAAAGTAAATATCGGGATGCAGTAAGAACAGAGGATTACCTCTGTGATGTTCCTACCATTGGTCGATAACTGGAATCTAATTATGAGGAAACCTCAGACATCCAAATCGAGGAACATTCTACCAAATAACTGGCCGGTAATCTTCAAAAGTATCAAAGTGCAAGAAAGACTGAGGAACTGTTCCAGATAGAGACACAACACCTAAACACAATGTGTGAATACAAACTGGGTCCTTTTGCCATAAAGAATATAAAAAGAACAACTAGGGGCTGGCCCTGTGGCTTGGTGGTTAAGTGCGCGCACTGCAATGCTGGTGGCCCGGGTTCGGATCCCGGGTGCGCATAGAGGCACCACTTCTCCGTCCATCCTGAGGCCGAGTCCCACATACAGCAACTAGAAGGATGTGCAGCTATGACATACAACTATCTACTGGGGCTTTGGGGGGAAAAAATTAAATAAATAAAAATCTTTAAAAAGAACAACTAGCAAAACTTGAATGAGATCTGAATTTCAGGTGGTAGAAATTGAATCCGTGTTAATTTCCTGATTTTTATGGTCGCGTTGCAGTTATGCAAGACAATGTCCTTGTTTGTTGGAAACACACACTAAAGTATTTGGGGGGGGGTGGGGATATCAGGTTGGCAAGTCACTCTCAAGTGGTTTAGGGAAAAAACAGCTCTTTGTACTGTAATTGCAATTTTTCTGTAAGTGTGAGATAGTTTCAAAATAAAATTATATATTTGAAGAAAAAAAAAGCCTTATCCTGATTCTCAAACACATACGATCGTTGAAGTTTCCTACTGTGATAACATCCCTTGGAATTAATCTTCCACAGCAGACACCTGGAGGGGCACTTCTGTGAGCAGTCCTATTCAGTCCCTTAGTGTACAGGCAGGCTCCACGGAGAGGAGAGCCGTCTGGGTTTGCGGCCAAAGCATTTAAGGGTAGCCTCTTCTTTTCTCTACCCACGAACACAAGATTAGGTGAAGAGGAGAAGGCAGAAAAAGAACTTTGAATTTATCTACACAAAGAAACAAGTTGAGAAAAATTTTAGAATCTATGTCAAGTTCACTGCATCGTGGTAGAAACAAGAATCAGACTGATATAATAAAAGCGCAGTTAGTGCTTTTGTGGTATCATTTAATCTTGTCTGTACCCAGCTTTAAGAAGGCCTAAATATTATTTAGTATCACGTTGTAGATACCATTAAAATTAAATTAAAGGATGAAAAACACTGACATTCTGAGAAGTTAAGGACGTTGCGGTGGTGAAGCCAGGATCAGCAGCCATGTTTTGACATCCCATGACTGTCTGAATGGATGCCCATGCTTTCTCCACTACACTAGGTGTTTTCTGTGAAAATAGAGAGGAGAGATGATATTCTGTTCTCCAAGAAATAGAATACTCTGGGAAAACCGAGACAAACATGAACTGATCAGAATTTGAACAAGAATCCACTTGCCATCCAGTTAAGACATTTTTTCTTCTCATCTCTTATCAAACAATCCCCAAACAGGTAGGATTGGAAGTTGAACAGTCTTCTGAGATGTTATCCCTGATTACTAATGCATATTCTCTTACTGCTGCTCTGCTCACTCTACATCAGTGGGCTTCATTAATTGCAACACCCAAGCTTCCTTTTGTAAGTGGGAGTGGTAAGTTATTGGTGGCCTAACAAAATTCATTCAGTATCTACATGCTTCACCCTAAAGTTCAACATGTTGACTGAAATATGAAAATAATCTTCTTGCTTTTCCTTCGGTCTTCCAACTGTAACACTTGTGAGTTTAATCAAGGAGTCAGGAACGATAGTTGGAACCAGAAAACAAAACAGTATCAATTACTAATATTTCTCATTCTCTGCTAAGGCTTGTCTTATCTGAAGCTTGTAAAGTCATTTAATCTTTTCCATCATCTCATGGAAAAGAAAGCCTGGAAAATTCTAGTCATTCACAGTAACTATCAGTGAGATTTTCCATAACTATCTGGATGCAAAATAAAAATCTTAAGAAGTTGATCCAATTCTAAAATGTACTTCTCAACTTACTAATAAATGTGAAGAGACAATCCATCCATATTTTCTTCAAATAACATCTGGTTTCCTGGCCAGACCGCTAATACCTGAAAAAGTTTCTGAGTTTGTTCCAACAAATCTACATTTAAAGAGCTTAAAAATGCATTTATGCACTAAACATTCTTTTCTGCATCTGACATAGGGCCAGAGATGGAACTCTGAGACAGAACGTTGCCAAGAAGTTGGAAAGAAAAGGAATAAAATTGCCTTCTAAAAGTTAAACTGTGAAATCGACACTTGATGGATCAGCGCAGAGAAATGAAAAATCACCACATGGGGACAAAAAAGCTTCTAGGCCAGAAAGATTTGGCCATGACCTTACTAAAGATATAAGCCCCACATCTCAAGACCATATTAATTGATCATGGAAACATAGAAGAAGGGTTGCTAAGAGAGACCTGAGCAGTACCCACCAGGGCTCTGTGCAGAGGGAGGGAGCCTGGACCAGCCACATTGGCACAGCATAGAACCAGTGACAAGGCATGTCTGTGGTGAAAACGAATGCATCACGTTATCTGGGCCTGATTACCCTGGGCTGGCCTGTCTCATTCACGATGGAAAGCTCAGCAGTGAGTTTACAGCCTAGCCTAGAGCAGGCAATCATTAGATTCAATGAATTTGCTCCAGCTCTTTGCTCACAGCCTCCTGATTATAATTTGGCTGCCCACATAGTTCTGCCTACGGGGAGAGAATGACCTCGTCTTGTGAATTTGAGGATTCTAGACCCCATGCCAGCTACAGCACTCATTGAAATATACAGTTTGGCACCTGACCTTGCTTACTACAGAGTCAGCTCCCAAAGGAAGGGCCCTTGAGCATGAAGTGTCTGAGCCCCAGGGCTCGCAGCCAGTCTCTGGGCTGTGCAAAATTCACCAGGATGGTGATGATGGCAGTGGTGGTGGGGACAACTGTGGGACGTGTTGAGCACCTTCTGCACTGCGTCAGACACTGCACTGTGTGCTTTATACCCTTGAACTCATTTAATCCCACAACAATCCAATAAATTAGGCATTATGAATATTCCTGTTTTGTAAACGAGGAAACTGAGGCTCAGAAAGCTTTAGTAACTTACCGAAAGACCCACATTAGGAATCTGGATTCAGACCCAAATTGGTCTGACCCTAAAGCTTAATCTCGTAAATTGTGAACATACTCCCTCTGGCAGATGAACCCTATCCTTCTCTTGGCCACACTACTCTGCTTCCGCAGTGTGCTCTGGGCCATTCCAGTCCCTCTGCAACACGACTACTCATCAATTCCCCACGACTGCACCAGCCTGCACAGCAATGACACAAAGAGCAGCAACTGACCCCTCATCAGAAGTGCAGAAAGCCAAACCCTATCAAAGGGAACAGCGTCACCATCTATTCCAGGCCATCAAAAGCCAAAGATGGGAGCCTCCTCTTCCACCCTTCCCTCTCCCTCACCACCCCTGCCACATACCACCTAATCACTTGCACGTCCTTCAATAAACCTCTTCAATACTTCCTTGGGCATCCCTTCTCACTATCACCCATCTCTCACCTGGATCCCTACAAAAGTCTCCTGGGTCATGTTTTTGTTTCCATTCTTGCTCTCCTTTACTCTCAACAACACATCCAGTGGTCTTTACATTATCCAATCATGGCATTCCACTGTTTAAAAGTCCTTCAGTGGCTCCCCCATCCATCATACTCCGTGCTTCAGTCCGACTAGTGATTGGCCTGCAGTTCTTGGCATACCCAGCCCTGTCTGCGCCAGGATGTGCTGGAATACACCCGCACCCCCTGGACCAGTCTTCCCTGCACACCGCCTCTGGTCAGCTCGTGCAGGGGCTTTGGGGCTCCCTCATGTTTCACTTCCTCCAGGAAGCCCGGGTTAGGCGCCCATCTGAGGTGCTCTCATCACGCCCAGCTCAGCCCTCATCTCACTGTATGGGGAAGTTTTATTTACGTTACTGCACTCCCAGACTACGACCTCCCTGAAACCCAGGACCCCACTCTGTTTAGGCACAATGCCTGACACAAAAAAATGCTTCTTAAATGAGTGAATGAATGGATGGATGGGAGCCTGGTATGTCATAGGTGTCAGAACCCACCCAGCTTCCTCATGTCCCAGCTGTGTGACCTGGAGAAAGTTGTTAATCTCCCCAGACCTCAGATTCTCTGTCTGTAAAATAGAGATCATAAAACCTACACTAAGTGGTGGTTGTGAGATTTAAACCAAATTATCTAACATATGGAAAGTCCTCAGCACCACACCTGGTATATAATAAGTGCTGAAACGTTGGCTGTTGTTATTATTATTATTGTTATGTTCTTTGAGACCTAAGCAGAAGCATTCATGTTCCAGAAAGGCCTCACGGATACTCCCAGTCGCCCGTGAGGACTCAGCTGCTTCGGGTCTCCTCAGCACTCAAGGTTTACTTTCCATAATGTATTATCTTGTGCTCTTGAATACATTGCTTTGAAAGATTCTGACACTTCCATACTTTCTTCGAGTTGCCTGATACTTGAACAAATGCTTTTAGGTGAAACGATATCAAGATTTGCTGCAGATCTCACTGCCCACTGAGCTTTAACCTATGGACATTCACATGGCACCTCCTAATGATGCAAATACCACACCCAGAGGCAGCACAACCCTGAGAGGAAACACACAGAGAAGCAGGAAGGCTGTGGAACTGACAAGTGGTGATCCCAAACAGCAATCAGGTCTTGAAGGGGTCAGAAGGAAGATGAGGTCTCAGAAAGAGGGTGTTCTTTGTCACAACAGATGTGGAAAGGTGAACTATCAGACCAGTGGTTAAAAAAAAAAATAGCATAGCCGGCCTATGGAATATTGCAGCCATTAAAAACAGATACGGGGCCAACTAATAAAATGGCAAATAAGAACACAGAAGCTGTCAAGTTATATAAAAAACACACAGATAATATATGTTTTTTTGATCACAGTATGCAAAAGTTGCTTTAAAAAATTTTAAGGGTGGGCCGCCCCGTGGCTTAGCAGTTAAGTGCGCACGATCTGCTACTGGGGGGGGGGGGGGGGGGGGCGGCGTTCCGATCCCAGGCGCGCACAAACGCACCGCTTCACCGGCCATGCTGAGGCCGTTGCCCACATACAGCAACTAGAAGAATGTGCAACTATAACATACAACTATCTACTGGGGCGTTGGGGAAAAAAAAAGGAGGAGGATTGGCAATAGATGTTAGCTCAGAGCTGGTCTTCCTCAGCAAAAAACGAGGAGGATTCGCAGGGATGTTGGCTCAGGGCTGATCTTCCTCAAAAAAAAAAAAAAATTTAAGGGAATAGACCAAACTTTTAATAGTTGTAACAGGGTGATCAGTTTGTGGGTAACATTTTCTTTGATCGATTCCCCACACCTTTTGTAGTGTCGTCATATTCCTCTAAAATGCAAAAAAATAATTGTTAAAAAATATATATACTGCGTGCCTCCCTGGCAGATGGCTCCTGGAAGAGCGAAAATAGTGCAGAAGACACGCCCTAGGCTGAAGGGGGCTCCACCAGCCGCAGGCCTGACTCAGCAGCGTGCGGACCGGGGCGAACCTGGGTATGGGGGCGCCCAGAAGTGCGATCCCGCCCCTGCCCCATTCTTTACTGGCCACCTCGCTGGGTGTCACAGAGTGCCCGCCGGCCGGCCGTCCCCAGTCCCCGACCATGCTGTCCCCCAGCTACCCTCCTTGCACAATTTCTCTTTGGCAGCGAGGAGGCGCCACGAAGGGCTGGAAATCAAGTGCCTTCGCGCAGCGCCTGAGACCGCGCCCTACCGGGGCCGCCCGGCCGCCCACCCGGTGCCCGCATACCTCTTGCAGGGGATCAGCGCCTTCCTCTCGTCCAGCACCCGCACGCGCTGGTTGAGCCCGTCGTAGGAGAGCAGGGCGCGGCTGTTGCGCCCGCTGCTCTGCCGGTACAGCACCTGGCGCCCCTCCCACTGCTGCGGCGCCTGGCACGGGCGCGGCGTCCCCGGGGAGCCCTCGGCCCCGACCCCAACCCCGGTCCGCGGCGCCGCCGCCGCCCCCAGGCCGCAAAGCCCGCTCAGCGCCCAGACCCAGAGGTTGCCCAGCAGCCAGGCGCCCAGGGCACCCCGGGCCACGCGGAGGGGAGCGCGCCCTGGCATCGCGGTCTGCCGCGCCCGCCGCCCCGGGAAGGCCAGCCCGAGCCCGAGGGGGCGCTGAACCGCCTGGGCGCAGGGCGACCCAGGCGCGGGTGGTGCGTGGCTCCCCCGCACTGTGCCGGAGTGTGGTCCCCGAAATTGCTGCCTGTCCCCGCGGCGGCCTCTACAGCTGTTGGGATTAGAACGCGCGAGGCCGGGAGCGGGCCCAGGGGCCTGGGAAGGCTCTGGTGAATCGCGAGGGAGCTACTTCTGCAGGGGGCCGCTGCCCGCGGTGGCTTCTGTTTCCACTTGCTCTCTGCTGCCAACAGGAAATGCAGTGGCAGTGGTGCCACTAGCATCCTGAAGGGCATCCGGGTTTTAAAGGGAGAGGGGACGGTGAGAAGGGATATGTTTCTCTAGGAACAGAAGTGTTCTGTTCGGCAGGTAACCACACTGGGGGACGATTTCAAGGTTGAGATTGGGAGAGCAGTGCTGCTGCCCTTGCTGTGCCCACAAACCTTGCCCCTTTGTCAAAATTACCACCTTCTTCCTCCAAATTAAAAATGGAAAGAAGAGTCCCTTCCTGAAGAAATGATACCAGTCATTCATCACGGCCATTTCCCAGCCCCCACTCCCAGTATGGAGCCTAGGGGACTAAGGGATAGACCCTTGTCCTTGGGTGTAGGGCTCAGGGACATTGCATTAAGGTGATACTCGCAGTGAAACTGCTCCCCTCACCCATCACCTGCCAATACCACAAGCCTAGAGGTTCGTGTCTGGGAGTTCAGCATCTTCAAGGATGAAGTTATTTGGGTTTACGCTTTTGTAAGGTTAGGATCTATAATATGGAATCAAAAAAAATGAAGGCAGTTGTTTAAAAAATGACTTGTTTTCCAAGTTTATTGTTTTTTTTTTTTTCATTTGATCTGCATTTCAAGGCTGAGGAAGAATGAGCCAGGGGAAAGTGGGAGAGAACATTCCTGGATGAAGGACACGAGTTCAAGAGGAAATGGGTATAGTGTTGGAGTTCAAGTACAAGGCAGAGGGTAATCGGGCCAGATCACTCAGGGCCTTGAAAGCCATTTTAAAGATTTGTTATTAATACCAAGGGCAGTTGGAACCATGGATAAATTTAAAGCTAGGGAGGGGCGTCATCAGATATATGCCCTAGGAAGCTCACTCAGCTGTCAGTTTGGAGAATGGGTAGGGCAAGGCAGAAGGCACGGAGGAGGAGGAGGAAAATGCTGTCCTAATCCAGAGAAGAGATACTGACTGTCTGAGCTAAGGTGGTGGTAGTAGCTATGGAGAGGGTGGAACAGAGTTGGGAACTACAGAGAAGGATTTAGACTCAGTGGGAGACGTTTCTGGTTTGGGCCACTGGGAGGTCAGTCCTGAGTGAGGAAAGAAGATAAATCAGTTTATGATGGGTTGACTTGGAGATGACTGTGGGATATGCTGGTGGAAGTACCCAGAGGATAGTTGGATAAACACTTCCAGAAATCAGCAGGGCTAGGGGTCTGGGTTTGGAAGCCACTGGCATCTAGGTGGCAATTGAAGGCAAAGAGTAGAACACTGGTTCTCCACCTAGGGTGATTTTGCACCCCCCCCCCCCCCGGCCCGGAGACAGTTGGTAATATCTGAAGACATTTTTGATTGTCACAACTGGGTGGAAGGGAAGCTGCCGCTGGTGTCTAGTGGGAGGAGGCCAGGGATGCTACTAAACTTCGCACAAAGCACAGGACAGCCCCCTACCCAATAAAGAATGATCAGTGTCAATAGTGCTGAGGTTGAGAAAACCTGGAGTAGTGGGGAGTGCGAGAGGAGGACTGAGGATGGAGCACTAGAGAACTCCAGACATTTAAAGGATGAGCAGAGAAGCAGGCCCTTGAGGAGACTGAAAAGGAACCATCAGAGAGAAGCCGCGGACCAGGGGAAATTCCTCAGTTACATGAGCTTTTGGCAAATCAATGTTAAGTATGGGGTAATGGCTTGAGTGCAAAAGCAGAGCATAAAGAGCGAGGCTGGTGGACAGAATCTCCTGATGAATCCCTCAGTAGAAACACTAGGGACGGACAGCCAATGGACCTGCTGGGCTAAGTAAAGAGCTTTATGGAGAAGGACTCAACTTCTCCTCACGCTTTCTTAAAGGACATGCCATCTGAGCATCAAGCACCTGAAATGTTGTGACTTGGTACTTCACAGTTAAACAAATGCAGCAGATTCAAACTGGCTGCAAAAGTTTGAGCCCTCTCCAAGTCGGCCCTCTTCAACCAACTCGCAGGAGAGGGGTAGGGAATTCAGCTGTTCCTCAAAACTGTATTTTTCCTTTGTAGGAATTCAGGCTGAAAATATTTTCCACTTGGCCGGGGGTTTAGACTCAATGGATTTTACTGCTGGAAATGGCTCGAGATGTCGTCTGGGCTATCCCCTTTGCTTGATGCTTCACTAGCCTGGCTTGGCATCATTGGAACTCGAGATCTGTTCTGTGGAAAACTGGAATACCTCTCTAGTTGACCTGACTGCATTTGGATGCCCTGGGCTTGCCCTAAATAGAACTGGACTCCTTGGGTGAATCCTGAAATGTATTTGTCTCATTTATCCTTTTAACTTACCATGTTTAATCATGTTCCCTAAAAAATAAGACAAAGCATGTGAAGCAGGTAGCAGCATGCCTAGCCTATTGTAAATGCTCAATAAATGTCAGTTGTGCTCTTTGTTCCGTGAGCTGTTTTCATCCTCAGTCCTGATCAGGGTCAAAACTAAACTAACTTTGTGGGTCTAAGCTTTAGAGAGGAAAAAATCTGTCTGCCTTAAGTTCAGATTTCCAGAAACTATGTTTTTTAAAGATTAGCATTCAGAGAACATGTTTTCATATTCTAACACCCTAAGAGAATATCATATACCAGAAATCTTACTGCCTGAAGACTGATGTACACTTGCAACAATAAAATCTCCCTTTTCTGTGGATAGCTGAGCCAGCAGTTGGTTTTACTATCTCTTCCTAACAAAAATAAGATAAATGAAAAAACAAAACATACATGGTTACTTTCCATGGTACCCAGCTTCTAAGTCAATTTAAATAACAGTTTCCAAGCACATCAAAAATCGAGATTTTAGGCTGCTGGGTTGGAAATCACTTGGCATGAAGGGGAGAGAAAATCTTTCAGATTGTGTTGTCCAAAGTTTTCTTTGTTTTCTCCTAGTTTCATTCATGTTGGAGAGAGGAATAGGCAGTTAGAAGAAGGAAGGAGTAATGTTGGTTGATGGAAGACATTTCTCAAACTAGAAGGTGCTATTGCAGTTCTGTTCCTGGAGCAGGTACAGACCAAGTGCCATTCTGGAAAAACTTGAGCCCAAACTAATGTCTACTAGCCACAACAATAACAAAAACAAACTCCAGGGCCGGCCCCGTGGCTTAGCGGTTAAGTGCGCGCGCTCCGCTGCTGGCGGCCCGGGTTCGGATCCCGGGCGAGCACCGACACACCGCTTCTCCCGCCATGCTGAGGCCGCGTCCCACATACAGCAACTAGAATGGATGTACAACTACGACATACAACTATCTACTGGGGCCTTGGGGGAAAAATAAATAAATAAAATCTTTAAAAAAAAAAAAAAAAAAACAAACTCCATACAACTTGGGGTAGGGTGGAGGGTGGTTTGCTTACATAATGTGTCCATACCGTTTCAACAGTTACTGCATTCTCTACCCCGGCCTCACCCAATAGTCTCACCACTCAGCCCTTCTCCTGCCCCCTACTGGAGAAAGCAAGTGTGTTTCCGAATTAAAGGGCAGCAGAAATTTCCATTTCCCTTCAACTCCATACCGGAGGAACCTATAAGGAAGAAGGCGCAAAGTTCAGCTTTGCCTCAAAAGAGCGTCCTTCTCTCTCTTGAAATTCTCCCTTGGATCCGGTGACCAAAATGACTGCCAGAGGCTTTTTTTCTTGATCCGAAGAAAAAGGACTGGCCAGACTAAAAAGGAGGGACTTTGGTGGAATGCAGGATTCCAGCCCAGGGCTGTGGCCCGGAGGAGATGATGTCACTGCTTCTGCAAAGTGAGGGCTGGGGGTGGGGCAGCCGAGGGGGAGCCCGCGCCGCGCCGGCAGCTGCCAAGGGAGCGTTTGGAGCCCACGTCAGGGGAGGTGTCGGAATAAATAGGGTCCCGCAATGGCCGTGGTTGGCTGCGCTCCGAGCTGCCGGGTCCAGGACTGGAACTGCCAGGGCGGGTTTGCGCCCCGGAGGCTGAGGGCTGGCGCTGCTCGAGCTCTGTACGCCGAACGGCGGATATCCCCGGCCGGCCCCCGCGGCCCCTCATTGTTGCCGACGGGAGTTTGGGGAGAGAACCTCTCCTGTGCCCTAAAGGACTTCCTCCTCCGAGAAGAGAGAGCGACTAGGGGGCGGAAAGAGAAGGGCCCTTTCTGCCTGTCGGGGTCGCGGCGCAGGAGGGCAGTGCCATGCTCCTCTCCGTCCTGGCCGCGTTGTGCCTGTGGCTGCGCCTGGCGCTGGGCGTGCGCGGCGCGCCCTGCGAGGCGGTGCGCATCCCCATGTGCCGGCACATGCCCTGGAACATCACGCGGATGCCCAACCACCTGCACCACAGCACGCAGGAGAACGCCATCCTGGCCATCGAGCAGTACGAGGAGCTGGTGGACGTGAACTGCAGCGCAGTGCTGCGTTTCTTCCTCTGCGCCATGTACGCGCCCATCTGCACTCTGGAGTTCCTGCACGACCCCATCAAGCCGTGCAAGTCCGTGTGCCAGCGCGCGCGCGACGACTGCGAGCCCCTCATGAAGATGTACAACCATAGCTGGCCAGAGAGCCTGGCCTGCGAGGAGCTGCCTGTCTATGACCGAGGCGTGTGCATCTCGCCTGAGGCCATCGTCACTGACCTCCCGGACGGTAAGGCCCAAGGAAGGACCTGGGGGGTGAGGAGGCACACTTGGCTGTCGCCGCCACGTGAGAACCCGGCGGCCACACCTACAGCTGCCATCGGGTGGTCTGTCAGCCTCCTATCCCACTTCGGAGGGTCGGAGAAGTTGGTAGGGGCTGGTGACTTGACTTCTGGAAGAGTGTGGTTTCTCTA
The DNA here is from genome assembly GCF_057802395.1 of Ceratotherium simum simum. NCBI lineage: Eukaryota > Metazoa > Chordata > Mammalia > Perissodactyla > Rhinocerotidae > Ceratotherium > Ceratotherium simum. The sequence continues at coordinate 17,095,450 of NC_141900.1, forward strand.
CAGGAATTTCCGGGAGCTGAAGAACACCGTGTCCCATAAAGGGGGGGGGGGGTGCCTACAAAGGGAGCCATTGGGGACGTTTTCATTTACAGTAATAACAGAATAATAATAGCAGCAGCAGTAAGCAAGTATATAGGGTTTTTGGGGGGCTCTGAGCCAGTGTTAAGCACTTTACATGTATCATTTAGTCCTTACAACAATCCCGCCAGGATTCTCCATCTAGTGTTAGCTCTTGAAAGCTCTTTCTGAAAAAGCAGTCGAAGTCATCACTCCCCACCAGGAGTGCAATCTGTAAATTTAGTCACCCTGGAAAATTGGGATGTCTGTTTCATGGTCTGACCAGGAGCCAACGTCTGCGGCATCTTAGTTAACTGGATCTCAGCTTCCGCTTCCTTCTTTACTCTTTAGTCATTTTGCTGCTTTTCTGGGAAGAAGGAGCAGGTTTAAATCCACTTCTTGAAGTGAAACCTAAGAATATTTTTGCATTCTCTTATCCCTGACCCAGGTTGCTGTACATTTAAAGCAGTTATGGTGTTGCTTTAGTGTGGTTTCTGAAGTTATACCTCAGACCATTGCCCAAAACATGAAGGAGGAGAAGTAAAGTGAAGGGGAAAATCAAAACTCCTCTCTAATTTGGAGTTTTAGAAAAAACATATTGTGGGCCAGCCCCGTGGCGTAGCGGTTAAGTGCGTGCGCTCCGCTGCTGGCAGCCCAGGTTCGGATCCCGGGCGCGCACTGAGGCACTGCTTGTCAGACCCTGCTGTGGCAGCGTCCCATATAAAGTGGAGGAAGATAGGCACAGATGTTAGCCCAGGGCCAGTCTTCCTCAGCAAAAAGAGGAGGATTGGTATGGATGTTACCTCAGGGCTGATCTTCCTCATCAAAAAAAGAAAAAATATATTTATTGCTTAGATTATATAAATGATAGAGAATTCTGCTTGTTTGGGGTTATGGAGCTGTGGACTGTTTCTGCACTGCAAAATATGAGGTGGGGATTTGGAAATGTTCTAGTTGTTTTGTGTAAACTGTCAACCTGGAAAATCAACATTTTAAAATGGATTTGGGAGGGAATGACGTAATTTATCTGGGTTGCCTGTCTGTATCAGCCAGGTTAAATGGACGTGCGTTCACATCGGTCTGTGCTAGATAGGCAGTCTCACCCAAGGCTTCTTTGCTAAGCCCAGAGATGTCTATATGAAGGGAGCAGTCGACAATCACATGCCATTTCTACCATTTAGTATTACTTTTTGTGATGCTGTGTTAGTTTATGTCTCCAGAGGGTTCCTTATTCCAGCTGGGTGAACAGACCAAGTCACTGACCACACCCACGTGGCCCTATGTGTGTTTCAGATGTTAAGTGGATAGACATCACGCCAGACATGATGGTACAGGAACGGCCCCTTGACATTGACTGTAAACGCCTAAGCCCCGGTGAGTTCTTTATCCTTAAGGCTCCCTCGCTTTCTTCTCCCTAGAGTGATTTCTGAACCCTTTTCCAACTTTTTGGCTCTCTTTTGTCTTCTTTAGACAAGTGCAAGTGCAAAAAGGTGAAGCCAACCCTGGCGAATTACCTGAGCAAAAACTACAGTTACGGTAAGTCATCTGATGACACATTCACTTGGGGACTTGGCACACTGCAAAGCCAAGTCTGCTGGTCATAAAGTAAAGAAAAGGGTTGGTGATTTTTCTAGTTAATTAGTGGGTCCTAGATGGCACAATAACAACTGTAAAACTTCTTACTTTTCTTGGTAAATCAAGTAAAAACAAAGTAAATTACCCAGGTGAGAACAGTGCTGTGGGTCAGATTAGAAGTTTGACATCATTTCCTTGTCTTGGTGAAAGGTGCTGCTCAGGCAGGAGGGCACACCTCACCCGTTCTCTTCCTAAGATTTCATTGCTGCAGGAAGGATGGGTGAGTGATCCTCGGAGCTGATTATCTGAGGCCCAGAGGCCAAGGCCTTAAGACCTGCCCACGTATATTTTTACTTATAAATAGCTATGAATATTTAACGTATTAAAGAAATTGTGGGACTATGTGAATCACAAGACCCTACTACTATAAGTATTGACATAGCTTAAATGCCCTCTTCTTTCTTATTTGAAAGAACGAGTCAGCACTTTTTTCAAAGAATAAGTCAATCATGCTATTTTGAATGTTTTAAGTAAAATTAATTCTGTCATCATTTGAAAGTAAATTTAACTAAAAATATGTTCTTTTAAATTATCTATTAAGGCTATTTTATGTTTCTTTGCATTTCTTAAATTATTTCTGCTGAAATAACAGAAACGCTTTTGGGAAAAATGTTCATTTTATTTGCTAACTTAGTTTTCCATATTTCAAACTGAAATCTTATATGATAAGAACCTTTATATTATATGTTACACATGAAAATAGGAAGATCATGGCAACATAAAAGTCTGAAAAAATAACCTCTAATTTAAGTTGTCAGATTTAAGAATCATACAGAGCCAATGTGGGTAAGTCAACCAAAAAAGAAATACACTATCTTTTCTAGTCGCTTTTGGCTGTTGTGTTTTTAAACCTGTTCTATATAGATATCATCTTAATCTGATCTACTTAGTCCCTCATCTGACACTCTCTGGTCTTAGTTACTAATCTGAGTGTCACTGTCATGCTGTCCTCTGGGGCATCAATGCCTCGTAACTACTTTGGTGATGAAACGATTTTCTATTTAAATCCTTTGGCTCCTTCGTAAACCAGCTTCCCCGGATGGAATCCAAGGGAGATCCGTACTAGGCTGATTACAACTCCACAGCAGGCAGTAATAGCAAGGGACCAAAAAAGCCAGAATTTAAAGCGTGACCAGACACACTGACATTAACAGCCATCTGTAATAACAGTCTACCTCTCCTCACCACAGACCTCGCTTTGACAGTCTGGGAAATTAAAGGATTGAGAACAGTGATCTTCAGAGACTCCTTCCAGTTCCAAAATGTTATGACTCTATTAACTTCCTCTGGAACAGAGGAAGTTCAAGCACCAGTACAAACTTTAAGGTGGCTTCTGAATCTGAGAATATATGATTCTCACTTCAAATCATCACAAAGCAGAATATAAACAAATATTTGTTTCTATGAAATTTTTATTGACATTCTACATAACTAAATTTCCTGGTATGTTTTTGGCAATAACAACAAAAAGCTAATTTTAGAATTATAGAATTTTAGGGCTGAGAACCCTACGGCCGTGAAAATCCTATGAATAGCAGCAGAGCGCTGTCTGAAATAGCACTGGAAGGTAAGACGATGGCACAAAAGACGGGGCAGGATTCTGCTCTGCTGTACACAGTCTGTGGGTGTTGAAATGGGCTCAAAGGCACTAAGAACAACAAAGGCTGAGGAGGATTCTCTGTTCAAACCCTATTTGTAGCCCAGTGAGGAGCTGTGAACAACCCAAAGGCAGAACCCCGACTAAGCGTGCTTGTCCATTTGCTTTCCTATCCAGCAGCCTGATTCAGAACCTTTAGGACAATGTTGACAAAATGGGAGGCTTACATTTAGCGTATGATTGTGTGGGCTTTTTCCTGCATTTGGGCAGCTTGGACATGACCATAATTACAGGAGTGATTCTTTAAGAGAGGCTCAGGAGTTGGCATGAATACACCATCCTGATTTTTCCCCAAAGGCTTCAACAACACTTATATCGATTTTTAAATTGCAGTCATTCATGCCAAAATAAAAGCGGTGCAGAGGAGTGGCTGCAACGAAGTGACCACAGTGGTGGATGTGAAAGAGATCTTCAAGTCCTCTTCTCCCATCCCTCGAACTCAAGTCCCGCTCATTACGAATTCTTCCTGCCAGTGTCCTCACATCCTGCCCCATCAGGACGTTCTCATCATGTGTTACGAGTGGCGCTCACGGTAGGCACCGAGGGACAGAGGAAACTGCACATGGCTTACTAACATGTGAATCCCATTCCACAGTCATGGTTTAAAAAAAAAAAGACACTAGCGTTTTAAAAAGCAGTTTTAGGGGCCGGCTCAGTGGTGTACCGGTTAAGTTCACACGCTCTGCTTCCATGGCCTGGGGTTTGCAGGTTCAAATCCTGGGCACGGACTGATGCGTCCCATAGACAAAAAATAGAGGAAGATGGGCAGAGATGTTAGCTCAGAGCCAGTCTTCCTCACACACACACAAAAAAGCAGTTTTAATAGATGCCTTTGTTGGAATATCATATATCCTAAACATCAATTAATTCTTCATAGAATGAAGGAAAAATAGAAGTATGAACATTTGAATGGAATCTTTAAAAATCAATTTCAGAATTCGTTAAATGATTTCAAAAACTTCTAGGCAGATAAATTACTTTGAGTGAAATCAGATCATTCAAATCAATCTTAGTGTGGCAAATACTGAATTTTTTTAAGGTCTCTTTAATAACTTACAGATCAAGTAAAGATAGCCATTTGAGACTACAGTTCCACACGTTTTCCTTATATACACTTAGTTTACAATGTTTGTTTGCTAGAGTATTACACACACACACGTGCACACGCACACATACTCAGATCTCTAGTTACGAGTGAGTGTCTCTCCACACCTCTTTCCTTGGCTTCTTTTCATATATCGGTACATTCTTTATAACATGAAAATCAAACACTTCAGCGCAGCTTCCAGGAGGAGCCTGATAACTTGCTGTAATACACTTCTCTAGCAGAATTACTCATTTTTATATAACAACTCTTCCTTTTGATTCTCTGCCATTAATGCTCATCTGTTTCTTCTGGATGTAGCTCAAGACTATTTCTCAAAAACTAAAAACAAAAAACCACCTTTTGAACTGCAGTCGCTTGAATTCTTCCTTGTTCTGTGCCTCTCAGTACTTGGGTACCCTCCTCACACCACATCAATCGCCTCGTGTTCTTGGCTTTACAGCTGTTCTTTTACTTACATCTCATCTCTCCAAAGCAGCTGCATGAGTGAATGTTGAATGAATGTTTCTGGGCTCGTCTCTTCCATGGTGCTTGTATCCGCTGCGGTACTAAATGCAGTTCTGGGGATGTACCAGGTTGCTAGTCATTAAATTCTATTTGGACAGATAAATGGATCCTAAGTGAATTAAATAACAGCTTTCCTGTCATATTTCCCACGTTAGTTTATAGATTTAATGTAATTCTCATCAAAATCCAGGAAAAATTTTTTGGATGATTAGTATTTATGTCTGCACAAATGATGCTAATGATCATTTGGAAGAATAATCTAGTAAGAGCATGTAAAGGAGATTTTGAAAATAAGAGGTGTGAGAGGAAATCTGCCTACTGAGACATGCAAAACTGGTATAATGCTACACTTGTTAAATCCATGTGGTCAAGAGTAGACATGTAGATAAATAAAACAGAGGAAAAGTCTTGAAACAGATTCTAATGCATAAAAGAACTTATATTATGAAGGAAATATGGCAAATCAATAGGAAATGAAAATATTATTTGGTAAATGTTGCAAATATTTTTATTTGGAAAAATAGTACATATTTTAACCTTATACTGTACTATAAAATAAATTTCAAATGAATTAAAGAGATAAGTGTTTTAAAAACTTAATCAAAGAGGATAAAATTAGGTAAATAAATATGTGATAACTGAATGGCAAAATACTTTCTAAAGATACAAGCAATGTAGGAAATTATAAGGGAAAATATCAGTATGCATATTTGATGACATAATATTGTGTATATAAAAATCGCAAATAGAAAGAGAGATACAAATAAAAATACTTGCAACAGGTATGACAAAACAATAGTAATCTTACTCTATGAAGAGTTCATATAAATTAATATTTAAAACATTAAGACTACACTTAAGAAATACATGTGCATAAATCTATACAGACAAATTCCAGAAGAAGAAATACGGATAGTAAGTAAACATTAAAATATTCACTTCCTTAATTCTCCAATCCAAATAAAAACAAGATTCCATTTTTACCTAGTCTTAATGTTAGTCAACTGAATGAAGAGTCAACCATTTGGAAACAATTTGACACTATGCATTGAAAAACCTTAAAAAAAAAATACATACTCTTTGACTCAGTGAGTCTACTTTCAGAAATCTGTCCTAAGGAAATAATAAGACAGTGCTCACCAGTATACACAAGGATATTCAATGAAACACTGGTAATAATAGCTAAGCAAACGAGGGAGGTTCAACAGTAGAGAAATTCTTAAATATATTACAGATATCCATAGTTGTAATATTATATGATATTAAAATTATATTCTTTGAATTATTCTAATTATATCAGAAAATACATATAATACAATGATAAAAGGAAATGTATAGTATGACTAAATATACAATGTGATCTAAATATATGTATACAAGTACAAGAAGGAATGAAAGGAAATGTCAATAAAACAGAAATAGTTGGTTGTGGGGCTAAGGGTCATTGAAGAATTTTGGTTTTTATAATTTTTTGTATTTTTAAACTTTTTGCCTTCATAATCAGAAGTTGCTTATTAAGACAAATTACTTTTTTTCAGGATGATGCTTCTTGAAAATTGTTTAGTTGAAAAATGGAGAGATCAACTGAGTAAAAGATCCGTAGTAAGTATAATTAGCAATACTATGAATGTGGATTTAAGTGCATGTAAAGAAATTTTATAGAATTTGGGAATTCTTCACACTCTTTCATCTCTGTGCTGTCATAAGAGCCAGCAATAACAGTGGAATTTGTCTTTTGAATAGGTAGTTAAGGGTATAGCTATTCTCACTTGGAATTTTTAACTTCAAAATCAATTTGGTTGTGTTCAGTACTGATCTACTGGTTATTTCCAGATTAAATTAGTTTTTTGGTTTCTTTATTGTATTACATTTAATTTTTTTACCCAACAGTCAGATACTTGAGCAGAATTAATAGTCAGTGGGATTAACACAGACACATACATGTAGGGGTGTGAATACCTAGCTCTGCAACTCACACTGACACTGTACAGAGCAGAATCTTTCCCTGTATTTAAAATAATTTTAAGGCTTTCGTCAAAATAAATAAATTAAAAGTAATTATTTTGTGGCCAAACCTATAGTTTTAGTGGTAACATCATAGAATTATTGGTAATTCAATTAGAGGAGTTAGAATAATCTTTTGCCCAGAGATGTGAAATCATACTGGAACTAAAGAAATCAGGTCATTGGTTTGAAATTTTTAAAGCATCCCCTCTCCTGAAAATATGTTTAGATTTATTCAGGAGAATTTGTTTTTTCAGATTTATAAGAGGCACTGCTATTACCTGTGTTCTCTTAGTTTGCATGAATAAAAATTCCTGGGCAAGAGGAGAGGGAATATTGATACTGACTTATGGGGAAGGTAGTTTCAACACAGCCTCTCCTAGTCAGTGCATTTCTGAATAACAGAACCAAACACGACTCTTAGATCTGAGCTAAAAACCCATGAGCTGCTCAGGAGCATGCTCAGTCTTACTGGGCAGAAGATTCTAGCAGGATTGGTTATCTGGTTTCCAAGACTGCAGTAGATTAGAAGCATCAATGTAGAAGGCAAGTCCTGAGATTGTTGAGAGGAAAGAAAGCTTTCCAGAATCACAGTTGTTGGAGCCATTCACTTTTGCAGCAAATACTCCAACATAAGAATATGAAAGTATCACCATGTGTTTGCAATGTACAGCAATGAGTTGATTATTTTAGAGCAGACTGGAATTGTGCCCCAGGAGGGTGGGGACAGTGTTTTTTATTTCATTGTATTTCTAGTGCCTAGAACAGTGCCTGGCCTGTGGTCATCCTCAAACTTTTTCCTGATTGAAATATACTCTAACAAAGTGGAGACATATGTGTTATAATAAAAAGCAATGTCTATTCAAGTGCACTCACTTTTTCATTTTTTTCTTATATGCAGCTATTTAGAAAGTAAATCTTTTTCTATCAGAGAAACTTGACTATCCAGAATGACTCATTTTCACATCAGTTTTGAGTAGCTAACTCTTGAGGATTAGTAGATGTGGGTGGGGCTTCTATCTTCCTCTGGATGTAAGAGAATTAGGTGAACCCATGAGTGTGGTAAGACACCCCTGACTTCCTAGTGAGGCTGAATAAATTTCTGCTTTTGGCCATGTCAGAGCCTTTCTAGAAGGCTTTGCTGTGTGGGAATGTTGCATTATAGGGCCCGTGGGAAAAATTGCATGGTTAGGGCCTTGGGCTCTGGAGTCAGACTGGGGAATTTGAATCCCATCACTGACAGTCATCAGCTGTGTGACCTTCTACAAATAACCTCCGTGTGCTTGTCTCCTGGTCTTGACAATGGTGTCCACCTCGAAGGGCTGTTGTGAGTTTCAATGAAATGAATGCATGTCAAGGCTTCATCATATATTACTGAGCACTTTCCAAATCGTCCAGTTCATGATAAGTGCTCAACAACATAGGGTAGCTATTATAATTGTTGTCATGATTAGCATATTACAGTGAAAAAATTAATTCGGATATTGGTTTAACAGCATAAGGGGTGAGATGTATTTGATAGTCATGTTTACAAATTGCCTCCCAGCAGTGGGAAGAGAGGCTGCAGGAACAGCAGAGAACAGTCCAGGACAAGAAGCAAACAGCTGGGCGCACCAGTCGTAGTAATCCACCGAAACCAAAGGGAAAGCCGCCTGCTCCCAAACCAGCCAGCCCCAAGAAGAACATTAAAGCTAGGAGCGCCCAAAAGAGAGCAAACCCGAAGAAAGTGTGAGCTAACTGCTTTCCAAAATGGAGACTTCCTCTGAGGATGAGGCCAGGCGTGGCCCAGACCGCCTGCGGAAGGCCACACACCCCTTGCCTTAACAACTGCGGTACTCTTCCTAGACACATCTCGCAGCATTTTTCTTAATGATACGCTTCAGTTTTTCTTTTTAAGCCACCACAAGCCATAGTGGTAGGTATGTCCTCTGGTCGGGAAGGTATAGGAAAGCTAGTGGGAAAGCTTACTGCATTCAGAGTAGCCTGTGTGCATCCTCTACGAGACCTCCATGTGGGGAAAATGTGCTTTTGTTCTACAATTTGACCTAATATGTGCATTGTAAAATAAATGCCATATTACAAACAGAACACCTAACTTTTTCTTTTACAATATATTTTACTTCAGTTTTGACTTCTGTTGTTAGAATGTTAGTGATATTTTAAAATGTGATCAAAGATATAATGCTTCTAGGGAAGAAAGCAAGAGGAATGAATGTTTAAAAGATCTTTATGTGTTTACGGTTGGCAGGAGAATTTTTGTGACTAAAGGGGATTTCTGAACAATCTAGAAAAGTAGGATATGGAAAATTGTAATGAGTTTTTTTACAAAGAAGCCTTTCTACTCTGTTTTCAGCTAGAAAACTCTAAAAACTAAAATAACAATGATAAAAGAATAAAAGGGAAAGGCACACACACAGTGCCTAAAGACTTGTTTTTGGGTAGAGATGCTCTGATCTTACACTCGCGATGCTTCTTGTCAGTACCCTTGAAGTGGCACCAGAAACAGAGGTTGTTTCTCCTTTATGATTTGGGTATGAGTTAGTCAAACCCCAAATATTTTACACCTGTCCGTTTGGTGCTCATGCTACTTCCCAGGACATTCTAGGTATCTTGATGCCAAACCTGAGAGAATTTTCTCTCTGCCGATGGCTGGTGCTCACAAGGGTGCCATGGGCTGAGGCAGGAGGGCCAGGATCCAAATCCCCTGGTCTCAGCCGGCTATGGCACCGCTGCCACACACCAGGTCTGTGCCCGGGAAAGGTGACTATGGTCACCCACTATTCAAGGATGTAGAGGAACAATCTGAAAGCTTCAGAGTAATTTCTCCTCTAGATTTACCATTGTCCCTGCTCCTCAGAGAAAGGGTAAGTTACATGTTGCAGTCACACAAGATAATTAAACAAATAATTTCATTTCATCTCTGCAGCCACTGGCACATAGAAGTGAGGTGTGTGGGTAAGCCAGGGGAGAGTGGAGAAATAGGGTTAATGAGAATGCTGGCACAGGCACCCATCTCCTTCTGAAAGTGTAACTTTGTCTGCATTGCTACCCCAGGGCAGTGGAGTTAAAGGAATCCAATAGATGGACCCACACAAGCGTACCAATAACATACCCTGTGTGTGTTTCTGCTGTACAGAAGCCAAACTTCTTTGGCCCTTAAGGAAAGACAGATAGGTATTAAGCATAGTATCTAAACTAAAGAAACTTAGGAAAGACCATTAAAAGGCACTGGTAGCCTAGCTTACCTCCTTAGCGTAGTAGGAATTCTTTGTGGGAGGGGAGTTAGAAATGGAACTCTCCACAGAAATGGAGGAAAAAACATTTAAGTAAAATCTTTTTTTTAAAGTGTGAAACAATGTAAGAAGAGTTTGGAGATGACTTTACAAATTTAAACACTATTTACTTTGAGTATTTAACTGAAATCATATGCTGAATATTACACAAAAACTTAATTAGGCACATTCATCAGTTTGATTAATTGATAAAAGATTAACTAGGCCACTGTTTGGTTATTTATTATGAAAAAGTTGGAAATGAACATCGGCCCACACTGAGTTATATACTAACTATGGAAGTGGCCTTTGTGTGAGAGCCAAAAATTTATTTTTCTTACCTAAATATTTTCTCCACTTAAATACATGTGAGAGGAAGTAAATAAAAATATATGGAAGAGAAAGCTAAGGTTCTATGTCTGAAATGGGAATTAATTGAAAGTTGAGTTACTTTAATGAGAAAAAAATAATTTATTTTGCAATATGTTTATCAACACATTTTATAATTGAGGACAACTGGAGGCCTTTATTTTTTAAAATGATTTTGTTGGTCTTTCAATAATACAGTAAATGTGTTTTTTCTACAAAGTATTCAAAAATGTATAAAATAAAAAATAATACAATTAAAATCCTACCTAATCCCACTCACCACTCTGCAGAGGTAATCACTGCTAGTATTTTGGTATATAATTTTTCAGGCGTTTCCTATGCATTTATATAATGATTTGAAAAAAATAAAACTACGGGCCTATTATACATAATTTCAGAACATGCCTTCTTCACTCGGCCCTTCATTGAGATTAGTTCTCACATCAATAAAGCTGATGCAACCTCATTTATAATGGCTGTGTTGTATTCCATGGTATGCATTACTAAACAAACCCTGGTGTTATTAGGGATTTAGGTTGTTTCTTAACAGAACATACTGAATAACTGAATAAACATCTTGATGGCTAATATCTGTGCACATCCATAATTAGTTCTTTGGGATACATTCATTTAAGTAGCATTGCTGGGCCAAGTATGCCCAGCAAGGAAAGTTCTTGATCCTATTGTCAATTATCCTCCAGAATGCCTGAGCCATAGATGTAGCAAAGTGCTGACTTTCCAACTCCTCTTTCCCATAGTTTTTATGAATTTCAGCTGGGAACTGGATGTCATCTTGGGCAAAGCTCCGGTCTTCATCTGTAAGCCATCACTGACAACATTCTTCACACGCCCAACATTCCAGGCAGCTGGGGAATGAATGATTGAGCACCTCAAAGGGTGTATAGTCAATAGACAGATAAATGATAGATAGATAGATAGATGATTGATAGACAGATAGATAGATGGATAGATGATAGATAGATGATAGATAGATATAGATTGATAGACAGATAGATGATAGATATATAGGTGATAGATAGATGATTGATAGCTAGGTAGATAGATGATAGATAGATAGATAGATAGACAGATAGATAGATAGATGATAGATATAGATTTTTTGACTTCTGGGGAAAGCCTGTGCAACCTCCTCAGTGTTTTTCAATGAGTCAAGTTTAATAATATAACTGATCAGCTAGAGAAACCAAAGAATTTGGATGTAGCAGAAATGCCAATAGATTTTCTCTCTGTCCAGGCTTCCTTTAAGACACATGAGAACTTAGATAAATAGCCTTAGTTTCTTACTTTCCGGTTTGAAACCAATGCAGTCTGACCATACTTTTGGTTTCTGGCCTTGGATGCTTATAAGATTGTCTATTGCAAACTTACAGCAAAACTCCTTTACTTGAGCTAGCTCGAGGGGGCTTCTGTTTGGTGGAACCAGTCTCTGAAGAAAAAAGAAGGGCACATATTTACCACAAATCTCTACCTGCTGTTATCACCCACTCAAAAAGCAGAAATGGTTATTTGGAATCATGGAATGAAGAAGTCGAATGGGATCTCAGAAGTCATAATCTGGCGTGCTGGAGAAAGGCTGCGTGAGGGCTTGTCTAATGTCTCACAGGTAGTTAGAGAAAGAACTGGGCCCCCAGAGTTACTCACTTTTGGTTTACCAGGCCAAAGTGCCTGGTTTTTCAGAAACATAAAACCGGTCTATTAGAATATTCATTTATCACCACAGAAAGAGCAATAGGAGAACAAATTTCTGCTCCTGGGTGTAGTCTGATAAAAGCTAGTACTGACTGTATTTCTTCATGGGAAAACTTTTTTTTTTTTTTTTTTTTTTTTGGTGAGGAAGGTTAGCCCTGAGCTAACATCTGTTGCCAATCCTCCTCTTTTTGCTGAGGAAGATCGGCCCTGGGCTAACATCTGTGCCCATCTTCCTCTACCTTACCTGTGGGACGCCTGCCACAGCATAGCTTGATAAGTAGTGCATAGGTCCTTGCCTGGGATCTGAACCCACAAACCCCAGGTCGCCAAAGTGGAGCATGTGAACTTAAGCACTACACCACTGGGCTGGCCCCAGGAAAACAGTTTTTGAAAAGCATTTTACCCTGAGAGATATGTCACAGTGACAGGCATGCCAACCAAAAATTTTAGTTGATGGTCAACTTTGTGACTTAACTGATAAGCAAGCAATGTCATGTTCTCCAGATCAATGGAGCACCTAGAATAGGGTATCTACCTTAACATCAGTACCCCAAAGGAGACACTTCACCTCAGGATGGCAATGAAATAGTCCCCCTTTTTATTATTCAAACAACAGAGATAAACAAAAAGAAAAAATGAAAACAAAAGCACCCAAAATGTCAAAATTAGCATTTTGGTGTGAATCCTCCCAGGCTTTCTGCTTGGGTGTATGAATTTAATAATGCAGCATGAATATCTTTCCACATAAATAAATACATCTGTATTTTCATTCTTCACATCTGCATAGCAGCATGTATCAGAGTTTATTTTGCCAATAACTTTGGGAATGAACTTTTAAATGTGGTTCCGCATGCCAGGGTAGGACAGATTTTTGTGACACAAATAATTTTCTACTATTATTGAATTCTCAGGACCAGAAAATAAAAGGAGCACAAAAGAGTGCAGAGTGCAAGACATCAATGCTCTTCTGTATTTTGTCTAATGAGCATGTGTTACTTTTATAATTAGAAAATACTCCAAAAATATTATCAGAGACAGAGAGAGAGATGGAACGTAGTATGGTTTTAAGCCATGCAGATATGCAAACATGAAAACTATTTCATTGATTATTTGTGTGTTAGTCTGGGTCCTCAGAGAAGCAGGTGCCAAAATGGAATTAAATTAAATGTGGAAGGATTCTATTAGAGGAAATGCCTGTGAGAGAGAATGGGCAGGGAGCTCAATAAGGCTGAGAGAGCTGTCAGAGAGACGGAAGAGACGAGGGAAGGAAGGTTGGGTGGAAGCATTTCAGACTGCCTCAATGTCTAAGGAAAGTTTGGCAAGGCGATGGGGGAGCCTGAGCCAAGCCAGCCATCAAGGAGTCCATCGTCTCCCTCTCTGCCTTAATATAGCGGCACACTCAGTCACCGACTGGGAGCAACTCATGGGCAGCCTGGTCTTGGTGCAAAGGTAGCAGTAGATTTCAGAGCGTAGTGTCTGGATATGGTCTCTGTAGTTAGTCTGTGACTCACATCCTTATGGCCATCACAGTATGACAATCATAAAAATCATAAAAATATTGAAATTTTACCATTACATTGTCAGCACAACCTATAAAATGGTGGTGTCAAGCAGCAAAATGTCTTTGTCAACTTCTGTAATTGTCATCAATACACTATTTGAATCCTTAAATCCCCAAAATTTCTATGTCTTCATGTCTTTTCTGTTTTACTTCAAATGTATTTAAGAGAAAATGTGCTGATTACAACTAAAGATCTTGCGGTATTTACTCTTCCACCTAAGAAAGGTCTCTTTCTACTAAAATGTAAGGAAACTTTTTTTAAGAGGTAATTAATGGCAGTAACAAAGTCCATGATGTGTAATTTTGCCTTTACAGGGTCAGACAGCATAAGTCTAATACATTTAGCTGCAATATTTGTATGAGATTAGTTTTATAACTAGATAATCTTAAAATATGTAGCTATAATATCTAGATGAGAACCCCCTTTATAATGGCAAGTTTGGATCCCATTAGTGATATATTTTGAAAAGAGCATACTATATTAGCGATTAATTTTAGCTAACTGACAAGACTCATATCCAGAGGGCTGATCCCAAATATCACAAATTATAATAATATGAATAATAAAATGAGATGTAGAAAACTGAGGTTAAGCAAAAAATGGTATTATGAATAAAATTCCATCATGGTATTGAGGGATATCTAAAATTCTGTTGTTAAAGGAATGGGTTTTTAAAATTCATTAACATTTTTAGTCTTCTAATAATTTCAAATATTTGTTATGTCACTGAAATACTTCAGCAGCTGAAAATCACATGGACAATTGCTTAGTCAACTTTCTCACTTTATTAAAGGTGTAAAAAATTGCCTTTGGAGGTCATCCAAAGTAGCTTCCAAGGGATGAGAAAGTGCAGATACAGTTCAGGGAAGCATCAGTATTAGCGGATCCACTTCAGTGGAAGGAAAGGGCACCAAACGAGTCCAGGAAGTGGGCCATAAAATAGAGCAGAGCATATTTTGGGAAATCTGTCCATTTCCTGCAGGGCATGTGCTTACAGGGAACAGGATTCAGGGAGGGGATGCTGGAAAGCATTAGGATCCAACCAAGAAATCTTCAGGTCTCATCTTGGGAGGGGGATAGAGGGCCTAAGTAGGGCAATCAAAGAAACTCTGGCTTCAGGGCCAAAGTGTGTGACCAAGCCAGTCCTACAGGATGGGGACTATGTGGTGGAACTCATTAAGACACAGACCTCAGCCCCAGCTCTGTTTGGCTGCTGGGATAGAGGCCCTTCCCTCACAGGCTTACCATTGCCTCCCTTCCGAGCCAGTCCCTGTATTCAGACCCATATCCCCCCATCATGTGCTTATCATCATGCCTACAAATCTCAGCTCAGAGCTCCAAGCTGTGCCCACTGATTTTGCAGTCCTCAATTGTCTCAGTCACCATGGCCCGGGACATGCGTTTTCTGCCTAAAGTCCAGCTGAGATTCAAGATCAGCCATCTAGCTGGAGCGCTGACAACTTTTTAGCCTTTTCTAACCTTTCTTCCCCAGGGGCAAGAAGATATTTCCAAGTACTGCCAACCCCAGCCCCTATGCCTGTCCATGCTGCTGTGTCCTCCCCACTAAAGTCAGTCCCCCCACGATCAACACCAGCACAAACTAAGGTTTACTGGAATGTATCTCTTTGGACATTGATTATTCGATTTCTGACTACTTACCTCAAAGCTAATTCTATAATCTGAAAGAAACATCCTATCTCTGTGTCTTACTTATAAAACCTTTGTTCAGAGGTACACATATATAGACAACTGAGTGAGGCATGCCATCTGCTGTTAAAATGCAATATTAATTTTAAGAGTTTGCTGTTTTAATGCTTTTGAAGTTCTGGACCATTTCTGAGGTAATAACAGTGAGCCACTTAACACTGTCATATTAGGAATACCCAAATACTGTCAGGCATGTAAAACAGCAGATAATAGTATTCGATTTGAAGGAGTGGGGAATGCGAAGGAAGTGAGGAGGTGGATATTTTTACTATACTTATTTCTCTGCACAATCCAAAGAAAGCCAATAATTGATTTACCCTAATTAAAAAAAAATGCATTCTGAAGAAAAATTGAGAAATATCCTTACTGATAATTCACATCTAACTAGATTTTGTACAATTTAACAATTCAGATGAATGTCCACAGGTGTGTTTCTCAAACATACTGTTAGAACAATTGAGTTTTGAGGTGAGTAATGTGTTACTAATACTAAACGATCAAGGGGTGACGTCAGCAAGATGGAAGAGTGGGAAGCCCTGTACCATCCTTCCTTCCACAAACTCACCAACTCAGCAACAAATTCCCTTTGTGAGAAATCCAGAAACTAAGTGAAAAGCTCCTGTACTCTAGATGACTGTGAAACCAGACTCAGCAAAGCTGGTAGGAAGAGTCAGGACACCCTCTCGCTTGAGTCCCTGCCCCCAGCACAGCACTGTACAATCAGAAAGAGATCCTTTAACTCTCGGCTTCCCCTAGAGGAGGGAAGGAGCTGGTGTGCATGTCCAGTGCCCCAACTTTGCTGAAGGGGATCCCAGAGGACTAACCTCTGTCTTGTCAGTCTTGGAGCTTAAATGGATCCACCACAGCTTAGCAGCCTGGAGGAGAACAGAGACGGCAGTTTGGATTGGCAGACACCATAGCTCCCCCTCTTGCCCAGTGCAGAGACCAGATGAAAAAGGAGAGGTCTTGAGAGAGGGCCCACATCGCATATGGGCAGTAGGGCTATATGGGGTCTGGCTGTAACAACCTATCCAGCTTCCACATCAGGGGCACAGTATGGGCACCTGCTTGTCCCAGTCAGATGGTCAGGTGGGTGGGAGTGGGCTCTGGCCAGACAGGCCTAGATGGCATGGATGCCTGGGACCAGGTGCAGGGGAGCAAACTGCACATGCACGTGGCATACAACTCTCAGCATTCAGAGAGGCCAGGGTCCTGTCCTCATGTCTAGGCTGTGTAGACAGAGGCTGGGTCCTGGGTGCAAGTACCTGGGGGCCACACTGCTCTGCCAAGGTCTAGCTCACTCAAAAACAAAGGCACCTAATTCGCTGAAGTCAGATCTTGTGGGATCTCAGAAGGCATGCCATGCTCTGTTGGACCAGGGAATTGCAAATGAGAGACCCAGGAGCCCTGATTATCAGAGAAGTTCAGATAAATCTTGTACAGATAGCAGGGCCATGGTGGAAAGAAAGAGAGAAAGAAAGAGAGAAAGAGAGAAAGAAAGAAAGAAAGAAAGAAAGAAGGAAAGAAAGAAAGAAAGAAAGAAAGAAAGAAAGAAAGAAAGAAAGAAGGAAAGAAAGAAAGAAAGAAAGAAAGAAACTGAGCCCAGGTCTCAGCTTCTCCCTGGGGGAAGAAAAGAGTAGACCTGTGTGTATAGAGCCCCAGCTTCTCCAAGGGGGCTCTCCAGAGGACTGACCTTGGTCCTGCCAGTCTTGGAGCTTGGATGAGTCCACTCCATCCTAGCAGCCCAGAGGAGAATGGAGATGGCAGCTAGGTCTGGCAGAGACCATAGCTCCCCCTCCTGGCTCACCACAGAGTGACTTGACAAAAAACACAGCTGCCTACTTCTCCCTCAGGAGGTAAAAAGTTGGTAAAGGCCCCCAAATCTCTAGCCCAACTGATTTGTGGGCATCATGTCCTATATGAGGCCAGTCTATGAAGACCAGGAGAGGTGCCTGCTTTGTCTAATGCACAAATATCAAACTAGAGAGTTAAGGAAAATGAAGAATTAAACAAAGATGTTCCAAACAACAGAACAAAAATAAATCTCCAGAAAATGACCCTAATGAAATGGAGTTATATGATTTACCTGAAGAGAATTCAAAATAGTTGTTATAAAGATGCTCACTGAGGTCAAGAGAATAATGAATGAACAAAGTGAGAATTTCAACAGAGAAATAAAAAATATTGAAAAATGCCAAACAGAAATTAGGATACAGAATAAGACAGTAACTGAACTGAAAGTTTTACTAGAGGGGTTCAACAACAGACCAGACCAGGCAGAAGGAAGGATCAACAACAAGAAGCATCATCACAAAGATTCAATCAGAGGAACAAAAAGGAAAAAGAATGAGAAAAAAGTGAAGACAGCTTAAGAAACTTATGGGATACCATCAAGCAGGGCAATAAACATATTACAAAAGCCCCAGGGAGAAGAAAAAGAGAAAAAGGACCAGAAAGCTTATTCAAAGAAATAATAGCTGAAAACTCCCCAAATCTAGAGAAGGAAATGGACATCCAGATCCCAGAAGCCCAAAACTCATGAAATATAATGAATCCAAAAAACCACACTGTGACCCATTATAATCACATTGTCAAAAATCAAAGACAAAGAGAATTTTGAAGGCACTAAGAAAAAAGTAACTGGTCACAAACAAGGGAATTCCATAATATTATCAGCAGATTTTTCAGCAGAAACCTTACAGGCCAGAAGGGAGTGGGATGACATATTCAAAGTGCTGAAGACACAAAACAAAAAACAAAACAAAAAAACCTGCCAACCAAAAGTACTATACCAAACAAAACTATCTTTCAAAAATGAAGGAGAGATAAAGACAGAAGATCAATAAGAAAACGGAGGATTTGAACAGCAATATAGACCAAATGGACCTAACAGATATATACAGAACATTCCACCCAAGAAGAGCAGAATACATATTTTTCTCAAGTGCACACGGATCTTTCTCCAGTATAGATCACATGTTAGGCCATAAAACAAGTCTCAACAAATTTAAGAAAATTAATTATACAAAGTATCTTTTTGATCACAATAAAATGAAACCAGTCAATAACAGAAGAAAAATTGGAAACTTCACAAAAATGTGGAAATTAAACAACAGACTCTTGAACAAGCATGTGTCAAAGAATAAATTAAAAATATACTAAATAAAAATAAATAAATAAATAAATCAAAATTAGAAAATACCTCAAGACAAACAAAAGTGAAAATACAATATGCCAAAGCTCATAGGATGCCATTCTAAGAGGGAAGTTCATAGTGATAAATGCATACATTAACAAGAAGAAAGAATGGTAACTATGTGATGTGATGAATGTGTTAACTAACCTTATTGTGGTAATCATTTCACTACATATATGTATATCAAATCATCATACTGTAATGTTCAACTTACACAATGTTATATGTCAATTATATCTCAATAAAGCTGGGGAAAAAAAGAAGAAAGACCTCAAGTAAACAATCTAACATTACACCTCAAGGAGCTAGAAAAAAACAGAACAAACCAAGTCCACATTAGCAAAAAAAAAAAAAAAGGAAATAACAAAGATTAGAGCAGAAATAAATGAAATGGAAAATAGAAAAACAATAGAAAAAAATCAACAAAACTTAGAGTTCATTTTTTGAAAAGATTAACAAAATTGACAAACCCTTAGCTATACTAAAAAGAAAAAAAGAGAAGTCTCAAATAAAATCACAAATGAAAGAAGAGATATTACACCTGATGATATAGAAATAAAAAGGATAAGAGACTACTATGAAAATTATATACCAACAAACTGGACACCTAGAAGAAATAGATAAACTCCTAGAAATATACAACCTATAAAAACTAAATCATAAATAAACAGATAGCCTAAACAGACCTATAACTAGTATGGAGATTTGGAGATTGAATCAGTAATCAAAAGCCTCTCAACAAAGAAAAGCCCAGGATCAGATGGCTTCACTAGTGAATTCTACCTAACAGTTAAAGGAGAATTAATGCCAATCCTTCTCAAATTCATCCCAAAAATTGAAGAGGAAGGAACATTTCCAAACTCATTGTATGAGGCCAGCATTATCCTGATACCAAAACTAGGTAAAGACCCCACAAGAAAAGAAAAACTATAGGCCAATATCCCTAAGGAATATACATGCAAAAATCCTCAACAAAGTACTAGCAAACCAAATCCAACAGCACATTAAAAGGGTCATGCACCAGGGGCCAGCCCGGTGGTGCAGCGGTTAAGTGCGCACGCTCCACTTCAGTGGCCTGGGGTTCGCAGGTTCAGATCCCGGGCGTGCCCTGATGCACTGCTTGTCAAGCCATGCTGTGGCGGCGTCCCCTATAAAGAGGAGGAAGATGGGCACGGATGTTAGGCCGGGGCCAGTCTTCCTCAGCAAAAAGAGGAGGATTGGCAGATGTTAGCTCAGGGCTGATCTTCCTCACAAAAAAATAAAATAAAATAAAATAAAAGGGTCATGCACCATGACCCTGGGATACAAGGATGGCTTAATATACTAAAATCAATTAATGTGATACACCACATCAACAGAATAAAGGATAAAAATCACAATTGTCTCAATACATATGGAAAATGTTTGACAAAATTCAACACATTTTCATGATAAAAACTCAAAAAACTAGGAATGGAAGGAAAATGCCTCAACATAATAAAGGCCATACATGAAAAGCTCATAGCTAAGGTCATACTCAATGGTGAAAAATTGAAAGCTTTTCATCTAAAATCAGGAACAAGGCAAGGATGTCCACTCTTACCACTTCTATTTTACACAGTATTGGAAGTCCTAGCTAGAGCAATTAAGCAAGAAAAAAAAAAATAAAAGCTAATCAAACTGGAAAGGAAGAAGAAAAATTATCCCTATTCGCAGACAATATGATCTTGTATTAGAAAATCCCAGACTCCATAAAAAAACTGTTAGAATTAATAAATGAATTCAGTAAATTTTGCAGGATACAAAATCAACACACAAAAATCAGTTGCATTTCTATACACTAACAATGAACTATCTGAAAAGTTAATTAGGAGAACAATTCCATTTACAACAGCTGCAAAAAGAATAAAATACTTAGGAATAAACTTAACCTAGGAAGTGTTAGCTTTATATACTGAAAACTACAAAACATTGATGAAAGAAACTAAACAAGACATATGCAAATGAAATGACATCCTATGTTCATGGATTGGAAGACTTAATATTGTTAAAATGTCTGTACTATCAAGGTGATATATAAATTCAATGCATTCCCTACCAAAATCCCACAGACACTTTTTTACAGAAATAGAAAAAAAACAATTCTGCAATTTATATAGAACCACTAAAGACCACAAATAGCCAAATCAATCCTGAGAAAGCAAAACAAAGTTGGAGGCATCACACTTTCTGATTTCAAACTATATTACAAAGCTATTGTAATCAAAACAGTGTGGTACTAGCATAAGGACAGGCATATAGACCACTGGAGCAGAATAGAGGGCAAGAAATAAATTCGTGCATATATGGTCAATTGATCTTTGACAAGGATGCCAAGAATACACAATGGGGAAAGGATAGTCTCTACAACAAATGGTGTTGAAAAACTGGATATCCACATGTAAAAGAATGAAATTGTACCCTTATCTAACATCATACCCAAAAATCAACTCAAAATGGATTAAAGACTTAAACATAAGACATGAAACTGTAAAACTCCTAGAGGAAAACATAGGGGAATAGCTTCACTACATTGGTATTGGTAATGATTTCATGGATGTGACACCAAAGACACAGGCAACAAAAACAAAAATAAACAAGTAGAAATAAATCAAACTGAAAAGCTTCTGCATAGTAAAGAAAATAATTAACAGAGTGTAAAGTCAAGCTATAGAATGGGAGAAAATACATCTGATAACAGGCTAATCTCCAAAATACATAACTCCATAACAACAATGAAAAAACCTAATAACTCCTTTAAAAAAATGGGCTAAGAACATACAATGGAGAAAGGAAAGTCTCTTCAATAAATTGTGCTGGGAAAACTGGACAGCCACATGCAAAAGAATGAAAGTAGACCATCTGCTTTCACCATTCACAAAAATTAACTCAAAATGGATCAAAGACCTGAAGGTGAGACCTGAAAATATAAAACTCCTTGAAGAAAATATAGGCAAGACACTATTTGACATTGGTCATAAAGGAATATTTTCAGATACCACGTCTACTTGGACAAGGGAAACTAAAGAAAAAATAAACAAATGGGACTTCATCAGACTAAAGAGCTTCTACAAGGCAAATGAAACCGGGATCAAAATGAATAGACAACACATCAGTTGGGAAAAAATATTTGCAAAACATATATCTGACAAGGGGTTAATCTCCATAATATATAAAGAACTCACACAACTGAACCACAAAAAAACAAACAACCCAATCAAAAAATGGGCAGAGGAAATGAACAGACACTTCTCCAAAGAAGATATACAGATGGCCAATAGGCATATGAAAAGATGTTCAACATTACTAATCATCAGGGAAATGCAAATCAAAACTACACTAAGATATCACCTTACACCCGTCAGAATGACTATAATCACCAAGACAAAAACCACAAATGTTGGAGAGAATGTGGAGATACAGCAATTCTCATTCACTGCTGGTGGGAATGCAAACTGGTGCAGCCTTTATGGAAAACAGTTTGGATATTCCTCAAAAAATTAAAAATAGAAATACCTTATGAGCCAGCTATCCCACCACTGGGAATCTATCCAGCAAACCTGAAATCAACAATCCAAAGAGGCTTATGCACCCCTCTGTTCATTGCAGCATTATTCACTATAGCCAAGAAGTAGAAGCAACCCAAGTGTCCCTCGACTCATGACTGGATAAAGAAGATGTGGGATATATATACAATGGAATACTACTCAGCCATTAAAAAAAGACAAAATAGTCCATTTTGCAACAACATGGATGGACCTGGAGGGTATTATGTTAGGAGAAATAAGCCAGAGAGAGAAAGACAAACACTGTATGATCTCACTCATATGTGGACTATAAACCAACATACAGACAGAGAGAACTGTATGGTGGTTACCAGGGGCAAGGGGGTGGACAGAGTGGGCACAAGGATTGAAGGGAGGCATTTATATGGTGACTGATAAACAATAACGTACAACCAAAATTTCACAATGTTATAAACTATTAAGACATCAATAAAAAAAATGAGCTAAGGACTTGAATAGACTTTTCTCTAAAGAAGACAGACAAATGGCCAATCAGTATACAAAAAAATGCTTATCATCAGAGAAATGCAAATAAAAACCACAATGAGATATCATCTCACACCTGTTAGGATGGTTTTTATCAAAAAAACAAAAGGCAACAAGTGTTGTTTAGGATGTGGAGAAATCGGAGCCCTTGAACACTATTGGTGGAAATGCAAAACGGTGCAGTCCCTATTGAACAGTATGGAGGTTCCTCAAAAAATTACAAATAGAACTACCATGTTATCCAAGAATCCCACTTCTGATTATATACCCAAAAGAATTAAAATCAGGATCTTGAAGAGATATTAACATCCCCATGTTCACTGCAGCACTAATCACAATAGCCAAGATGTGAAAACAACCTGAATGTCTACTGACAGATGAATGGATATAGCAAGTGTGGTTATATACATACAATGAAATATTATTCAGCTGAAAAACGAAGGAAATTCTGCAATATGTGACAACATGGGTGGACCTTGAGGATATTACGTTAATTGAAATAAGCCAGACACAGAAAACAAGTGCTATACGATTCCACTTATATGAGGTATCTAAAACAGTAAAATTCGTAAAATCAAAGACTGGAATGGTGGTTACCAGGGCCTGGACAAAGGGGAATATGGGGACTATTAATCAATAGGCATAAAGTTTCAGTTAAGTAAGATGAATAAGCTCTAGAGATCTGCTATACAACATTGTACCTTCAGTCAACAATCACTTATTGTACACTTAAAAATTAAGAGGATAGATCTCATGTTCAGTGTTCTCATCACAAGAAAATTTAAAAATACTAAATGATTAAAGTTTGTGAGTATCTTTATTAACTACAAATTAGGATGGAAAGTTAATCCTACAAGAATATCATTCTCACTCACTCACATTACAATATGTTCTTCTGAGTGGAATGAAAAGGAAGGTTGTCACAGCCAAGGTACTGGAAATCACATAGAACCCTGGCTATAAGCTTAAGAGTGTATCACTGTTGTAAACATCATTCAAATTACATCCTGAGAAGGGAAAATGCCAAAAACAGTGAATACTTTGGTTAATCACTGTCTCCTATCCCCAGAGAGATTTGCATTATTTTACTATCAGGGAGCTAGGTACCTGGCCTACACTGTCCTGTAGTTAGATAGTAAATTATATAAATCAATATGTCACCTTTTCAGACTTTTCTGCTGGAATGCTTAGAGTCAAATTTTTGGCCAACTCTAAATATACCTTAGGGCCTTGCAGTATGCATTTCGTATATAACTTCACGCCTGGCTTCATTAAATTTATTCTCCTCTCTTCTTCCCCATATTCCATGTTCCTCTCCAATTATTTTGTTGAATCTTGTGTACATTTATATAAGCCACCTTAAATCCTCTGAAAAAATAGGGTAAAAAGAAACATTAAGATTTGTTGGGGGTTACATTTTTTTATTGTT
Organism: Ceratotherium simum simum; assembly: GCF_057802395.1. Taxonomy (NCBI): domain Eukaryota; kingdom Metazoa; phylum Chordata; class Mammalia; order Perissodactyla; family Rhinocerotidae; genus Ceratotherium; species Ceratotherium simum. Next base: position 17,119,730 of record NC_141900.1, read on the forward strand.
ATTATGCATAGCCGCATGTTTTTCACATGGTTGAGTTAAGTTATTAGCTTGAGGTAACATTGAGTTTTCCTCCAAAGAATGTCTTTCTTATTATTCCTCCCAGGAAGCAATGCCACATAGTTATGTGTTGATGTGAACTTATATGCATTATCTTCTCAAAGTTCTAGGAAAAGAAAGACTACACTTGGTGAGACACATCACAATGCTATATGCTAATTTTAAAGCAGCTGTGAGTTTCCATCTTGCACACAAATCTCTGACGTGGTATAATCACAGAGCTTAGGAGACGGTCGCTTTTCTTTACCTATATACTGTCTGATTTAGCAAGCAAGGAATCAACAAGGATGAACAAACCAATAAAGTTAATGAACAAACTCTTATGACAGGGTTGAAAATATTAACTTGTGAACATTCCTGGCAGCAGATATGGAGGGGCAATCTGGGGGCTGCAGCATTACAGCATCCCCTACAGGCAGAACAGGATTCTCAATTGAAGGGGAGCTTAGAGATCACCTCACTCAAACCTTTGCTTTAAAGCCAGCGGTCAGTAGAGAACCTTGCCTGAGTATCTGCTGACTCCTGAAAAGGCTATTGGTCAGTTATGATCCCAGGATAAGACCAAAGTTCAAAAGCATTCCTGTTGATATACCAGTCAACATTTTTATTAGCAGTTTTGGATCCATTCAAGAGACAACAATGGACTATAGAGTAACATCTTCCTGAGACAAAAATGGAACAATCCCAGGCTGAAGCTCCCTGGCGATTTTCAGGGCTTAGATGCACTGACAGGGGATCCCACATTGCACAAGTGTCTGGAGACCTAATTTATTTTTTGCAAATGAAAAAACTGCCAATTTATATGATGTAACATAGGAAAACATCCTCTTTATTTTGGGGGATGGAGATGTCCTTGTCAGCATGAGGTTATCTATTCTTTTCCACGCCCTTTGAACTTGACTTTGTTTCCCATGCATACAAAAAGTTGCAAGATGCAGCTTAAGAGCTTTGTTTACACAACTGATGATTCATGATTTATCTGGCAGTCAGGGAGTCCTTTCAGTTAGAAAAAATTGCCTTGCCTCAATTTGATACTAAAAAGGAAGATATTGAATATGGTAACTGTACAAAATACTATGAAGGCACTGGCTACTACACATATGTAGAAGTCATCTTCACCCTAAGGAGACAGATGGGGTTTTACATGATGGGTGTCTATGTCCCGACCCTGCTGATTGTGGTTCTTTCTTGGCTTTCCTTCTGGATCAACCCAGAAGGTGCTGCCAGATGGCTCCCCTGGGTATCTTCTCAGTACTCAGCTTGGCCTCTGAGTGCGTAATTCTTTTTCTTTATTTTGTGAGGAAGATCAGCCCTGTGCTAACATCTGCCAATCCTCCTCTTTTTTTGCTGAGGAAGACTGGTCCTGGGCTAACATCCACATCCATCTTCCTCCACTTTATATGGGACGCCACCACAGCATGGCTTGCCAAGCGGTGCGTCGGTGCGCGCCCGGGATCGGAAACGGCGAACTCCGGGCTGCCGCATTGGAGCGCGCGCACTTAACCGTTTGCGCCACTGGGCCAGCCCCCTGAGTGCACAATTCCTGCTGCTGAACTTCGCAAAGTGTCCTACATTAAGGCTCTCGATGTATGCCTCCTGGCTTGTCTTCGCTTTGGGTTTGCTTCACTGGTGGATGCTGTTGTCCAGGTGATGTTGAACAACCCCAAACGAGTTGAAGCAGAAAAAGCCAGAATTACTAAGGCTGAGCATGCAGATGGGAAAGGCGGAAATGAAGCTAAAAAGAATACTGTGAATGGTCCAGGGACTCCTGTGCACATTAGCACTTTGCAGGTTGGAGACATCAGATGCAAAAAGGTTTGTATTTCCAAGTCTGATCTGAGATCTAATGACTTCAGCATTGTTGGAAGCTTACCAAGAGATTTCGAATTACCCAATTATGACTGTTATGGAAAACTTACTGAAATCAACAATGGACTTGGAAAATCTCAGGGAAGGAACAAGAAGGTGCCCTGCCAAACCCGTTATTCCAACAGCAGCAAAGTGAATTGATCTTTATGCAAGAGCATTGTTACCTTATTGCTTCTTGCTCTTCAATGTTATATATTGGTCTATATATTTACAATAAATCTTTCCCATTTGTATAAAATAAAATCCCATTTCATTGTGACCAACCTTATTCATAAATGCCAATCTACGAAATATTTTTCATTTTCGTAGGTACACATTGCATTTTGGATGCCATTTGATTGTAATAAAAATGTGGCACCTTAATTTTGAATGGCAGCACGGTCTTGTAACATCTGTGCTCTAGTAATGATATATATATGTAGAGTAAACATATTGCTTTAGGAATAAATGAAGGATAATCATACTACATAATATAAATCCAAACAATTCTCTTCACTTACTGTAAATTGCAAATACTTCAGATAATTCTCATAAGATGATATGCACACTAAATACCGCTATGGTCACCATTCTTATGTATGTAGTACGTCAAATTTCCTGCCTTATGATTTTCAGAGAAAGCCATTTTATTCTTGTATAATTTTAGATGGTATCACAGATTCAGCGAAATTATATTACATATTGTTTAAACTTTGTAAGTAGAAATATATCACTTATAATTATGTGTCCTCTGTGGAGAAATAAAGTTCAAAAAATTACTAATTTGTAGAATCAGCTAATTTTAAAGTGCGCTCATGTTGTCAAAACGCCAGATAATAAAACACAGTAAGCCTTTTTAAACAAAACAAAATATTAACTTGTGAGTAACCACAGTTTTTCTACTTTTGAAGCCTTTCAAGGCTTCAGAACTGCTGGTAAAGCGAAAGGTGAGGAAGACGACTGGAAGGAGCTGAAAAAGACAATAGGACTGACTGTGCACCTGTTTAGTTATCATGGTGGAGAGGTGCGAGTGGGAAGGGCAGGGGAAGTGAGGAAGCAGCTGTGGGGCCAGGGGGACTCTGAGGACAGAGATGCCCACTGAAGACTTTTAAGAATTTGTTGTTGTTATATTTTGTTTGAAAAAAAAATCCTTTATTTGGTATCTCTTCAAGAAACTGTGTTAAAGGCTTAATTTTATTTAAGGATTTTGGTATCAGGATTACATATATTTTCTTTTAAATGTGCCATAAGACTAGCCTAATTTTGTATCATTTTAGGAGGAGCTTTGGAGAACTTTGTTGTGAGCAATTTTTGTGACTCCCTTTTTTACTATTTTTATTAAGGTAAAATATATATAACAAAATTTACCATTTTAAGTGTAAAAATCAGTGACATGAATTACATTCACATTCTTTGCAACCATCACCACAATCTATTTCCAAAATTTTCATCACCCTAAACAGAAATTCTGAACTCATTAAGAAATAACACCCAATTTCTCCCTCCCTCCAACTCCTACAAACCTCTAATCTGCTTTCTGTCCCTACCAATTTGCTTATTCTAGGCATCTCTTATAAGTGGAATCATACAATATTTGTCCTTTTGTTTCTGGCTTATTTCATTTAGCATAATGTTTTCAAGGTTCATCCATGTTGTAGCATGTATCAATACTTCATTCCTTTTTACAGCTGAATAATATTCCATTGTATATATATACACCACATTTTATTTAACCATTCCTCTGTTAATGGGCACTTGGGTTGTTTCCACTTTTTGGCTATCGTGAATCATGTTTTTATGAACATTGGTGTACAGACATATGTTTACATCCCAGTTTTCAGTTTTCTCAGGTATATATCTAGGAATGGAATTGCTGGGTCAAATGGTAATTCTACGTTTAACCTTTTGAGGAACTGCCACACTGTTTTCCACACATCTGCCCCATTTTATATTCTTACCAGCAGTGTACAAGGGTACCAATTTCTCCACATCCTTATCAACAATTATTTTCCCTTTTTTATTATAGCCATCCTAGTTAGGTGTGAAATGGTATCTCATTGTGGTTTTGATTTGCATTTCTCTAATGACTAACAGTGTTAAGGATCTTTTCATGTGCTTGTTGACCATTTGCTTATCTTCTTTGGAGAAACATCTATTCAAGTCCTTTGTCGATTTCTGATATTAAAGCCTTATCAGATATAAGATTTGCAAATATTTTCACCCATTCTGTGGGTTGTCTTTTCACTCCCTTGACAGTTTCCTTTGGGGCACAAAGTTTTTAATTTTGATGAAGTCCAATTTATCTATTTTCTCTTTTGTTGCCTGTGCTTTTGGTGTCATATTTAAGAAACCATTGCCTAATCCAATGTCCTACAGATTTTCCCCTATGCTTTCTTCTAAGAGTTTTAGAGTTTTAGCTCTTCAATTTGGGTCTTGATCCATTTTGAATTAATTCTCATATATAGTGTAAGGTAATGGTACAACTTCATCATTTTAAATGTGGATATCTAGTTTTTCCAGTACTATTTCTAGAAGAGACTATTCTCTTCTCATTGAATGATCTTGCCATCCTTGTCAAACATCAACTGACCATGAATGTGAAGGTTTACTTACAGGCTCTCAATTCTATTCTGTTGGTCTATATGTCTGTCCTTATGCCACTGCCACACTGTTTTTCACTATTGTCACTTTGTAATAAGTCTTGAAATCAGAAAGTTGGGGTACTCCAACTTTGTTCTTTTTCAAGATTGTCTTGGCTATTCTGAGTACCTTGAAATTTCGTATGAATTTTAGGATGAGTTTTTCCATTTCTGCAAAAAATACCATTGGGATTTTTGTAGGAGTTGCATTGAATCTATAGATCACTTTGGGTAGCATTGTCATCTTGACGATATTAAGTTTTCCAATCCATGAACACAGGATGTTTTTCTACTTATCTATGTCTGCTTTAGTTTCTTGCAGCACTGTTTTATATTTTTCAGTGTTAAAGTCTTGCATTTGTACACTGATTAAATTTATTCCTAAATATTTTACTCTTAAATGCTATGGTAAATTTAATTAATTTCCTTTTTAGGTTTCTAATTGCTAGTGTATAGAAACATAAATGGTTTTTGTATGTTGTTTTTGTATCCTGCATCTTTGCTGAATTAGCTCTAATAATTTTTGTGTGTGTCTGTAATTCTTTAGGATCTAATAGATACAAAATCATGTTATCTGCTAATAGAGATAGTTGTACTTTTTTCTTTCCTATTTGGATGCTTTTATTTCTTTTCCTTGCCTAATTACTCTTGTTAGAACTTCCAATACTATGTTAAATAGGAGTGGCAAAAGTGGGGATCCTTGTTTTGTTCCTGATCTTAGAAGAAAAGCTTTCTGTCTTTCACCACTGAGTATGATGTTAGCTGTGGATTTTTCATATACGGCCTTTATCATCTTGAGGAAGTTCTTTTCTTCCTAGTTTATTGAGTGTTTTTATCATGAGAGGGTATTGGATTTTTGTCTAATGCTTTTTCTATATCAATTGAGATAATATCTGTTTTTTCCTTCATTCTATTAATGTAGTGTATTACATGCATTGATTTTCATATATTGAAATACCTCTGTATTCCTGGGATAAATCTCACTTGATCATGCTGTATAATCCTGTTAATATGCTGTTGAATTCAGTTTGCTAGTATTTTGTTCAGGATTTTGGCACTGATGTTCATAAGGCATATTGTTCTGTACTTTTCTTTTTCACGTAGCCCCTTTGGCTCTTGTATCAGGGTAATACTGGCCTCATAGAATGAGTTAAGAAATGTTCCCTCCTTTTCAGTTTTTTTGAGGAGCTTGAGAATTGGTGTTAATTCTTATTTAAATGTTTGATAGAACTCTCCAAAGAAGCCATCTGGGCCTGATCTTTTCTTCGTTGGGAGGTTTTTAATTACTGATTTAATCTCCTTATTGATTATAGGTCTATCCAGATTTTCTGTTCCTTCTTGAGTCAGTTTTAGTAGTTTATGTCTTCCTAGGAATTTGTGCATTTAATCTAGGTTTATCCAATTTATTGGCATACAGTTGTTCATAGTATTCTCTTATAATCTTTTTTATGTCTGTAAAGTGGGTGGTAATGTTCCTTTCTTCAATTCTGATTTTAGTAATTTGCATTTTCTCTTTCTTTTTTTTTTAGTCAATCTAGCTAAAGGTTGTCAAGTTTTTTGATCTTTTCAAAGAATAATCTTTTGGTTTTGTTGATTTTCTCTATTGATTTTATATTCTCTATTTCATTTCCCTCCACTCTAATCATTATTATTTCCTTTTTTCTGCTAAGTTTGGGTTGAATTTGCTCTTCTTTTTCTAGTTCCTTATGGTGTAAATTTAGTTTATTGATTTGAGACTGTTCTTCATTTTAAAGTAATCATTTACAGCTCTAAATTTCCCTCTTGGCACTGCTTCTGCTATAAGCCGTAAGTGTTAGTATGTTGTGTTTTTGTTTTCTTTCATCTCAAGGTATTTTCTAACTTCTTTTGTGATTTCTTCTATGACCCATTGGTTTTAAGAATGTGTTGTATAATTTCCACATATTTGCAAGCTTTCCAGTTTTCCTTCAGTAATTGATTTCTAGTATCATTCCATTGTAGTCAGACAAGATACTTCATATGATTTCAATATTTTTAAAATTTATTAAGATTTTTTGGTGGTCTAACATATGGTTTATCTTAGAGATGTGCCATGTGTACTTGAGAAGAATGTGTATTCTACTGTTGATTGGTGGAGTGCCCTGTATATATCTTTCACGTCTAATGGGACCATAGTATTGTTCAAGTCCTCTATTTCCTTTTTAATCTTCTGTCTTATTGTTCTACCCATTATTGAAAGAGGGATATTGAAGTCTCTATTATTGTGGAACTGTCTATTTCTCCCTGCAGTTCTGTCAAAGTTTGCTTCATGTATTTTGGGATTCTGTTGTTATGTGTGTATATGATTTTTACAGTTATATCTTGATGAATTGAATCTTTCTCAATATATAATATCTTCTTTTGTCTCTTATAAACCTTTTTGATGTAAAACATATTTTTCTGATAAAAATATAGCCACCTTAGCTCTCTTTTAGTTACTATTTGCATGGAATATATTTTTCCATCTTTTTATTTTCAACCTCTTTGTGTCTTTGGATCTAAAATGAATCTCTTGTAGACAGCATATAAATGGATCACATATTTTAATCTTTTCTGCCAACCTCTGCCTTTAAATTGGAGAATTTACTCCACTTATACTTGAAGTAATCACTGATTAGAAGAATTTACTTCTGCCACTTACCTATTTGTTTTCTGTATGTCCTATGTGCTTTTGTTCCTCAATTTCTCATTACTGGCTCTTTTTGTATTTGGTTAATTTCTTTTCGGTGTACCATTTTGATTCCCTTTTTTCCTGCAATTTTTAAAAACTTTTCTTAGGGTAACCAATAAGGAATTCCCACTTGGGAATTATAACTAACGTTCTTAAACTTCTAACAACCTACTTTGAATAATACCGACTTAGTTTCAATAGTATACAAATGCTCTGCTCCTACACATCTCTGTCTCTCTCTCTTTTATATAATTACTGTCACAGATTGCATATTTATACATTGTGTGCCCATTAACATATGTTTATATTCATTACCTTATTTATATTTGTCTTTTATATACTATAGAAAACAAAGAGGAGTAAGAAATCAAAAGTACAATAATACTGGCTTTTATATATACCTATGTAGTTACCTTTACCAGTGTTCTGTGAATTACTGTCTAGTGTCTTTTCATTTCAGTTTGAAGTACTCCCTTTACATTTTTGTTAACTTGGGAATGTCTTAGTTTCACCTTCACTCTTGAAGGATAGTTTTGCTGGATATAGAATTCTTAGTTGACAGTTTTTTCTTTTAGCATTTTAGATGTTTTATCCCACTGCCTTTGGCCTCCGTGGTTTCTGATGAGAAATCAGCTGTTACTGAGGAGTCCATGTATATAACAAGTCACCTCTCTCTTACTGCTCTCAAGATTCTTTGTTTTTGGCTTTTTACAGTTTGATTGTAATGTGTCTCAGTGTGTATCTCTTTGAGTTTCTCTTGCTTGGAATGCATTGAGCTTCTTGGATGTGTAGATTTAAGCATTTCATCATATTTGGGAAGTTTTCAGCCATTCATTCTTCAAATATTCTTTCTGCTCCTTTCTCTCACTCTTTTCCTTCTGCAATTCCCAAAATGCATATGGTGGCCTGCTTGGTAGTGTCCCATGGATCCCTTAGGCACTGTTTACTTTTCTTTCTTCTCTTTTTTATTTCTGCTCCTCATACTGGATAATTCCCACTTTCCTATCTTCCAGTTCATTGGTTCTTTCTTTTGCCTGCTCCAATTTGTTTTGAACCTCTCTAGTGAATTTTTCAATTCCATGATTGAATTTTTCAGCTCCAGAATTCCTACTTTGTTTATTTTTGTAATTTATCTTTATTCATATTCTCATTTTGTTCATGCATCATTTTCCTGACTTCCTTTAGTTTTTTTATCCATGGTTTCCTTAAGCTCTTTGAGCATATTAAGATAGTTGATTTAAAGTCTTTATCCAGTAAGTCCAATATTTGGGCTTTCTCAGGGATGGTTTCTGTCCATTTTTTCCTGTGAATGGGCCATACTTTCCTATTTCTTTGGATATTTTGTGATTTTTTTGTTGAAAACTGAGCATTCAACTATTATAATGCAGTAACTCTGGAAATCAGATTTTCCCTCTTCCCCAGGGTTTGCTCTTCTGGATTAGTGAAGACTTAGCGTGTGTTCAGCCAGTGTTTTGACTGACATTTCCTTGAAAGCCAAGAGTTTAAAGACAACAACAACAATGAGCCACCTCTTCAAGGCTTTGTGGACTGGCTCTGTGCTGTGGCACTTCTTTAACACTTAGCCAAGCCATTTACAATTCTGCATCAGCCTTCACTTCCTGCTCGTACTGAGCCTATACATCAGCCAGTGGTGAAAACTTAGGATCTCTCAGATCTTTTCTGAGCATGTATCTTCTCCTGGGCAAGTGCATAACTTCCTAAATTCCCCAGCATGCACTAGTCTTTTTGAACATCTTCATTTCCCAAAGAAACTCTCTCCCCAGCATTTTGTCCCTGGCATTAGGTAGTCTATTATATGTTTCAACCATAATCTTTGGCCCCAGGCAGCTGTGGGATTTTTGATCACCATACATTGTTTTCCAGCAATGCCCATCACTTTTCCTCCCTGAGTGTTTTCCAGGTTAAGTGAAACAGAGATGAGTGCCTTGTGTCATCCTTCAGGTAGCCTCCAGACAGGTTAGAACAGAAAAACACTATAGTTTGTGAATAATATCTGCTCTGTTCTGTCTGGTGAGAGACAGAGTCCCACACTGGGAACACAGGCTACACTCTTTAAGACTGTCAAAAAGCTAAGGAAGTGGTAGGGCAAGGGCAAGTAAAAATGTCACAAAGCTTTCATATCATTTTTAAGTTGCCTTTTTGTTGATTCAGCATTCACTTGGTTGCTTTAAACCTTTGATTATTTTCCAGAGTTCTAACAAAGTTGGTTCTGACAGTTTCTTGTTGTTTTTGCAATGTTCCTATGGAGGAATGGGAGCTTGGAGCTGCCTACTCCACCACTGTGCTGACATCACACCAATGGAGCCTTCTTGACTCCCGTGCTCTGAAGGCCTGACTTACTCTCAACTCAGATGCCTTCTTCCCAACATGACCAAAATGGAACTCACGGTATTTCCTTCTAACCTACTTCTCTCTCTGGGTTCCCCATCTGGGAATGGTTAGATCATTTTCTTAGTTACTCAAGCTAGGTAGCTTTATCTTTTCCCACTTATTCGGTAGAGTGGGAGTCAATCATCAAGTCCTGTGGATGCAATGCAGACTTCTAAGAATTCTCCAATCATTCCACTTACCATTAACCCACCATTTCGACATTAGTTCAGGTTGCTGTCATCTTTCACTTTGATTATTGCAATGCCTCCTGCCTGGAGAGCTTGCATATCATTTTCCCTCTCCATCTCCTATATGCATCTGCTCAAAGCACTCTGTGCTTACCCTTAAGAACCCTTGAATACATGTTAATTTTCTATCTTCTGCTTTTATAGTCCTAAGCTCCTTTAGGACAAGGACTATATATATTCAGCCCTGCAACAGTGTCCAGAAAGCTGAACAAATGATTCTTGAGTGTCTGAAACAGACCCACAATACTAGCCCTCAGAGTGATATGATATTGTATAGTAGACATAGTAAGACAGAAATCAGCAAAATGTCTTTATATATAAACATTGATACACACACACACACATATATATATACACACACGCACATATATATGATGGTTTAGAAACTTTTAAAACTGAATTCTCTTTTTTGCTTCCTTACCTCTGATTTTGAAAAATCCTACCCATTTTTCAAGATCTATTTCACTCCTTTTCTTCTCCAGCTGCTACCCATCAAACATACACCTGTCGATTCAGCACAGAATTATACACTAATTCAAAATCCTCTACATTGTTCATAATGCTTGCCTCATCAAAAAAGGGAGGGATCTACAGATGTTAGGATAGATCTATACCATATTGCTAATAGAAACTATAAACAATGTAGTTTCACTCACCTCCTCCCCAGTCATTCATCATGGACATGTTTAATAATTTACTATTTTATGGTGGTTATAATTAGGTATTGTTTCTGTGAGTTTTGTCTCCCCATTAGATTTGCATTTCCCTAAAGGTAGCAACCTTCATTCAACCAGTTTTGTGTTAACCAAGAACCCACAGTTCAAGCAGACATACAATACATATTTTTCCAACATAAGTGTTTATGGGTTGTTGCAATCATGCCTTGGTCTATACTTGAGTCAGACTTATGGAATGAGCTGTACTGTGCCAGAATTTACTTTTATTTTATGCATCTAATATTTTGATACAATGTTCTTATACCTGGAGAAATCATAGCCTAAATGACAATATTAAGGGAACAATGTACTCTTCTCTCCCTAAGGAACCTGGTTGGGTGTGGAGAGGTTTCTCACTTCACATCACTTTCTCATTATGCTCTGGAGATTGAGTCTCATTTTGGCTCATCCAGCAGGGGACAACACTCCACACGTGAAGAAGCTGTACAGCTAAATTCAGGTCAGCAGCCAGAGCCAGACAGGTGTACTTTTGTGGCCTTGCTCTTTGAAAATAAAGAAGGAAAGTCAGTTTGATGGGAAAAGTCACCTGTCTTACACTCCATCTCACACGTTGCCCAGAAGAGAAAAGTTTTCAAGTTTTCTATCAACAGCTAAGCAGACTCACTCCATATACACATTACATAGCTACCTCTTCCCAATAAGTACCTCTTTGCCAAAGAATAGAATGATTGCCTTTTACTCTATGATTTCTAGTATTCTATTATATTACATTATCATATAGCACCCCCAGGTGGTTAGTAGGTTCCAAGTGTCTAAATACTTAGAGAACAGAGTTGAGGCTGCTGAAAGAGACTTTGGCCATTTAAATCGGAGAAGTGGAGGGAAATCAAGGAGAGGGACTGCACGAGACTGCATCATGGCAGATGGCACAGACAGCTTGAGACCAAGGCTTGCAAACCCAAGAGTGTCTCACTTGCCCCACTGTTTCCCAGGGCCCTGGCATCTACAAGACTCGGCTTTGAGGCTTCAAGGCTGCTATGGAGTAGCATTGTGTGTCTGGCAGGAAATAAAATTTGACTCAGAAATATGGGAAAAGTTCTGGTCTTTCCAGGACAGCCTTGTCCTAGGCCCAGTCACTGTAACAAGCAAAGAAAAGAAAATAATAATTAAAGAGGTACTGTACTTTAGTTTTCCTCAGGATTCTCAGGAACAAACTCTTCAAAAAATCTACTAATGGTCTCCGTTGCCTCGTAGGTATTAGATGATCCATGGACAGCATTTTTCAAAACACTTCTTCCAAACCGGGCTCGAATAGAGTCTGGGGACAGTAGTTTTGCTTCATCTGGGTCTGTGGGACCCATCAATCGTCTCCATTCTGAAACAGCATTCCACTTGGTCAGAATCATGACCAGAGACGGACCCCTGCAAATAATAATGCTTTCAGAAGACCTGGGCTATTTACAAGTCTAGAGACTGCATATCTGGCTAAAGACAGAATGCCACAGCTTCATCCAGAGAGCTCCTCTTTATTCTTTGTCCTTATCAGTGTGATTTTGTGCTTTTTTTTTCATTTCTCCCTCTTCCAAAACGTTTTTGTGCTAGAAGAGTGCTGTAGTCTAATTTTAGGGATATACGCCAGGCACTGTTCCAAGTGCTTTCAATGTATCAATTATTTAGGCCTCACAACAAACCTCTGAGGTAAGTACCATTATTACCCCAATTTACAGATAAGGAAACTGAGACACCAATTAAGTATATTGGCAAAGTGGGGATTTAAACTCAGAGAGCCTCTATATCTACTGTGAAGACCTAAAGAAACAGGAAGAAAAGAAGGAAGGAAGGAAGGAAGGAAGGAGAGGAAGATAGGGAGGGAAGGAAGTAAATAAAAAAAGAATAAACCTCAAATATTAACAGGGTGTCTTTTCATGAATGAAATTAGACTAAATGTTTTAATTAATTTTTTTATTTTTCAAAGTTTCTACAATGAACATTTACTACTTTTATAATGTGAAGAACTGTATATCAGAAACTTACTCAGATAACATTTCCAATATATCTTTATAAAAGTCTTTTCCTTTTATTTTTGAATAAATTATCCCCACTGGCTCTTCAGTTAGCAGCATTTCCTTTATCTCTGTTATATCAAATCCAGCCTCTTTAATGAGCTCCAAGATCTCCTCTAGGGAAAACAGATATGAGGTAATCCTACAGATTTCCTCCACTTTTGCTCCATATTCAATTAGATTGAAATAACTATGGAAATGAATAGTTTTACTTGCACACTCTGGTTTAAAAAACTAAAACTATGCTAAACTAAATTGAATTTAAAAAGCACCAGATTAGAGGCCAGCCCGGTGGCGTAGCAGTTAAGTTCACATGCTCTGCTGTGGCGGCCCAGGGTTCACGGGTTGAGATCCTGGGCGCGGACCTACGCACCACTCATCAAGCCATGCTGAGGTGGCATCCCACATAGAGCAACTAGAAGGATGTACAACTATGACATACAACTATCTACTGGGGCTGTGGGGAGAAAAAAGGAAAAAAGGAGGAAGTCTGGCAACAGATGTTAGCTCAGGGCCAATCTTCCTTAAAAAAAAAAAAAGTAATTAAAAAAAAACAAAGCACTAGATTGACATTCAGAAGAACTTTATTATGTTAATGTAGATCTTCAGTCTCTGAGATCCATCTTTCCAAGAACCATCTGAAACATCTAGTGGACTATAGAAGAGGGAGAGGGGTGATCTGCTCGTATGCTAAAAGTTAATACGTGTTTTCATCTCCATGCTACAAATGCCAAGGAACTTCTTGCCAGATATGGATGGAAGGGGACAGCCAATGTGAACTCTTCTCCCTGAAGAAGGAGGGCACCACTGAGGAAATAAAATTAAGTAAATCTTGTCAAAATCTCACCAACAGCCGAAACTTTGAGGGCTACATTCTGGAGACAAAGGTGTTCATTGCATTATTCTTTCAACTTTTCTGTAGTTTGAAAATTTTCACAAAATTTGGAGGAAAAAAATACATTGGCTTTTATTTTTAAATATTTACCTCTTTGTTGATGTGTCACATGAGGTTTAATCAGTGCTAAAGTGCTTTGAGGAGGAAAGAAATACTGGATTTCCTTTTCAGCAGCTTCTAATGAATCACTTCCATACAACTGGTTGATAGGCAAACTTGCCATTGCAAATTGTGCACATAAACTTTGAAAAAGAAGTGAAGTTAAAAACAGTTATCCTATAATATAATATAACATAACACACAATGTAACACTATTGATATAAATTGTTCAAAAGTTAGCAAGAATAGCAACTCCTCCCTGATCTAGGCACTGCATGAAAGGGAACAATTACAGAGTGGCTTGGAGCATGCTACCTCCTTCCAAGGAGGTAATAGTCATTAGGAAGAAAGGACATGAACATGTAAATAATCGTGATAATGGATATTGACAGATAACCGTGAAAGAAGCCGTGGATGCCCTGGTGCAGTGAGAAAGCACAGACTGTGGAATCCTGGCTGTACCACTTGCTAGCTGTGTGATATTGGGCAATTACTTCTCTGGGCTTTAGTTGTCTCAAATATAAATAAGATGATAAAACCTGTTTTGGAAGGTGATTTTGAGGGTGTAATCAGATGACGTATTTGAAATATATGGTACATATTAAGCTCACAAGAAATATTCCTTCCCCTTCGTTTACCACTAAATATTATCAAGCACTTAAGAGGGCATTTGTCTCTATACCAAAGATACCAAATTATAAACACCGAATCCAGGAGACAGTGCAATGGAACCCTCCAGGTGAGAAAGTGCAGCAATAAAAGAGGAGCATGCAGGACGGCTTTGTGTAAAGAGGCAGGAGTGATGTTGATGTTGGGTTGGGTAGTTTATTTTGGTTCTGCTTTCTTGATGTTTTTTCAGTTACTCTTTCTCTATCTATCTATGCATATTTCAGTAGAGGAGAAGCTCACCCTTCATTTTATTTTCTGTCCTTTACACACAGCCCTGAGCAACCAACCCACAAAATCCAGGCATGGTGAATAATACCCCTTTCTGTTAATAGACTAACATTACTGGAAACTTGGCATTATTGCCTTTCTGGTTTCAGTGACCCATTCAGATTTCCTTTATGCCTTAACCAACTTGACCTTCCCACTTGGCCCTTGGCTCTTCTCACACTTCTGATTTGAAAATACTTGCAGCCCAAGACCCTTGTAGACTGTGATTGCCAGGGATGGGGTATTTGCACAATGAATGATGAAAACAACCCAAGCCAACCAACCAGCACTTACTCCATTCAATGCAGAGAACTGCAACCAGCCCTCTCTTATGCTGTTAGACATGTTTATTGGAAAAAGTGTGTGTGAGAGGCGAAGGATGGGATAAAGGGAATAAAGGGTGAGAGGGAGGGGTTGCTGTGTTTCTCTTTTATGCAAGTGACCATATTTCCAATTAAGCAAAGCAGATACCCAAGTGCAGGAAAAGGGCAGAGCTCTGCTTAATGAGTTATTTCTAAACCAACCTGAAAGAGCTGGGTGGAACCAAGAAAATTGGAAAGCGGGGACCAATAAAAAATAATGGTCAAGATTAGTTATGAACTTGTGGCAACATAGGGATCATAAGGCTCTGGATGAGAATCCTCACTATAATAGTGGGGTGGAGAGAGAGTCACTGAGTGCCTTCGCCTGGAGACAATGTCTCTGTGCTGGTGCACTACCTCCACACTTGGAACCACAATTTCTAGAACAGTGCGCCTACAGGCATAGGCCTCATGTTGATAGGAATTTTTCTCTCTGATGCCATGCATTGCATTCTATGCTGCATTTCATTAAGAGATTCTACGATACTCTGCTCACACCACTTACATGGTGTCCAACCATATATCCTTTATGGTAATTGTCTGGCACAGGAGTAAAGACATAAGTGAATAGGGCTATATAAGGGGTAAAATGAGTCCATTCAGGACAAGCCAGATTCCAGATATCCTACCCAAAAGAAACCATGTCAGCTTTCATCTAAGTGATGTTTCATAAGTACTGTTATTTATTGTGTCAACATGTATGTCAAGTTTACTGTGCCTGATAAAGCATCTCTATTCTTGCTCACTTGAAGGGAGGGCCTTTCTTCCCCTGAATTGAATCCCATCCTGAAATCAGCACAAAGAATTCAAGTGAATTGCAATTCAGTTTGTTTCCAGCAAGAGATACTATCCCTATCCTCCAGGCAAGACCAAGCCCAACAGCTAAGATCAAAAAATGTTTAAACAGTGCAACCTATGTGCCAGGGAACATGCCAAGTGTTGAGCTGATTACAAAGTTTAGCTGATTTCTAAGATTCATCAGTAAATTAACTAAATGTTCCCACCAGATTGTAGACTACATAATAAGTTAGTCATCATTGTCCTGAAACTCTTACAATTAACTGAAGAATCTGCAGCTGCCACCACACCCTTCTCAAAGGAATTTCTCCTGAATAGCAGATGGGTTGGATATTTCTGCCAAGAGATGAACTTTTGGCTGGATTATCCAACACTACCCATTACTTCCCAGCCCCAAACCAAGCATCCTACAACCTTCTCTTGCAAAGCCTTAGCCATATTCAGGCTGACGTTGGGCTGGGCCCTCCAGTCATAAGCATTCCATGCCTTACCCAGGAAAAGTAACTTTCCTCAGAGCCTCCCTTGCACTATAGCTGTGGTTCCTGTATTCCATATCCAAAAAGAAATTAAAATGGTTCCCATGAAGAAAGTTTGGGACCCATGACATGAATCCTACCTCTCTGGAAGACATTTTTTGGCTTCTTCAACATTGCTTGGTCCAATTAACTCTTTCCAGTGTTGTAAACCATTGTCTCTTAATAAAACAAGGGCTAAAGACGGACCACTGTTAGAAAAGAAAAAGTAAGTTAATAAAAGTATGGCTCAGTAGCTAATTATATATAGGTAATAAAAGTGTATTTGTTAAATAGACTAAAAAAAGTCAAAAATAATCCTTTTATCAAGAGTCTGAAATTAATTTCCAGTGTACTCTCAACCTATAAAAGGTTGCAAGCAGAGAAAGGAAGGGAAGAGAAGGGCCTTGGTTCTGATAAAGTTGTTCCTATATTGTTCCCATACGCCTGTTCATTTACATACCTTTGCTGGATTTCTGCTCCAGCTGCTATTTCACTTATTCTTCTAGTAATCTGACAGACTTCTAGCATTTCATTTCTCTCCTACGACCAGTGATCTTTAGGATTACCAAAGCCCTTGAGAGTCAGTAAGTTCTCTGCTTGGACTTGATGTTACACACCCTGGATTTCTGGCATTCAACTCAACTGGACTAAAGCAACTTCATCTTTCCATTGCTCTACTAACATTCTAGGAGAACTCAAGAAGATGGGCAGTTGAGCAGAGAATCAAGTTGAGAGTGAGATTGGCAAAGAAGCAGACTCAGCCCATGTTTACAGAATTGAGAGGGATAGCAACTTGAACAGGGCAGGGTTAAGAGATTTAAATGATTGAAAAATAAACCAGACTGTGCTTTCTAAACCTGAAATCTACTTTACCTGGTCATGTTTCCTATAAGATTTTCAAAAAAATCTTCACTTTCATATTTCTTGCACAGTGTTTGTGCTTCTTCTTTGGATAATACTATTTGTCTTTGCATCAGTATTTTAAAGCCTTCATCTTGAATAATATCCAAAACATCCTCTAAATGAAAAGTCACATAAGTTTTGGTTATATTGGTTATATTCAGAATGTATTATCATGAGTATAATGCTTTTCATTCTCATATGAAATTTAAAAGTTTGCAAAAATAGCTTATTAGATTTTAATTTAAGGTGAACAATATTCTTAACATATCAAATTATGATGCGATTTCCAATTTTTCATCACATCACGCAGCCACAGAGGCATCTCATTAGTAAACATTTTCTTCAGCTGTATGCACATGTATGCATGTGTGTACAGACAGTAACCAAAATAACCAACACAATTATGCAAGTATTTGTAAATAATTTTTATATTCAATAGCCTTTATTTTATTTGGCCCACTTGTGGAGAAACGAGTTGATTGGATATCCAAAAATATTTCTCAACCTCCTTCTTTCTTGCCTACTTCCCACTGTAGAAGCCTAGAATATGCAATACTCACTTCTCTACCCTCCTTTTGGATAGCATGGCAACATGGCCCAGATGTGGCTGATGACATATTAAGGATGTATACTAGAGATGCTTCTGAGAGAGTCACCCAGGGAGAACCTCTCTGCCTTACACCACCTTCTGCTTCCTGTTCTGGACATTTGAGGGACACGATGCTTGGAGCTGTGAGGTCATCTTGCAACAAAGAGGGCAAAACCAAAGCATGAAGGCTGACTCAGCCCACACAGCACTAAGCCCCTGATCAAGGCGAAAAACGCATCCTCACTGATATATTACCTCTCCCTTGTGGGGCATGAAACAAAGTTAACAAACTAGAAATAACCAGTCAATTGTCAGGAAAGAGTAAAACAAACAAGGAATTGTACATGTTAATATAGTTTAAGCAATAATTTGCTTCAGAACTACCTCACAGACAAGAGAAAGAAAAAACAGAATATTTATATAGTTCTTGAAATTTAAAAAGGTGTAATTCTTAGAGGAGACTGACGATTTTTAAAATTTTTGCATTACTAAATTCAAAAAAATGTTTCTCATATGAGAGTACCTAATGGCAAGGGTTTAAAAAGTGACAACTAATCCTCAAACAATTTGCATATGATGGCTTCTTGTAATGACCCATGAGAAAAGCTAAGGAAAAATATTCAGAGAAGGTAAATTTCTATAAAGCTAAAGAAACTAGCCTTAATGGCAGAGTGGGTGGATTGATGTCCTCAAGAATGCTCTCCTTAGTTTGCACTCTCTCAGTTAGGTGATCCCAAGAATTATAATCCAGGCACATAGAGGGTTCTTGGTATCCAACTACTAAATTGAAAAAGCACGGGGAAAACCATTATTCACAAGATGCTAATGAGTTTCCTTGACCTCACTACCAGAGGATTAATTTCCACTTCAAAGTCTGATATAGATAGATATGATAGGTATGATAATGGGCATTTTATTTTGTTGCATAGTGTCCACGAGGATTTTCAGACATCATCTCAAGTATTCCAGTGATGCCATTTGATGCACATATTCAGTGACAGGTATGGAGATGCAGATCCGGGTCCCAGATAAAGCATCTAGTAGTTGCATGGACATTTCATGGAATAACCTGATCCATAAAAATCATACTTTAAAGCCCAGAGCACCTTGATATCCTACTTCTCATCAATCACAGACAAATTGCTAAGTAAGGTGGCTAGTAATCAAATAAATGTGTAAAAATCAGTTCATTTTTATGTGTCTATGCAATCTTGAAAAAAACTGAGCAAAAAGAAAGGGAAAAAATTCTATAATTATCTAAATGAAACAAACAAAAACTGAATTATCTACAAAGAAACAAAAACTAGGCTGAAGCAGACTTTTCCTCTGCAATACAAAAGGCCAAAAATCAGTGGACCAAAGTCTATAGTTCTGGGGATGGGGGACTTATAAAAAAGAATTGTATAGTCATGTAAGTTTCTGTTCATATGTAAAGGTAATAGAAAGACATTCTCATATATGGAAGGGCTCAGAAAACAAAATAACTAAGCACGTATCTTTTATAAAACTGTACTTAAATATAAGCTCCAGACAACTGAGAAATAAAATATAATTAAGTGATTAAAAAGTGAGAAATTAATGGAGCTAAAGAACATGGAAAGTATGAAAACCAGTCTATATAAGAAAAATTCTAATAAATACATCTATTGTAAATCTGATTATAAACAAAATGTAAATTGCGAAATATCATCAAAAGATAAGACACATATTGTAAAAGTAACTTAACAACCACCATCTGTACTAAAACTTCAAACAACATTAACAAAAACAAAGGGCACAGAAATCACAAGTGGGTGGTGCTGAGACTGGGAAACGGAATAAAACTCTGCTAAACCTAAAACTCCTTCCTGTGCGATGGAGGCTTTGGGGGATATCTCCATTTTCAGGAGGTTTCTTTGTTTTGATTTTTCTTTTTCCCTCTCCTGGCCCTGCCCTGAGGTAACCCCAGCCACAAAATTGTACTCCAGAGGTAGTGGAGGCCCTGCAGACACCTAAAACTCTGAGAAAAAAAATCCTTCCCTTTGACCAGTAAAACTGCGAAGAGGAGCCTTCTGTGGCCCGAACAGTGTAGGAGAAACCCTGTTAATTTTTTCTCTCCCGCTTTTTTCTCACCACTTCAACCTGGAGGCAGTCTCAAATGTGGGAAGTGCACAACAGCACAGGGATGCTGAAACCCCAGCTCTCCAGCCAGAGAACAAAGAACAGGGGTCCATGAGGTAGATCCAGAGCGTGTAGGGTTTGCAGAGAGTGATTCCCTAAATCTGTGTTTGAAGCAGTGGACTCACCCCAAGCTGTGCATCCACCAGGTTGATCTGAGGAAATATAATAGAGGCTTGAGAACTGAACTATGGTGTACACTACTGCCTAGGTCTTTGACTGATCGAGAAGTTGTGCACAAATAGGGCAGTCCAGAATAGCATAAGAAAGCTTTGAAAATAGAACTGACATTGGAAATAACCACAGAAAGTGGGTTGGGACATGTGGTCTGAACCTAACCCGACTAATTGACTGCTAAAACAAACAAGCAAGAAATCAACATTCTCCAGAAGATTTTAACAAGATTCAGAGTCTCATAAGGTAATATCAAAATGACCAGGGACCAGGATACAATACAAAATTATCCAACCTATAAAGAAGTAAGCAAATCTCAACAACTCTAAAGTAAAAATGCAATCAACAGACAGCAATCCCTAGATGACTTAGATGTTGAAATGCTCAGATAAATAATTTAAAGCAGCTATTATAACTATGTTCCATGAGGTAAGGATGAACATTTTTGAAATGATTGATAACTATGTTCCATGAACTAAGGATGAACACTCTTGAAATGATTAGAAAGATAAAAGTCCTCAGCAGAGAAATAGAAGATATAAAAATGAACCAAATGAAATATGTAAAACTGAAAAATATAACAACTGAAATAAGAACATCACTGGATGGGCTGAATGCCAAAATGGAAATCACAGAAGGAAGATTCAGTCTTAACATTAAGCTCAAACAATAGAAATAATCCAATCAGAACAATCCAAAAAAAAAAGTGAGGAAAGCCTCAGGAAACTGTAGGACAATATCAAAAGATCTAACGTGCATGTCTTTGGAATTCCAGAGGAGTGAAGAAAGAGTTAGCAAGGAAAAAAATATGTAAAGAAATAGTGGTGGAAAATTCCACCAATTTGGTAAAAGACATTAATTTACAGATTCAAGATTTCAATGAACCCCAAACTCAAACATAAGCTCAAAGAAAAGTATGCTCAGATACATAATAATAAAACTGCTGAAAACGAAAGTTAAAGAAAAAATCTTGCAAATAGACAAAAAGAGAAAAAGTACATTACATATAAGGAAACAATGTTTTGAATGACTATGGATTTCTCATTAGAAACCAGTGAGGGCAGAAGGCAGTAGTACATTTTTAAAGCACTAAAGGAAAATAACTGACAATCCAGAATTCTATATCAGTAAATATATCCTTCAGGAATGAAAGTAAAGAAAAGACATTCTTAGATGAAAGAAAACTAATAGAATTTGTTGCCAGCAGACCTGCTCTAAAAGAAATGCTAAACTTCTTCAGGTAGAAGGAAAATGATATCAGAGGGAGACTTGGAACTTCAGAAAGGAAGAAAGGGTAATAGCAAATATCTGGGTGAATAGAATAAAATATTTTCCTTCTCTTAAGTTCTTTAAAATATTCATCATTGTTAAAAAGTAAAAATTACAATATAGTTTTCTGGATCAATATATGTAGATGTAATATGCACAGAAACTACAACAGATGGGAAAAGCGATATGCGGTTGTAAGATTACTACATTACACTTGAAGTGGTAAAATATTAACTCTAAGTAAAGTTAGGTAGATATATTGAAATCCATAGAACAACCACTAAAAAATATATAAAAATATATATAGTTAAAGAGCCAATATGGTCATGCGTCACCTAACAACCAGGATATGTTCTGAGAAATTCATTAATAGGTTGTTTTGTTGTTGTGCAAATATCATAAAGTGTACTCACACAAACCTAGATGGTATAGTCTACTACACACCTGAACTATATGGTACTAATCTTATGGGGCCACTGTCATATATGTAGTCTGTCATTGACCAAAACATCAGAAGGAGGTGCATTACTGTAGATAAATTTAAATGGAGCATTAAAAAACTATTTAAATTTCAAAAGAAGGCAGGAAAGAGAAAATAGGGTAGACAATTCCAAAATTTATCAATAAAGACATTTAATGTAAATACTATTAACATAGCAATTAAAAGACAAAGATTGTCAGAATGGATTTAAAAAAAGATGACTATATTCTGTGCTCACTGGAAAGAGAAATTTTAGGAGATAATGGAAATGATTCTGAAAAGCTAGATGCAAACTGAAGAGAAGAGGACCGTAGTAGTCCCAGAGGAGATAAAAACAATGAAAAGCAATTGTGCTTTTCGCCTCTTTTTCTTCTATTATGAATGAGAACGTGTGTGAGGATCCGATTTCAAAATTACCCAGAAAGCTTCGGTCTGAGGATATGCCTTAGATGACAGAGTTGCTTGGAGGTGATACACTGATCTGAGGCTTCTGGCCATATGAAAGAATCAGGAGGACTGCCTGAGGCAGCATCCAATAGAGGCCACTCAGGAACCAGATGCAAATGCTTCTGACATCTTTATCCAACATGAATGAGGCAACAGTCATCCACCAACTCATACTGAAGATAGGCAGTTTCAATTTTCATCTATCATCTATGGATTTAATGCTTGTGACTTATTAATGGGATGTTCTTTTCTAGGGACTTTTTAGTAGGAGTGCTAGGAAATGAATTAGCCAGAACATGTCTGTTGCATATTTCAAAATTTCTTAGGAGTGCTGGAAAGGGGTGGGGAATGGAGATATGCCCAATCACATGAAATAGTCTCATGAACATAGATGGAAAAATTCTCAACAAAATATTAGTCAATCAAATCTAACAATGCATAAAAAAATATACACTACAAAAAAGCAGGATTTATTCCAGGTAGGTAAGCTTGGTTCAATATTTGAAAATCAATTAACATAATCTGCACATTAATAGACTAAAGAAGAAAAATAATATGATCCTATTAACAGATGCAGAAAGAGCATATGACAAATCCAACAACCATTCATAATAAAAACTCTCAGCAAACTAGGAATAGAAGGCTCCTCAATTTACTAAAGAATATGTATAAAAATCCTACAGCTAACATCATACTAACAGAGAGAAATTAGATGCTTTGTCTCTAAGATTGGAAACAAGGATATGCCCTCTCACCACTCCTATTCGACATCATTTTGGAAATCACAGCTAGTGAAATAACACAAGAAAAGGAAATAAAAGGTATACAGATTGGGAAGGAGGAAATAAAACTGTCTGTGTTCACAGATGACATGATTGTCCATGCAGAAAATCCCAAAGAAACAACAATAACAAAACTCCTGGAACTAATAAGACAGTATTATAGCAAGGTTGCAGGTTACAATTAATACACAGAAGTCAATTACTTTCCTATATACCAGCAATGAATATTGGAATTTGAAATTTAAAATAATACCATTTACATTAGCACAAAAAATGAAATACACGGGTAGAAATCTAAAAAAAGTATGTACAGGACCTAAATGAGGAAAACGACAAAACTCTGGTGAAAGGAATCAAAGATCTAAATACATGGAGACATATTCATTGTTTATGGACAGGAAGACTCAATACTGTTAAGATGTCAATTCTTCCCAACTTGATCTCTAGGACAACACAATCCCAGTCAAAAGCCCAGCAAGTTTTTTGTGGAGATGGGTACTCACAAACTGATTCTAAAGTTTATATGGGAGGCAAAAGACCCAGAATAGCCAACTCAATATTGAAGGAGAACAACGCTGGAGGACTGATATTGCCTGCTTCAAGACTTACTACAAAGCTACAGTAATCAAGACAGTGTGGAATTGGTGAGAGAACAGACATATAGATCAATGGAATAGAATAGAGAAACCAGAAAAAGACCCACATGAATATAGTCAGCTGATCTGTGACAAATAAGCAAAGGCAATACAGTGGAGCAATGATAGTCTGTTCAACAAATGATGCTGGAATAAACGGACATCCACATGCAAAAAAATAATCTAGACACAGACCTTAACCCTTTCACAAAAATTAACTCGAATGGATTATAGATTTAAATGTAAAATGTAAAACTATAAACTTCCTAGAGATAAAGAAGGAAATCAGGTGACTTTGGGTTTGGCAATGATTTTCTGGATACGATAGTAAAAGAACAAAACAAAAAGAAAAAAAATGATAAGTTGGACTATATTAAAAATAAAAACTTTTTTGTGAAAGTTTTAAAAACCACAGAGACAAAAACCTGGAAAATATTTGCAAACACAGAGCCAAAAACCACAGAGCCAAAAATCTGAAAAATATTTGCAAACCACATATATATAAAGGACTTGTATTCAAAATACACAAAAAACTCATAATTCAACAGTAAGTAAATAAACAATTAAGAAATGGGCAAAAGATCTGAAGAGACACTTCACCAAGAATGTAGAGATGGCAAGTTAGCATATGAAAAATGCCCAGCATCATGTTATTTGTGTGTGTGTGTGTGTGTGTGTGTGTGTGTGTGTATGTGAGGAAGACCAGCCCTGTGCTAACATCTGTTGCCACTCCTCCTCTTTTTGCTGAAGAAGATTGGCCCTGGGCTAACAGCCATGCCCATGTTCCTCTACTTTACATGAGACACCGCCACAGCGTGGCTTGATAAACAATGCATAGGTCGCGCCCAGGATCTGAACCCACAAACCCCAGGTCACCAAAGCAGAGCGCATAAACTTAATCACTACGTCACTGGGCCAGCCCCCACACATCATTTTTATTAGTGTGGTAGAGTCCATTCCAATTCCTAGAGACCCTGCGTATAAGAGAGCCGAACCCTGCCCTTTTTTTCACGCCATCCTCTCACCTTCCAGCGCTGTATCAGACAATGCTCCACTGCTATTCACAGGGTTTTCGTGGTCACATTTTTTTGGAAGTGGGTGGCCAAGTCCTTCTTCCTAGTCTGTTTAGTCTGGAAGCTCCGCTGAAACCTGTCCACCATAGGTGACCCTGGTGGTATCTGAGATGCCAGTGGCATAGCTTTCAGCATCACAGCAACACGCAGCTGCCACAGTATGACAACCAACAAACAGGTGGTGTGGTTCCCTGACCAGGAAATGAACCCTAGCTATGGAGGTAAGAGTGCTGAGTCTTAACCACTAGACCACCAGGGCTGGCTATGTTGTTAGAGAACCATAAACCAAGACAACAATGAGATACCATTATATATGTATTAGAATAGGAAAAATCTAAAATACCAAATGTTGGCAAGGATGCAGAGCTACAGGAACTCTCATCCATTGATGTTGGGAATGGAAAATGGTACAGCCACTTTGGAAGGTATTTTGGCAGTTTCTTACAAAGCTAAATATTGTTTAACCATATGATCCAGTAATCATATGGTATTTGTTCAATTGAGTTGAAAATTTATGTCCACACACACACAAATTGCACATGAATGCCTATAGCAGCCTATTCACGATAACCCCAAACTGGAAGCAACCAAGATGTACTTTAATAGGTAACTGGATAAACTTTGGTATATCCATGCAATGGAATTAATAATAAATAAAAAGAAATGAGCTATCGAGCCGCAAAAAAAAAAAAAAAACATGGATAAGCCTTAAATGCATATTGTTAAATGAAAGAAATCAGTCTGAAAAAGCTATACAATTCCAACTATATGGCATTCTGGAAAATGGAAAACTATACAGACACCAAAAAGATCAGTGGTTACCAGGGGTTAGAAGGGAGGAAGGGAAAGATGAATAAATGAAGCACAAGGGATTTTTATGGAAGTGATTCTATTCTGTACAATATGTAAAGGGGATATACACATTATGCACGTGTCAAAACCCATAGAAAGTACAAAGCAAAGAGTGAACCTTGATGTAAACTACAGATTTTAGTTAATAACAATGTATCAACATTGGCTCATTAATTGTAAAAATGTATCACAATAATATAAGATGTTAATAGGAGCAACTGTTGCGGGGGCAAGCATATGGGAACTCTGTACTAGCTTTCTTAATTTTTCTGTATATCTAAAACCATTTAATTTTTCTACTTAATTGTTTCTGTAAATCTAAAACTGTTCTAAAATATAAAGTCTACTCATTTAAAAAATATGTACATATTTTCAAAAACTTAAAAAGGTAAATAAAACAAAACAAAACTTTCTAAAGAAGAAAACTCTAGGCCCAGATAGTTTCACTGGTAAATTCCAGCAAACAATTAAGAAAGATGTCATATCAATTCTACACTATTTCTTCCAGAAAATAGAAGAAGAGTGCCTACTTTTCACCTCATTTTATGAGGCCTGCATTACCCCGACACCACACCCAGATAAAGACATTACAAGAAAAGAAAACAACAAACATCCCTTTGACACATAATATAGACACAAAATTCCTCAACAAAACATTAAAAAACCAAATCCAGCAATATGTAAAACGGAAAATATACAACAACAAAGTGAGGTTTATCTGGAGAATGCACAGCTGGTTCAACATTCATAAATCCAACTAATTACCATATTATCAAACTCAAGGAAAAAAAAACCACAATCATATCAATAGATACAGAAAAAATATTTGAGAAGATTCAACACCCACTCACGATAAAAACTTTCCCCAAACTAGGAGTAGGTGAAAATTTCCTTAATCTGATAAAGGGCATCTACAGCTAACATTATACTTAACGGTAAAAGACTGAATGCTTTTGTTATGAGATCAGGAACAAGGCAAGTGTGTCTACTCTGACCTCTCCTATTCAACATCATACAGGAGGTTCCAGCTAGTCCAATGAGGCAAGCAAAAGAAATAATAGGCACACAGTTGGAAAGGAAGAGGTAAAACTGTCTCAATTTGCAGATGCTATTATTGTCTATATCAACGGTTCTCAGCCAAGAGATTCTGGCCCCCAAGGTTGCATTTGACAATGTCTAGAGACATTTTTTGTTGTCACAACTCGGAGTGGGGAGGATGTTACTGCCATCTATTGAGTAGAGGCCACAGCTGTTGGTAAACATGTTACAATGCACATGACACAGCCTCCCTCAACAAAGAATTATCTAGCCCCAAATATAAGTGGGTCTGAGGTTGAGAAACCCTGGTCTACACAGAAGTCCCCAAGGAATCTACGTCAAAGCTTCTAGAACTGAGTGAGCTCAGCAAGTCAGAGAATACAAGGCCATATACAAATATCAATTGTATTTCCATACACTAGGTATAAAAAAGAATTAATAGTGTGAATTTATGGTTTCTTCTTACTCTGCCGTGTTCACTCTGCTATAAGAATACGGGAGGAAGTTCAAAATAACTAGCACCTTTCAAGTGCCAGGCACTTGATTTATGTTCTCTCATTGTAACCTTCTGAATTTTACACACGAAGAAGTAGACTTGGTAACGTATCTTGTTCAAATCACACTATTAGTGAGGAGTTGACCCAAGCTTTGAATTAAGGCATTTCAGAAATGAAAGCTTCTAATCTTTATTATGCAATAAATTCCTACCATGATAAAATCTACTCTAACAAATTCATAGATTAGAAAATGCTTTGTAAACTCTTTTAACTACAAAAAGGTTTTATTCTTTATCATTCACAATTTAGTAAATTAATATTAACTAAATTTCTTACTTCAGGTGCTTTTTCTTCAATGTTAAATTTTAAAATAATATCTTATAATGTAATTATACAAGAGTCTATTCAAATCCCAGGTACAAAATACTTAATTTATGCTTTACTTCTTACCTTTCCTTTGGTGACAGAGATCTGGTCGAAGTAATGCCAGTATCCTTTCTAATTTTATGCTTTTCATATTTTTAAAATTAGGGAAGAAGATATCAATAAACTTATTAACATTCGTTATATTCTCTTCAACATAACAAAACTGAGATATACGTTGTCTTTCCAGATATTCTTGTAAGCTGGTGAAATCCAAAATACAATTGAAGATTATTATAAACTGAAGTTTAATAACCATGCCAGAAAATTAAAAGTGATAAGATGTTCACAAATAACTTAGAGTCTAGAGGAGAAGTCAAGATGGTGTCATAAGCAGACTCTGAACTCACCTCCTCCCGTGGACATAGCCAATTTACAACTACTTGTGGAAAAATTACCCCTGAGAGAGAACTGAAAACTGGATAAGAGGAACTCCTGCAACAAAGGACAACCCTAATTGAGGTGGAAGAGGCAGGGGCTCTCTTCTGGAGAGGAAAAACGCCGCCTTCACAAGCCGCCAGCTTCACGGCCGCCCGGGAGCAGCTCACAGGTACGCAGCCTCCCTGGAGGAGCGTGGCCCTGAACCGGGGAGCACCCCCACTGTGGGCATTTTGTGGACCCAGCACAATCGAGACGAGTGGCATAATATCTGACTTTGCCTGCTACTAAAACATTAGGGAATACCCCCAGAAAAGCTGGTTCACAAAGAAATTAAAACCGGCTCTTAAAGGGCCCATGTGCAAACTCACCTGTTTCAGAAAGCAACCTAAAATCACCAGAAAGAAAGGTGCAGAGTGCTTGGGTGAAAAGAGACTCACCTGATAGGCCCTGAGTGCATCTCGGTGAGAGGTGAGACCTCTCTAGGGACTAGGACATTGGCAGTGGCCATTGTTGTGGCCTGATGTGGGCGTGCTGACACAGACGCCACTGGAGTTCTCCCTAGGGCCTGCTAGCCCAGGGTCTGCCCCACCCACTAGAGCACCGATTTAATCCAGCTTAGCCAGGGCAGGCAGCTCACCCTAGAGACTGGCCCCACCCAACAACAAGCCCTCAGGCAACTTGTGGGCCTGCATAGATTGGTGACTGGATTCTCTGCAGCCTGGCAACTGAGCCCACTTCAGTGGGGGAGGGCGTGCACAAGGAGCTGGTGGAGAGTGTGGGGTGGTGGTGGAGTGTGTGGGGCTCTCGCCATGGAGAGACTGGGTTCACTTCAGGAGGTCGGGGCGTGCACACAGGGCAGGACTGTGTTGACTGTGTGTGTGGACCTGTGGGCAGCAGGGCTTGTCAGCTGCAGAAGACTTGTGCTTCTCAAAGACCCACATAGGGGGTTTGCCCCACCTTCCAAAGCCTGAAACAATTGGGTGCTCCTGTGTCTGAGGCCAGCCCCCCCAGCTGCAATCCTCAGAAAGCTGACAAGGGCCTAAAGGCTGGAGGCTTATAGCAATTGTAAGCCCCTGAGCCTAACAACCTGTCACGCTGGGGGCCTACTCACTTAAAAGAAATACTGCAACACAAATGTGGTATTAGAACTTGCAGCCAACTGTGCTGGGGCTCCCCACACCTGATAAAGAGACTGAAGAGCCCACAACAACTACAAGCAGCTGAGCATTACAACAGCTGGCCAGGAGCATAAGTCAGCCTCCCTGGGCGCCTACAGGGAGAACAAACAGGCCACAACAGAAGGACACATGTAGCCCACATAGGGGTCACCCCTGGAACATTGAGAACTGAGGGAAGCACACTGGAAGCCTCCTAAGGCATCACTTATATAAGGTCACCTATCCAAGAGCAGGAGACGTAGCTGACCTACCTAATACGTAGACACAAGCACAGAGAAAGAGGAAAAATGAGGAGGCAAAGGAATACATTCCAAGTAAGGGAACAGGACAAAACCTCAGAAAAGGAATTAAGTGAAACAGAAATGAGCAACCTACCTGACAGAGAGTTCAAACTAAGAGTGTTAAGGATGCTCACTGATCTGGGGAGAAGAATAGATGAACTCAGTGAGAATGTCAACAAAGAAATGGAAGATATAAAAAAGAACCAATCAGAAATGAAGAATACGATACTGGAAATGAAAAATTCACTAGAGGGACTCAAAAGCAGAGTAGAGGATACAGAAGAACGGATCTGCGAGCTGGACGAAAGATTAGAAGAAATTACCCAAGCTGAACAGGTAAAAGAGAAAAGAATTAAAAGAGTGAGGACAGTCTAAGGGACCTCTGGGACAACATCAAGTGCACTAACATCCATGTTATAGGTGTCCCGGAAGGAGAAGAGCGAGACAAAGGGGCAGAGAATCTATTTCAAGAAATAATAGATGAAAACTTCCCTAACCTAAGGAAGGAAACAGACATCCAGGTACAGGAAGCACAGAGAGCCCCAAATAAGATCAACCCAAAGAGGCCCACACCAAGACACATCATAATCAAAATGTCCAGAATTAAAGATAAAGAGAGAATCCTAAAAGCCGCAAGAGAAAGACAAGTTACATACAAAGGAAGCCCCATAAGGCTATTAGCTGACTTCTCAGCAGAAACCTTACAGGCTAGAAGAGAGTGGCACGATATATTTAAACTGCTAAAAGGAAAAAACTTACAGCCAAGAATACTCTACCCAGCAAGGTTATCATTCCAAATCGATGGAGAGATCAAAAATTTACCAGACAAACAAAAATTAAAGGAGTTTGTCACCAAGAGACCAGTGCTACAAGAAATGCTAAAGGGACTGATTTAAGGGGAAAAGATAAGACCACAAATAGGAAAAATTATCTATTTCCATGATAAGAGGGTAATGGACACAAATGCACAAAAAAGAGGTTAGATATGATATCAAAAACATAAAATGAGGGAAGAGGGGAGTTAAAGAGTAGAGCTTTCAGACAGAGGTCAAACTAAAGAGACCATCAATTCTGTATAGAAGAAGAAAGGAACAGAGAAGGACTACTAAAACACTGAGAAAAAAAAAAGTTTAAAAAATGGCAGTAAGTACATACTTATCAATAGCTACTTTAAACGTCAATGGACTAAATGCTCCAATTAAAAGGCATAGGGTGGCTGATTGGATAAAAAAACAAGACCCATATATATGCTGCATACAAGAGACACACTTCAGACCTAAAGACACTCACAAACTGAAAGTGAAGGGATGGAAAAAGATATTCCACGCAAATAGCAAAGAAAAGAAAGCTGGGGTAGCAGTACTCATATCAGACAAAATAGACTTTAAAACAAAAACTGTAAAAAGAGACAAAGAAGGCCATTACATAATGATCAAGGGAATAATCCAACAAGAGGATATAACACTTGTAAATATCTACACACCCAATGTAGGTGCACCTAAATATATAAAGCAATTATTAACAGACATAAAAACAGAAATAGACAGTAACACAATAATAGTAGCGGACTTTAACACTCCACTTACACCAACGGATAGATCATCCAAACAGAAGATCAATAAGGAAACATTGGCCTTAAACGACACACTAGAACACATGGACCTAGTAGATATATACAGAGCATTCCATCCAAAAACCAAAGAATACACGTTCTTTTCAAATGCACATGGAACATTCTCAAGGATTGATCACATATTAGGCCACAAAACAAGTCTCCATAAATTTAAGAAGACTGAAATAATACGAAGCACCTTTTCTGACCACAATGGTATGAAACTAGAAATCAACTATAGGAAGAAAATCAGAAAAGCCACAAATACATGGAGATTAAACAAAATGCTACTGAACAAAGACTGGGTCAACGAAGAAATCAAAAATACCTGGAGACAAATGAAAATGAAAATACCACATGCCAGAATTTATGGGATACAGCAAAAGCGGTTCTAAGAGGGAAGTTTATAGCCATACAGGCCTATCTCAACAAACAAGAAAAATCTCAAATAAACAATCTAACAATGCACCTAAAGGAACTGGAAAAAGAAGAACAAACAAAGCCCAAAATCAGTAGAAGAAGGGAAATCATAAAAATCAGAGCAGAAATAAATGAAATATAGACTAAAAAAACAATAGAAAAAAATTAATAAAACCAAGAGCTGGTTCTTTGAAAAGATAAACAAAATTGACAAACCTTTAGCTAGACTCACCAAGAAAAAAGGAGAGAAGGCATAGATAAGTAAAATCAGAAATGAAAGAGGAGAAATTACAACAGACACCTCAGAAATACAAAAGATTATAAGAGAATACTATGAAAAGCTATATGCCAACCAATTCGACAATCTGGAAGAAATGGATAAATTCTTAGAATCATACAACCTTCCAAAACTGGATCAAGAAGAAGTAGAGAATTTGAATAGACCAATCACCAGTAAGGAGATCGAAACAGTAATCAAAAACCTCCCCAAAAATAAAAGTCCAGGACCAGATGGCTTCCCTGGTGAATTCTACCAAACATTCAAAGAAGACTTAATACCTATCCTTCTCAAACTCTTCCAAAAAATTGAAGAGGGGGGGAAGCTCCCTAACTCATTCTACGAAGCCGACATTACCCTGATACCAAAACCAGACAAGGACAACACAAAAAAACAAAAGTATAGGCCAATATCACTGATGAACATTGATGCAAAAATCCTCAACAAAATACTAGCAAATCGTATACAACAATACGTTAAAAAGATTATACACCGTGATCAAGTGGGATTTATTCCAGGTATGCAGGGATCGTTCAACACTTGCAAATCAATCAACATAATACACCACATTAATAAAATGAAGAATAAAAATCACATGATCATCTCAATAGATGCAGAGAAAGCATTTGACAAGATACAGCATCCATTTATGATAAAAACTCTGAATAAAAGGGGGATAGAAGGAAAGTACCTCAACATAATAAAGGCCATATATGACATAATATCATCCTCAATGGTGAAAAACTGAAAGCTATCCCTCTAAGAACAGGAACCAGACAAGGATGCCCACTCTCACCACTCCTATTTAACATAGTACTAGAAGTCCTAGCCAGAGCAATCAGGCAAGAGAAAGAAATAAAAGGGATCCAGATTGGAAAGGAAGAAGTCAAACTCTCACTATTTGCAGATGACATGATTTTATATATAGAAAACCCTAAAGAATCCACCAGAAAACTTTTAGAAGTAATAAACAAATATGGTAAAGTTGCAGGATACAAAATCAACATACAAAAATCAGCTGCATTTCTGTACACTAACATTTCTGTTGCAGAAAGAGAAATTAAGAATACAATCCCATTTACAATTGCAACAAAAAGAATAAAATACCTAGGAATAAACTTAACCAAAGAGGTGAAAGATCTATACACCAAAAACTATAAAACATTTCTGAAAGAAATTGAAGAAGACACAAAGAAATGGAAAGATATTCTGTGCTCTTGGATTGGAAGAATTAACATAGTTAAGATGTCCATACTTCCTAAAGCAATCTATAGTGTCAATGCAATCCCTATCAAAGTTCAAACAACATTTCTCGCAGAAATAGAACAAAGAATCCTAAAATTTATATGGAACAACAAAAGACCCCGAATAGCTAAAGGAATCCTGAGAAAAAAGAACAAAGCTGGAGGTATCACACTCCCTGATTTCAAAATATACTACAAAGCTATAGTAACCAAAACAGCATGGTACTGGAACAAAAACAGACACACAGATCAATGGAATAGAATTGAAAGCCCAGAAATAAACCCACACATCTATAGACAGTTAATCTTTGACAAAGGAGTCAAGAACATACAATGGAGAAAAGAAAGTCTCTTCAACAAATGGTGTTGGGAAAACTGGATAGCCACATGGAAAAAAAATGAAAGTAGACCCTTACCTTACACCATACACAAAAATTAACTCCAAATGGATTAGAGACTTGAATGTAAGACCTGAAACTATGAAACTTCTAGAAGAAAACATAGGCAGTACGCTCTTCGACATCGGTCTTAGCAACATCTTTTCAAGCACCATGTCTGACCGGGCAAGAGAAACAATAGAAAAAATAAACAAATGGGACTACATCAAACTAAAAAGCTTCTGCACAGCAAAGGAAACCATCAACAAAACGAAAAGACAACCTAACAATTGGGAGAAGATATTTGCAAACCATACATCTGATAAGGGCTTAATCTCCAAAATATATAAAGAACTCATGCATCTCAACAACAAAAAAACTACCAACCCAATTAAAAAATGGGCAAAAGACCTGAACAGACATTTCTCCAAAGAAGATATACAGATGGCCAACAGACACATGAAAAGATGTTCAAAATCATTAACTATCAGGGAAATGCAAATCAAAACTACAATGAGATATCACCTCACGCCTGTCAGAATGGCTATAATTAACAAGACAGGAAACAACATGTGTTCGAGAGGATGTGGAGAGAAGGGAACACTCACACATTGTTGGTGGGAGTGCAAACTGGTGCAGCCACTATGGAAAACAGTATGGAGATTCCTCAAAAAATCAAGGATAGAACTACCACATGATCCAGCTATTCCACTGCTGGGTATTTATCCAAAGAACTTGAAAACACCAATGCATAAAGATACATGCACTCCTGTGTTCATTACAGCATTATTCACAACAGCCAAGACTTGGAAGCAACCTAAGTGCCCATCAAGGGACGAATGGATGAAGAAGATGTGGTATATATACACAATGGAATACTACTCAGCCATAAGAAACGATGAAATCCAGGCATTTGTGACAACATGGATGGACATTGAGGGCATGATGCAAAGTGAAATAAGTCAGAGGGAGAAGGTCAAATACCGTATGATTTCCTTCATTAAGTAGTAGATAATAACAACAATAAACAAACACATAGAGACAGAGATTGGATTGGTGGTTACCAGAGGGGAAGGGGGGAGGGAGGAGGGTGAAAGGGATAATTCGGCACATGTGTGTGGTGATGGGTTGTAATTAGTATTTGGGTGGTGAACATGATGTAATCTATGCAGAAATAGAAGTATAATGATGTACACCTGAAATTTATACAATGTTATAAACCAATGTTACTGCAATAAACAAAAAATTAAAATAAATAAATAAAAAAAATAACAGAGTCTAGTAAAACAAATAAAAATTGAATTTCACATAAAGATAACTTGTATCTCTCTATCAAAGAATATGTATTTAATTAAACTTTGTATTGAATCATTCCAAAAATCGATTACATGAAATCATCTATGTTGGACTTCATGAGAGGATAAAGAAAGACCAAGATAAAATATGTTTAAAAGTTTTTTTTTTCCCTCTTTGTAAGGCTTTCCAGATGGTTTCTTTATTCCTTTTAATTTTGTCTTTGAATCAAGGGTTATTTAGGAGGATATTTCATATTTTCAAATAGATAAGACATTTTGGTCATCTTTTTATTGTTTATTTCCAATTTTATTGGATTATAATCAGCAAATGTTTGTGGTAACATCTTAATTTTAAAAAATGTGTTAAGGTTTTCTTTGTAAACAAAAAGTTTATTTGTAGGATTTAAGGTTATACATATTTACATTGCATATATTGTAGATTATTTACTATATACAATTTAAGGAATATGTATTTTCCATTCTTCTATATCCTTGCTTATTTTTGTCTGTTGTGTATTGAGATCTCTCACCATAAAGGTATTTTTATCCAGTTCTCTTTATTTTTCTAATACTTTTATTTTCATGCATTTACCCGTTATGCTGCTTGGGGCATATAGTTGACTACTATACCTTCTTCATAAGTGTTGCCTTTTACATCACATCCTTCTTTATCAAGTTGAGCTTTTTTTTGCTGAGGAAGATTCGCCTTGAGCTAACGTCTTGCCAATCCTCCTCTATTTTATATGTGGGTCACCGCCACAGCATGGCCACCAGCAAGTGGTGTAGGTCCACAGCCAGAAACTGAACCTGGGCTGCTGAGCAGAGGGTGTTGAACTTAACCAGTAGGCCACAGGGCCTGCCCAAGTTTCGCATTTTTAATGTTCAATTCTTTTTTTTTTTAATTTTTATTTATTTATTTTTTTCCCCAAAGCTCCAGTAGATAGTTGTATGTCATAGGTCCACAGCCTTCTAGTTGCTGTATGTGGGACGCGGCCTCAGCATGGCCAGAGAAGTGGTGTGTAGGTGCACACCCGGGATCCAAACCCGGGCCGCCAGCAGCGGAGCGCACGCACTTAACCACTAAGCCACAGGGCCGGCCCTAATGTTCAATTCTAATACTTCATTTTTCCCGGCTATTTTTTTGCCATCCCTTTATTTTTATATTCCTTTGTGTGTTTCTTCTAAACTGCATATAAATGAGTGAATTTTTTAACACTTTTCATCTTGAAAAATTTAAATTGACAGAAAAGTTGCAAGACAAGGATAATGAACTCCCATTTACACCCTTCATCTAGATTCACCAACTGTTAACATTTTGTGACATTTGTTCTCTCTCCCTCTCATCCCCCCACGTACGTGTGTGTGTGCATGCGTGCATGTGTGTATGTGTTTCAGCTGAACTACTTGAGAGTAGGCTGCAGATAGTTTAACCATTCACCCTCCTGAATACTTCAGGAAATTTTAAGTTGATATAAAGCTATTATCTCATAAGTAGTCTATATTCAAATTTCACCAATTTTCTAATACTGCCCTATCTAGAGTAGTTTTTTTCCCAATCCAGGATCATACATTGCATGTTATTGTCCTACCTCTCTAGTCTCCTTTAATTTCTAGCAGTGCCTCAGATTTTTTTGTCTTTCAGGCTATTGATATTTTGAAGAGTCCAAGCCAGCTGTTTTGTAGACGGTTCCTCATTTTGGATGGTTTCAAGCTATGGGATGGCCCAGTAGTTTCCTATAACATGCTGGGTGTGAATCTTTGGCAGGAATACTACATAAGTGGTGCTGTATCTTTCTTTGTAGATCAGAATACGAGGTATATGATGTCAATTTTTCTCCTTAGTGGTGATATTAATGTGGTTAAAATGGTATCACCCATTTTTCTCCACTGAAAAGCCACAATTTCCACTTTATAAATAATAAGAAATCTGTGAGGACACTATTTGAAGCTGTATATATTTTTCACACAATGGTTTTAGCATCCACTGATGATTCTTGCCTGAATAAATTATTACTACAATGGTTTTTAATTTAGTTCATTATTTTTTATCTTAGCCTGGTAATCTCTGTATTTAATGGGATAATTAATCTTTTCATATTTAGTATAATAGTCATGTACTTAACTATATTCCTTCCATCTTACTTTTTATATACTATTTATTTTAAATTGTAGTTTTTTTCTTTTTTCTTTCCCTTATTTTGCTGGTCTGAGCAAGCTGTTATTCATTCCATGTTTTTCCCCTTGTTAATGTGAAAGTTCTACCATATCCATCCACTGCACTAATGTTTACCATCTTTTACCATCTTCTGTAATCAAACAGATATGTTCCAAATATTTCTTGCATTCTGGCACACTATTTCCCAGGTTTAACATTCCACTCATCCCCGCTTCCTCAAACTCAAATAAGAACCTTAAAATACTTTGTTACCTTCTTCATCTCATTTTTCCTCTCTCCTCTCAGA
The DNA here is from genome assembly GCF_057802395.1 of Ceratotherium simum simum. Lineage (NCBI taxonomy): Eukaryota > Metazoa > Chordata > Mammalia > Perissodactyla > Rhinocerotidae > Ceratotherium > Ceratotherium simum. The sequence goes on from NC_141900.1 coordinate 17,156,794, forward strand.
CTTTTGAACTATTTTGCCATACACACTCAGCAACTCCTAGGTTTTGTTGAGATAATTTAGAATCTATCAGCATTGTCTTCTATTTCAAGAGTCCTTCATTAGCTATTATATTGTATAACCCAGAACTATGTAATGTGTATGTACGTATATGTGCATGTGTATGCGTGCGTTCATGTGTGAATTCATAGTTCCAAAGTTTCACTGATAACAACTGTTTCCCTTCTCTTTTTTCCCCCTTGTTGAGGTGTCCCTTTTCATTTTTGTTTGGTCTAGGCTTTCCTCAAATATTTTCCATCGAAGGGGTATATAGGTGATATATTTCTAAGCATGTCCTTGAACATCTTCCTTTGCTCAACCAGTAAATGATATCCTGGCTTCTTAAGAATGCAGGGGTGGTAGTCTTTTTCTCTCAGTAGGCTGATGACGAGTCCCATGCCAATCAGAGATATTTTTCCTTGTAAGTAACTTGTTCTCAGGTGCTGCAGATGTGCAGTTGGTGGACGGAGTCCACCCAAAGTGTAAGTCACTAGGGGGTGCATTGTCAATAGAGAAATTTTAAATCAATAATAAAACCAACTAAGTCAGGCTGCTTTTTTCATCACCATGCACCAGCAATTCTAAATAATGTAAGTGATAAAATACTCCTCCTCAAAAAAAATATATCTACATTCTAAACAATTCCTGTGGTTAGTGTTGAATTTTAACAATATATATGTAGGCTTCAAGTTAGCACATTTTAATTACTTACTTTTAGTAAACAGTGTACTCTACAAAGAAGAATCAATCCTAAAATAACAAAGCTATTGGCAGTATTGCAATTCCTAGAATTTATTGTGAAAGAGGAGTTTTATGTATCTCTGTTTATTAAACACGAATATACAGCAAAGATCAGTTTGAGAATGTCATTGACAAATCCTCAAACACTAAAGCTTACAAATAAAAATTGTACTTCATTTCTGTGATAGACTAATAGATATAGTATGCATGTTTTATTCCTTTGTTAAAAAACACATTAATTAAATGTTATTAACCTATAACTCGTTTCATTTTTGGTACTGTAATGTTTACTTTTATTTTTTGTTTATATGTTCATATATGCACAAAATTCTATCAAAGATCATTTTCACTGTCTGTGTTTCTTTTCTGGCCATTATTATTTGTCTCATTCAGTAATTAGTATTTAAAATAATATTGTCATATAGAGGAGAGGGGTATTAAGAAAACTATCTGCTCTGGGTTTCAAATACATTAAGTACACCACTGCCTGTTCTTTCTGTTTGGAAACAGTGGACAGTGTTTTCACCGGATATTCCCGTATCTGTGTTTTTTTGCATCAATCAAGGCTGGACCACTGTGGACACTTTCAATTGGCAGATACTTGTGTTTCTCCATTCCACAGAATTTTTTTCCCCTATTGTTTGTTGGATTACAGGTTGTCCATCTGCTCCTTCTCCTCTGTACGGAATTTCTCTTATTAGCACCTTGGTCTCCCCGGTATATTCTCCAGATCGCTTACGTCAGCTCTCATGATGGCGGTCTCATTTTTTTCTGTACTTTGAGCTATTTCTTGCATCTGATTTTCCAAGTCATTAATTCAAGTCTCAAATGACTATCACATCCTCTAATTCTCCATTGAATTTATAGTTCAAATTACAATTTTTATAATTCAAGTTTGAAAGCCTTTTTTATGTGTATGTAGCACTTAGATCTCAAGTATTATTATATTTATTATTATTATTACTATTATTTTATTTAAGTATTTTTCTGCCTCTAGCAGTTCTTTTTCACTAAGCTTGTGTTTTCATTTTTGAGTAGATCTTCCCTTCTCTGGCTGCTAGGCTTCCTTAGGTGGGTAGTCATTTTTCTTTGTTGGCTCATTGGGGTTTACATCTGGTTTTTGGTGTGTTAAGTGTTGGAAATCCTGTAGCTGGAAGGCAAAGTGGCCTCTAGGCTACAAGCCTGAGCTGTGGAAGCCAGCAGGCTGACATTCCCCTGCAGCAACAATTGGAAAAAGCCCTCAGAAAACTGGACTTCAAGGGCAGGGAATTCAGTAATCCTGCTCAGCTCCATCTTGGACTTTAGGAGTCAGAAAGGTCCAGTGAAGTCCAATATCAACTTCATCCTTGGGAATCACAAGTCTGTGTTTGTTCTTCCCAAGGTTGCTGGTTGTCTCCAGGTTCTTGCCTCCTGAGTCTGAGCTCAGGCTCTCCCCAAGCTCTCAGTGGAGAAAGCACCACACCACCCTCACCTTCTCTTTAGTTGGGGACCTAAACAGAGCTCCAGGCCTCACCTATGGTCAGCTGCTTATTAGTACAGTTTCCCTTGATTCAGGAGAGGCAAGAAACACCTGGAGATGGGAGCAGAGAGTAAACGTATAGAATTCAGACTGCTCTGATCCCAGAAACACCTTTGAAGATTATTTTAGGAATTGTATCTATTATCTTTAACTTAAATGAGAATTTCATAAAAGAGAAAAGTAGCTCTCTATAGCCATGACATGTGTAGGGATAAATAGGTTACCAAGAATAGACACTTCCTAAGAACAGAGAAATACAATATATTATAGGAGGTAGGAACTGTTATCTTCACTGGGTCATAAAGATTTGAAGCTGAAAGGGACCTTAGAGGACATTTAATTTTTTCCCTATTTTTGCATCCCCAGTACTTGGCACATAGTAGGACTTTAATAAATATTAGATGAATGGAAAGATGCATAACAGAATGAATGAATGAGTGAAGACTCTGCCAGTAACTACCTATATGACTCTGGGCAATGTAGCTAACCAAACCACACCTTCCTCTTCTGCGCAATGACTGGAAAACAAAGACAAACGACATTGTCCTTTGAGTTCTTAACACACAGGCTGATTAAGGAGACAGACATGTAAACAGATAATATAGATAACGTGATAAAAGGCCATCATGAAGGAATCTGGAATCTAGATGAAAAATGTGAGTGTCTGTTTCCTGTTTTCCTGGTTCTCTCTCCCTCCTTCCAGCCATTGGATTAAATGTGACGTCGTTGGTATGGAGAAATTTTTCCCACACCATGTGGGTTCACAAACTGTGAGCATTTTTCTCTGCAGGGATAACCAAGCTGACAAAGACCTGGGGTTCTATGCCCAGGAAATAGCTCATGTTCACGGAAGGGAACACCTATCACTTCGAGTATAATTGCTCTGCTTTTAACTTCCCTTCTGCCTCACCTCTCATCCCCCACCACCCAAAGAGGAAGGTGAGGAGGCTTTGAGGTGGGGGCAGGGTGGCAATAAAGAGTAAAAGTGAACAGATGTGTAAATTACCCGTGAGAGTTTTTGTCCTTGATCTTTTAGGTTCTGGATCTACTTAAAAGATGGCAGGTGGGAGTGCACAGCACCTGGTCAGCCTACCTCCAGAACAAGAGCTGTGAAAAGTATTCCCCAAAAAACACGGGCCCCACTTCATGCTGCCTGCTTGCAGCCATTGCTTGGGATAAACATGGGCCTAAGGCAAATGGAATCTCTAAGTTTCATAGAAAATACAGCAGACTTTGTCAAAGCAAGATTGACACATCTCACTCCAACCCCACCCCACCAATTGCCTCAATTGGTCATCTTATTCTGTGGGTATGGAACAATTGGAGACAACAGCTTCTCAAAGTTGGATGTAATGGAGACGTACCTGAACAACAGCACCAATGGAACACTGACATCTCTCATGCCAGGTACATTAATGAGTGTTCTACAGAACTTTTATTTTTAAATGGCTCAAAAATTTTGGAATGAAGTCTGGTATCTTTTTGAGCCCAACACTTCCCACCCAAAGCTTCCCTCTGCCTGCTGATTATCATTTCCCTTAAAATTCTGACAGTAAGTACTACTGTTTACAAAGCCCTTTGTCAGCAGTTGATTTACCTTATGAGTCCCTCTATCCCGCTCAAAACTTGGAATTAATGATATTAGGGTCTCCCAGCTACCTACAAAGTATGACATCGCTGGAACCAGCAGATGTAGCTACTCAAGATAAGCCACTACAATTCATTAATAAGACAACAAGGAAAGCTCTGGAGACTTCCAGACAGAAAATGCAATGGAGACAGGCTGCCCAGAAGGGGGAGACACATATCATGAAGCCTTAAGACTCAGCTAGTCTCAATATGTTCCTGCTCACCCACCTTTCTTTCAGGCCCAGCTCTGACAATGCCTGTGCTAAACTCTGTATTTTCCAAGTCTTCAGAGAAACGAACGGCGCAAATGGCAGTGCATAAACCCAAAATTCTGCAAGTTACTTATGTTCATTTTCAAATATTTTAAAACTCAATAACAAAAATATACAACTATTTAGTTGTCAGCAATTTATAACCACCAACTGCGTTAAGTAAACGGGCAGAGTATGCTTGATGTCTTTAGGACAGAGGGAAGTGGAGGTGGAATGTGGTGAAATGGGAGAGAAGACGGGGTTGGGAGAGATTATGCATGGTCCCTATCTACCCCTGGAGCCCCAGGCCACGAGTGGTGTGCCCAGCTTTAGAAAGACAAACAGGGAAAATTCTTCCCTTTCTAATCTTCTTGATACAAACTTTCAGGGCAATCCCAGCTTTGCTGAATATACAGTATTTTAGATTGACTGGAAGAAATACTTGTGGCTTCAACATAAAAATGTTTGTCTTTCGATTTTGAGATATTTGGACATTATTTTTATTATTGGACACTACACTTCATTACCTACTAACACACTGTAAATGATACATTTTCTGGTCTCAAGCTACCTGTCCCGTTTCGTCTTCCTCACTGTGGCTATCTCATGTTGATCCTCAGATGATTCTCTAGGTTCAATCTCAGGATTAGGTTCAGTTTCTTCCTGGGGAGGCTGTTGTTCATTTCCTTGAGATACAACTAGAATATGGCTTAGGCTACTTGTCATAAAAGAGACAAAATCTTCAAAATCAGGCTAAAAAATAAAATGATAAACCATTTACTTCTGGCTCCTGAAATGCATAGACCAAAATAGCGGCCACTACCCAAGTCAAGTGACATCTTCCCCTCCATGATCATGGGCAAGGGAAGGTTATTCTTGTAATCCTCCTGTTATAAACAAATCTTTAAAGGATAGAAGTTCACAGCTAGAAATGATTGATCTTACAGATAGTCTAATAACTATTCTCAAACTTTAGGATGCTTCCAAATCATCTGGTAGGCTTGTTAAAACACCGATTCCTCGAGTCCAATCCCAGAGTTTATGATTCAATAGGTTTAGAGTGGGGCCTAGGAACTGGATTTTCTCAAAACTTCCCAGGACGTGCTGATGTAGCTGGTCCAACCCTTTCCTTTTACATGTGTGGAAGCTGGGGCCAAGAGAGACGGTTTGAGCGGTGCTGTTAGTTTTACAAAGTGCTGTCCAGTAGAACTTGCTGTGACAACAAACATGGTCTTCTGTGTTCTCCAATACATGTAGCCACATGCAGCTATTGAGCAGTTGAAATGTGGCTAGTGCAACTAAGACTCTAGATTTTTCAGTTAATTTAATTTTCATGAATTTAAATTCAAATGGCCACATGCATCTGATAGCTACCATATTGGACAGCTCATTTCTAGAAGCTATGTCTCCTGACCCAGAAGCCAGTGTACTCTCCAATACACAACATTGCCTTTATTATATTTCCCCAGGCAAAAGGGAATTTAAGAAATAGCTTGAGAGAAAGGCCTTTAGGTAAAAAGGATTAAAGCTTGCCTGTGAAGTTTAAGACAAGGAGTCTTAACCTGGGATAAAAATCTATAGGAAAGGCCTGGATATTCACTTCCAGAGGGCTGTTGCAGAAAGTCTAAGAGGACATAACATAACAAGGTCTTCATTCCAACAAAACACAGTCAGACCACCCACTTTTGCTCGGCTGCCATTATTTCTACTGGAGATTTCTCCATAGTGGCCATCTTTGTCATTACCATGGTATGGAGACCCACAGGACATTTGGAGCTGATTTGCTTGGTCAGACTTATTCATTTGCTTTTCTATAATGAGGATGTAAAACTTACTGGAATCCACTATATCAGTATTGTTTTTTTTCAACTTTCTTACCTGGTCTGCTATTCGACTATAGAAGTCCCTTACTTGTTCTTCAGTGAGCACTCTCTTATCCTCTGCTTCTATGACAAATCCTGCCTTGATAATCTTCAATTAGAGAGTAACGTTAGATCCAGACGTGTTATGGGGCCACATGTAAAACAAGTCAAGGACATTCGTTTCCTGGGCTTAGCAAACCACCCAGATTTGAATACATTTCAAGTAAAGACCTCAGCATGATCCATAGGGCACTAGGTTTGAAGAAGCTTAAAAATATATCTACAGGGCCGGCCCCGTGGCTTAGCGGTTAAGTGCGTGCGCTCCGCTGCCGGCGGCCCGGGTTCGGATCCCGGGTGCGCACCGAGGCACCACTCCTCCAGCCATGCTGAGGCCGCGTCCCACATACAGCAACTAGAAGGATGTGCAGCTATGACAGACAACTATGTACTGGGGCTTTGGGGGAAAAATAAATAAATAAAATCTTTAAAAAAAAAAAAAAAATATATCTACAAAGAAGGCCCTTTAATGCCCCCTGGTATTTAAGTTTTCAAGGCTTGAACCAGAGACTCTGCAATATTTCTATTATTTAAGTGAATTCCTTCAAAATGTGAAAAAAGTAACTGAATTCCAAGGAAAGATATAACAGCTTTCTGAATCATTTGCAAGGATATAAATTTACAAGCACTTCTTAAACATCTATTTTCAAAATTGTTTAACTTTCTTTTTTTTAACGCTTTACTTTGTAAGACCACAACTCATAATCTAATCTATCTTACTCTTATAGTAACAAAAATATCCAAATGATAGGGAAGGATAGGATTTAAGATTTAGCTATGCTTTACTTGTCTTAAAGAAAGTTAAATTTATTGATAAATTTAGTTTGCATGTCACTCAAGTATAATAAAATGTAACAAATAGAAGTTTTGAGGTAAATATGACAAGTCCCATGAGGTACTAAACAATTAAATATAAGTGTAATCTGCATTCAAAGCAACTCAGTAATTACATTAAATGATACCAATCATTTGAGCTCACTTTGGTTTGTGAGGCCACAACCAGGTACGTCCTCCTACTCTGAAAGCAGACACCGCGCTGGTTCTATTGGCTTTGCGGATGTTGCAGAGCATTGCTCATGTCGTAGCGACCCCTCTCCTAACTGACATTCCAATTTGAACACTTTCTAAATACTCAAATCACGTCTTTGTTAAGTTACTTAGTGCCTGACAACAGAAAATAAAATCCAAGCAAAATTTAAACTTAATAACTTCTCCTTTACTATAGTTGAAAAATGCAGTGTGCCCATTTTCAAAACATTCTTTATTTTTTCTGTCCTGTTTGTTATGTAGCCTTTCACTGTATTCCAGAGAGGTGAGGTACTTAGTAGATAGTCATAATTTACATCTCTGAAATGTCATTTACTATGTCAAAACAGAAAAATTAAGATGAACTGATGATTAATAGTATTGCCTCAACTAAAAAAACTATATAATTTTGAAAATCTTCACTATCATAGCCATTAAACCATACTCAAATAAGGCACAGTAAACCATTGGTATGTAATATTATTTTTGAATACTTTATAAGGGATAAGCAATATATAGGGGACTGGGGTACAGTTTGGTGTCCCCCCCAACACACACCCCAGAATCTGATCTGGAAAAAAAAGGCTATTTTTATAGAGTGATATCAATTAAATCAACTCATAATTGGAAGAGAGAGTACACGTACCATGACCCGTGGACCATCTACTTTACTGTAGTTTAATCAATGATAGTGCCACTGTAGCTACAGGAAGAACGCACGACGAGAAGTTCATCAAGAGAGCTCAACCCCTCCTCACCTAGCTCCCTGAGGGATCTCTGCTAGAGCACATGCAACATTCTTTCACATTTCAATATAATCTTGTTATTTCAACACAAAGTCATTGTTCAGGCGTCAGCAAGCTACAGCCAGCAGGCAAAATCTGGCCCACCACCAGTTTTTGGAAAAAAAAGCTTATTGGCACACAGCCACGCCCATTTGTTTACATACCTTCTGCTGCTACTTTCTCGATATGATGGCAGAGCCAAGCAGTCGTGACAGATCGTATGCCCCACAAACCTGAAAATAGTTACTATCTGGCCCTTTACGGGAAAGGTCCGTTGACCTTTGGATGAAAATGCAATTTTCTTCTAAAAAATTTTTTATTTTGGCTCTAAAGCAAAACATAAAATGTTTCCTTAAGCTATCATGCATCTGAAAAGGACCATACATTTGTGACAACATACAGGGAATGAAGCAAGCCAATATGCGCTTATAACAAATTTGCATTGCTAATAACTAAACACGAAGAACATCTGTTACAATTCAATATAAGAACTACAATTTTTATTATTTACATCTGATGCTGGTAGAGCAGAGTTATTTAAATAAGGATGCTTGAGTACTTCTAGCATTTGTAAAGACAAGACGTTCAAAGCCTTTAGAGGTACCTAGCACCAAAAAAGTTTATTATGTTCTATTTTACTCTAAATGATAAGCTTGTCTCTAAGTTGACAACTAAGGGGTTGTTATTTTGCAATTAATTTAAACCACTGCTGGGAAATATTACTTACTTTTTCTTTAATTTCTATATCTTTTCTAGTAATCACAGCATCAGGTTTGATAATAGCAATACTGTATAGTTGCTCTAGGAAAAAAAATAGGAGAATTTCATTTTGGGGAAACAAAGTCTAGATAATGAGGGATTGGCAAGTAGAAATGTAAACTACTAATGTCCAGTGAATTTTTGTCCATTGACAGCTTTGCTCCTGTTATGGCATTTCAACTACCAGTTTCTACTTAGAATCCAAGCGCAGTTCCTGTACTTGCATGCAGAAGAAACATTCACAAGAGTTTGTAGTCAACAGGCCCCCCCAAAAAAGTATGAGTGGGTGGGCTCTCGTTATTTTAATACAATTCACATGCAATAGAATCCTACCCATGATCCATCCAGCTCAGCATCACTGGTGAGTGGAGGTACAATGCAAGCAAACATTATAAACTGATGGATTTACCATCTATGGATTTATCCACATTTATCCACACATTCTGATGATGAGTTTTTAGTGCAAGATAGCTCACTGAGCACTCTGTTCGCCTCTGCTCCCTCTGGAGCAGTATGGACACACACTCACACACCCACACAGAAAATCCAGTGAAGGCAGGAAATTGTTAACCGTAAAGTAAACCAGGAGTGTGGGTCATCAAGGAAGAAATTATTTTCACAAGTTTTTGGAAGATGATGAAGGATGAAATAAGAGGAAGCTGCTGTCCAGATTAGTCACAGGGGACAGAAGCCCCTCAGAGACCAAAGGGAAGGCATGGGGAGCAAAAGAGGTTGCTTTTTTTTTTGAGGAAGATTGGCCCTGAGCTAACATCTGTTGCCAATCTTCTTTTTCTTTTTTCTCCCCAAAGACCCAGTACATAGTTGTATATCCTAGTTGTAGGTCCTTTTAGTTCTTCTATGTGGGACGCCACCCTAGCATGGCCTGACCAGCAATGAGTAGGTCTGCACCCAGGATCCGAACTGGCCAACCCCAGGCCAACGAAGCAGAACTTGCAAACTTAACCGCTACACCACCAGGCCGGCCCCAAGAGGTTGCTTTTTAATAGCTGAGTCTACTATTGACAAATCACTATTTATCTTACCAGCCTCTTATCAATTAGCATTGATGTCATTACCAGCATTTTGCTACTGCAAGTGATACTGTAATGAACATCCCTGTACACAAATCCCTTGGCATTACCTTAGTAAATTTACTTACCAACATGTTCATAGGGTGCTTCCCCAGCATCTTCCGAATCTGAGTCTACAAGTGCAATTTCATGATACTATGGAAGAGAAAGGCAAATAAAACAGTTCTATTTTTTATCATAATGAAAGAGTTTTTAGAAATTTTGTTTCTAATAAATATTTATAATCCAAAGGATAGAAGGTAAAGTGAAAATGTGCCTGCAGTTACCTAACACTACTTTTCCTAAGCTTTCCTCTGAAATAAAATAAGGAATATTTAAAACAGGTGGGATGAGGAGACTATCTGAAATAATGCATGCATGCTATATGGAAAATAGTTAAAACAAAAAATCTTAAAACTTAAGAAGAGTACACAGAATAAAATAAGAAAGAAGCAGAGATTAGCAAGTAAGAAAGCAATAAACACATAATTATCATGTTAAAGATCCAAAGGGCATTCGAAAAGTTTCAAGATCCATGCCTGACCATTACTCTTAGTAAATTAGGAACAGCAAGATACCTCCTTAACTCATAAAAAATGTCTTGCTCAAAACAATAGCCAATTTCCTACTACGTAGTAAAACACTAGGAAGAACGGGGCAGGGGTGGGTCTTAATTTCTTAGGAAGCCCTGGAAGCGCTTCTGTGATTCTGTGAACTGCCTAAAAGGTGTATATATTTACATATGTACATTTTTTGGCAAGAGAATCCATGACTTCAGATTCTCAATGGAATAAAGACCCAAAAGTGTTTGGAAATAACTATACTGAAAGCACGCGCTCTTATTATAATCAGAAATAACATAATTATACCGGCTATAACCTCAAATTGACCGACTTTGTATTTGCTGGACCTGCTCTGGCCAATAGGGCAGCACTTACCACTAAGGCTATCTGAGCTCTTGAAATGCGGTCACACCAAATTAAGATGCGCTGTAAGTGAAAAATACACAGCACATTCCAAAGATTTTGTATGAAAAAATGAATGTTGCATACCTTATTTTTCATGTTGAGTACATCTTTAAATGGGAATCTTTTGAATATACTGGATTAAATAAAAGATGTTTTTTAAAATTAATTTCAACTGTTTCTTTTTTAGTGTCTGTAATGTGACTCGTAGAATATTTTGAATTATGCATGTGGCTCACATCGTGGCTTCTATTTTATTACTATGGGACAGGGCTATGCTAGACAAGGCAATTAGATAAGAAAGCTAAATAACAAGTGTGCAGCAAAACGGAATAATGTAACATAAACGTAAGATATTAATACATGTCATATATCTCTGTTATTAATTAAAACAGGATATCATTCTGCAAGAACAGCAAGAACAACGAGAACCACAACAATCAAACCATGGAACAGAGCACACGTAGAGAAAGCTGGATAGAACATCGCAAGTAAAAGAATATGTTTAGGAGTCACTCCGCCTGACTTCAAATTCTGGTTTCACCACCCACTAGCTGCCTGTTTCTGGGGAAATGACTTAAATGTTTTTAAGCTTTAACTTATCATTTGTCTCATAAGATTTCTTGAGGTTCCAGTTCAAGATGGCAACATAGGAGGCTTCTGAACTCACCTCCTCCCACATACACACCAAATCTACGGCTACATACAGTACAATTCCCTCTGAAAGAGATCCAGAAAATAGCTGAGTGCCTCCTACACATTAGGCAAATGAGGAAAAACCCATACTGAAATGGGTAGAAGAGGTTGAGACACAATCTTGTCATAAACTCCACCCCTGGCACAGCGATATACAATCCAGAGGGAACTCACAACTCCCAGCGTCTCCATGAGTGAAGGGTTTGGACCCAACATCTAGTACCCCAAATTTTAAGACTTCCAACTAAGAGATGGGGCCCCAAAATGCCTTGTTCTGAAAGCCAACTGGGACTTGGGAGACTGTAGTAAACAAACAGTTCTTAAGAGGCTTGTGAGGACTTGCTGTGGTGATCCTCCCAGGGCTCAGTGCACAGGCAGCAGACCCAAACACCCAGTTTTTCCCAAAAAGAGGCCTATTTGGAAATTTTAAAGCTATAGCCTGAGGGTCTGGCTCCTACTTTAACACAGATCTAGGGGCCAACTGCAATCCTCTCCTGAGAGGGGGAGGCCAGCAGGTGCCATCTTCATGTTCTCCCTCTGCCCTGCTCCAGGTGGCCGGTAGCTCCCTGGAGGGACCTGCTGCACATGTCTGGCACCACAGTGCCCTGCTCCAGGTGGCCGGTAGCTCCCTGGAGGGACCTGCTGCACATGTCTGGCACCACAGTGCCCTGCTCCAGGTGGCCGGTAGCTCCCTGGAGGGACCTGCTGCACATGTCTGGCACCACAGTGCCCTGCTCCAGGTGGCCGGTAGCTCCCTGGAGGGACCTGCTGCACATGTCTGGCACCACAGTGCCCTGCTCCAGGTGGCCGGTAGCTCCCTGGAGGGACCTGCTGCACATGTCTGGCACCACAGTGCCCTGCTCCAGGTGGCCGGTAGCTCCCTGGAGGGACCTGCTGCACATGTCTGGCACCACAGTGCCCTGCTCCAGGTGGCCGGTAGCTCCCTGGAGGGACCTGCTGCACATGTCTGGCACCACAGTGCCCTGCTCCAGGTGGCCGGTAGCTCCCTGGAGGGACCTGCTGCACATGTCTGGCACCACAGTGCCCTGCTCCAGGTGGCCGGTAGCTCCCTGGAGGGACCTGCTGCACATGTCTGGCACCACAGTGCCCTGCTCCAGGTGGCCGGTAGCTCCCTGGAGGGACCTGCTGCACATGTCTGGCACCACAGTGCCCTGCTCCAGGTGGCCGGTAGCTCCCTGGAGGGACCTGCTGCACATGTCTGGCACCACAGCTTTTGCAGCTGCTGCCCAGCGGATGAACCTCTTGGTCGCCTGGCTCTGGTGGCCAGCAGATCTTGCATTCACAGATCTCACAGGACTGTCGCAAACAATGAAACAGTTCTTGACTGGCTACCCTCCTCAGGGCACAGCAGAGAGGCATGGGCCAGAGGCACCCAACTCCTATTCTCTGAGGGAATCCTATTTGCATGTCTTGGGGGCTGCAGCCTGAGGGTCAGGCTTCTAGTTTGACGCACATCTAGGGGCCAACTGCAATCTTTTCCAGAAACCAGAGAGGCTGTCAGGCACCATCTTTGCGCTCTCCCCCTGCCTGGCTCCAAGTCACCGGTGTCCACGAGAAGATAGACTGAGCGCATATCCGGCACCCTGGCTCTTGTGGCTGCTGGCCAGAGGACATATCTCTTGATAGCTTGGCTCTGGCAGCCAGCAGGGATAATGTTCACGGGTTCAGCAGAACCAGCAATTGATAAACCACCCAGACAGAAAATCAATAAGGAAACACTGGACTGAAACTACATATTAGACCTGATGGACTTAACAGACATTTACAGAATATTCCATCCAAAAGCAGCAGAATACACATTCTTCTCAGTGCACATGGAACAATCTCCAGGACAGATCATATGTTAGGCCAAATTAAGCATCTTTTCTGACCACAATGGTATGAAACTAGAAATCAACTACCAAGAAGAAAATTAGAAAATTCACAAATATATGGAGATTAAACAATATGCTACTGAACAACCAATGGGTCAAAGAAGAAATCAAAAGAGAAATCAAAAAATACCCTGAGACAAATGAAAATGGAAATACAACATACCAAAACTTATGAGATGCAACAAAAGAATTCTAAGAGGGAAGTTGATAGCAATAAATGCCTACATTAAGAACAAAGAGGGGCCGGCCTGGCAGCACAGGTGGTTGGGTGCGCATGCTCCGCTGCGGTGGCCCAGGGTTTGCCAGTTCGGATCCCGGGCATGCACCGACGCACCGCTTGGCAAGCCATGCTGTGGCGACATCCCATATAAAGTGGAGGAAGATGGGCATGGATGTTAGCCCAGGGCCAGTCTTCCTCAGCAAAAAAAGAGGAGGATTGGCGACAGACGTTAGCTCAGGGCTGATCTTCCTCACACACACACACACAAAAAAGAACAAAGAAAGATCTCAAATAAACAACCTAACTTTATATTTCAAGAAACTAGAAAAAGAAGAACAAATGAAGCCAAAGTTAGTAGATGAAGGAAATAACAAAGATCAGAGCAGAAATAAATCAAATAGAGACTAAAAAGACAATAGAAAAAATTAATGAAACTAAGAGCTGGCTTTTTGAAAAAATGAGCAAAACAGACAAACTGTTAGCTAGACTCTGAAGAAAAACAGAGAGAGGACTCAAATGAATAAAACTGGGAATGAAAGAGGAAACTTTACAACAGATACCAGAAATAAAAAGGATCTTCAGAGATTACTACGACCAACTATGAAATCACTATCTCGAAAAGTGTCTGCACCCTCATGTTCACTGCAGCATTATTTACAACAGCCATGATATGGAAACAACCTAAACGTCCGTCAATGGATGAATGGATAAAGAACATGTGGTATACATATACAATGGAATATTATTCATCCATAAAAAAGAAGGAAATCTTGCCATTAGTGACAACATGGATAGACTTCAAGGGCATTATGCTAAGTGAAATAAGTCAGACAGAGAAAGACAAACACTGTATGATATTACTTATGTGTGGAATCTAAAAAAACTGAACTCCTAGATACAGAAAACAGAATGGTGGTTGCCAAAGGTGGAGAAAGCAGAGTGGGGGAATTGGGTAAAGGTGTTCAAAAGGTACAAACTTCTAGTTATAAGATAAATAAGTTCTGGAGGTGTAATATACAGCATGAGGACTACATGTAATAATACTGTATTGTATATTTCAAAGTTGCTAAGACAGTAGATCTTAAAAGTTCTCATTACCAGAAGAAAATTTTACCTATGCGAGGTGACAGGTATTTACTAAATTTAGTGTGGTAATCATTTCACAATATACACACATGTCAAATCATTATGTTGAACACCTTAAACTAATACCATGTTATTTACCAATTATATCTCGATAAAACCGGGGGAGGAGGATTTCTGTAAGGATTAAATGAGGATATCTGTTTGAAAATCTTAGCAAACAGTAAGTTTTCAATAATTCCTGGCTATTATAATTTTCAAAAACAAGTAGGGGAAGTGGAAAGAGGGATGGAGAGAGACAGATAGAAAGGAAGGGAGAAAATTCCCTGAAAAACAAGAAAACCTGAAAATGTAAAGAAAAATGTCCTTGGATGAGAAAAATCACTATTACAAATGTAAATTCTCCATATTTGTCATTTGTCAGTTTTCTGTCAAAATGTTCTTTTTCCTAATGCTCATAAAGTGCTTGGTACACACCATGGGTATCAGCACAGCGACACAGTGCGAGCATTTCTCCAAGTTTTCTGCTTTCTTTTTACATTTTAGGGGGCACTTCAAAGTTTTAAATTACCAAATCTATCAATTTTTCCTTTTTTGATATCTCCTTTTTGTGTTATGCTTACAAGGCCTTCCCCAACCTATGAAAACATAAATGTTTGCCAGTGTTTTCTTCTAATACTTTTATGCTCTGTTTCTTCACATTCAGCTCCTTAATTCATCTGTAATTTATTTATGTATGTCATATGAGGACATGATACAACTCTCTTATACAAATAGTTAAACCAATGTTCCTAAGCCTGTTTATTGAATTTTTTATCCTTTCCTGATTTAAATTGACCCTTTATGGGTATTATGGCAAATACTTATACAGGCTTGAGCCTATACCATCTAATTATTTCTCTTTTTTCAATATTTCTTGGCTAGTCTCTACTTTTTGTTTCTTAAAGTCATACTTTCCCTTTTTTTGTTGTTGTTTGTTTTGTGTGTGCGTGCACATGTGTGTGTTTCAATAACACCAGTTGCTCCTGTTTATCTGCCTGTATTTCTGATTACTATGTGGCTTACTTTCTTATACTATTACGTTCATACCTCCAAATGCTTTATGGTTCATTTCTTAATTTTAAAATATTTTCTTTCTTATTACTTAGGTAATAATAACATTACACAGGTAATACACCACACACATACACAGGATCTTACTCTAAGTATCCTATTAAAGTGTACTCTTTTTTTTTCATTCATCAATCTATCTTGGCCCTCTTTCCATATCAATAAATACAAAGCTAGAACACACTAAATAATATTCCACTGTACGGATTTATATAATTTATGACATAAATTACAGACATTTTATGTAATCTAGTCACTGTTGCTAGGTATTTAGGTTGATTCCAAATTTTTAATAATATAGACAACACTGCAATAAGCATCTTTTTTTTGCATTTGTCTCATTATTTTCTTAGGGAAAATTACTGGTGCGTAATTGCTCAGTCAAAGGATACATGTCTTTTTAAGGCCTGTGATTCATGTTGTCAAAATACTTTCCAGAAAGGTTGCACCACTTAGACACTTAGAGAGTTATAAAATTAGGAAAATACCTTAAGGAGAACAACAAAAAAGACACAATGCATTTCTTAAAAATAAAATAATCAGTAATCCAAAGTATTACCTGAGGGCGAACCATTTCACCTGCTGCAATTTTCCTCTCCTCATTGATCAAGTTGATAATTTTTTGATTAACAAGTGGTGCATTTGCACCCTTAATCATTGCAACAATTTTGCCATTCTATAAGGGAAAAGAAGACATGAAGGAAACTTTCATTTTCAGGATAATTCAAGAATTCACATTTCAACTGGACTGTCATCCCACCCTGCCCCACACCCACACCAATCCTTTCTTAGCTACTGTAATTATCCAATTTAAAATAAGGTATTGGTGATGTGAAGTAGGTCTCAGTTTGGTCAACACAGCTCTCTGAGTTCCACCTCCAATTTGTCTGTCCTCCTATGACCAAAGGCAAGGCATCTCTGCGTGACATTCCAGTGGTTCTGTATAGGCCTCCCAAATTTACCTTCCCTAAGTATTTTTGCTACTATGCCCTCTTTGTCCATCTTTCAACACATATTTACTAAAACCTGTTTACTGGCACAGTACTAGGCATGATGGTATGGAATAATAGACCTGGTACCTGACCTAATTAAATTACAAAAAAAACCCACAAACAGATACATGTGAAATAACAACCATGACAGATACCACCAAGGGAGGTACACAGCGTTGGGAACATCTACAAGAGTTTGTCCTGGTCAAGGAGATCAACAAAGGTACTTATCAACATCAGGAAGGGATTCTTGGTTTAAAATATGAAGGCTAAGGGGCCAGCCCCATGGCCAAGTGGTTCAAGTTCCACACACTCTGCTTCAGCGGCCTGGGTTTCTGGGTTCGGATCCTGGGTGTGGACCTCCTCCACTCACCAGCCATGCTGTGGAGGCGTCCCACATGCAAGATAGAGGAAGACTGGAACAGATGTTAGCTCAGGGCTAATCTTCCTCAAGCCAAAAAAAAAAAATAGGAAGATTGGCAATGAAGGTTAGCTCAGTGTCCTCACCAAAAAAAAAAATAAAATTGAAAGATGAGTAAGAGATCACTAGACAAAATTGAGAAGAAAGAGCATTCTAGGCAAAAGGAATAGAGATGCAAGGGTCCTAAGGCTGGAAGGGAATATGGCAGATAAGAAGACCACGGAGACAGTGAAAGGATGCCTGGTATGAGATGAAACTCAACAGCTAGGCGGAGCCAGACCCTGCAGAGCCTTGTGAGCCACGGAAAGATGCAGCCTGTATCCTAAGTGCAGTGGGAAGACTTTGGAATGTTTAACCAGAGCAGCGACCACAATTAGAACTGTTGTTTGTAAAGATCATTTCACCTACCATGTGGAGAAAGGGTTCAACCGAAGAAGGAGAAGATGTTTGTATACAAACTGGGAGCTATTCTAGAGGTGAAGATGAGAGAGATGGTCACTCAGCCTATGGCAGTGGTGATGGAGATGGGAACAATGGAAAGAAGAGAGAGAAAGACTTGGGTGAGAGAAATTGACAGGTCCAAGGTCTGGTGTGGATTGGGCGTGACGTAAAGAGAAGTCACTAAGATGACTTCTGTTTCTGTTGGGAAACTGGATAAATTAAGATGTATTCAGCAAATGAGGCAGATGGTCCATTTAAGGAGGATGGGCATGGGTCTGCTGATCAGACCTGATAACTCGGCAGGGTGGTGGCTGTCCCAGAGCTCCAGACTCCACACGGTGGTCCACCTCCCCAGTGTTCCTTCCTCAGTTCCATGCTCCTAACTGCTACTGCTGCTGAAGTCTCCTCATTGTTCCATTAGCCCACGAAGCCCACTTCTGCCCCTGCTCAGTTACTCATTCTGGTTCCCTAAACTACGTCTAGGTCAGGGGTCAGCAAACTATGACCCAACACAGAGACTACATTTT
This sequence comes from Ceratotherium simum simum, assembly GCF_057802395.1. Taxonomy (NCBI): domain Eukaryota; kingdom Metazoa; phylum Chordata; class Mammalia; order Perissodactyla; family Rhinocerotidae; genus Ceratotherium; species Ceratotherium simum. The sequence goes on from NC_141900.1 coordinate 17,174,879, forward strand.
CACAAGGCTGAATATACTTATTATCTGGCCCTTTACAGAAAAAGCTAGCTGACTACTCATCTAAACCATCAAATCCTACATATCCAACTTAGAGCAAGATCTGTAATGCAATTTTTTTAATTCAAGGAACCCAGTAATTCAATCCTTTGAAATAGTTGCAAGAGTATTGTTTAACAGAATCAAAAAGGTATATCCAAGAAGTACTTTTTAATAATTATCTCTAATACCAAAAATGATAATCAAAGTATCCAGCAGTAGACGAACAGCCCAATCCCTCTCCATGAAGCCTTTCCTTCCCATCCCAAATCTCTAGCTCTGCAGGAGCTATACCCTGTGTCATACAAGTCAGCATCGAACTGTATACTTTCCTTTTAGAAAATACACTTATTATGCTTTTCTGATTATTAAAGTTGTATGCTCTTCACAGAATATTTGGAAATGATAGAAAAGTATAAAGAAGAAAGCATAAATTATGCATCCTTCCCCCACACATAGAAAACTACTATTAACAATTTGATGAATAGTCTTCATGCCTTCCTTCTAGGTATTTGTAAATACAGAGATAAAAGCAATAGATATTGCAAAATAGTGATCAGACAGATATTTCCTTATATTGGTATGCATGACTATTTATAACCAATTCTCTCCTACTGAGTATCTAAGAAATTTCCAATTTTTCAGTCCTGTAAATAATAATTCATCATAAAATCTCTGATTATGTCCTTAGGAAAGGTAAATACCATCTCATTTTTCTTTCCCCTGATCAGCTCACTATGTGGTAGTCTACTCTCAACCCATCATGAGCTCCTAGAAGTCAAGTTACAAAATATATTAACAGACAAGCAAAGATAAGGCAAAAAATTCTACAATTACTATTCTCAGAAAAGTTCCATGGTAATTTTACAATACTACTTGCTCTTCAACTGTAAATTGGAATCTGATAATACATTTGAGATGATAAATATTATACTTACAAGACTAAAGAGAAAAACAGGTTCACATTTATCTCTAAATGGCTGCAAAGTCACAATGCTGTCAGCTTCTGCCTGAAAAAAACATAAATATTTCATATAATAATAAAGGAAAGTATATCCAAGTTATTTGATACACTATGTTCAAAAAACACAGAGATACGTAATTTTTATTTTTATGTTGACTACAACGTTTTCTGAGTATGTATAGTTTTAAGGACCAAATTGCATCTACTGGCAATTCAGGCCCTGCATCATTTGGCCTCAACCTTACTTCTCACAGTTCTCCTTCGTGGTACCCAATCTGCAGCCAAATCCATCTCCTTGTAGTTTGCTACCACAACCCACTCTTTCCTTCCTTGTTACCTGTTCTTGCCCTTCCTTTTCCAACCCAGCTCAAGGGTCCTCCCTCCAAGAAGTCTGTCTTGCTCCCTCCTGCTGCAAATCATATTGCGCTCCACAGAGCCCTTACTGCACCTCTCCCAGGGCGCCTGCTGTCCCTCTCAACATTGTACCACTGTTACACTGGCCTGTGTCATCTCCTTTGTGAGAAGGAGAGCTCTGTGCACAGAGAGATGATGCTGCATATTCCCCTCTGCATGTCACCCCTCTTCGTGCATCAACCACAGGGCCACACATAAGAAGGAGCTGATCAAACGCTTCTTGAATGAACGGCTTGTCAAATGTCAAAGTCTTTGATTTTTATGTTTCTAATTTTCTTAACGTTTTCTCACAAATTTCAAGTTGTCCTAACACATCCTTCAGGCCACCTGTCAGAATGAGATGGTTGGTAGGGTCTTCTCTAAGAGTTGGTTTTTGCAACCTAAAGCGATTGTTTAAACTGGGATTTCTGGGGCCGGCCCCGTGGCTTAGTGGGTAAGTGCGGGCACTCCGCTACTGGCGGCCCGGGTTCGGATCCCCGGCGTGCACCGACGCACCGCTTCTCCGCCCATGCTGAGGCGGCGTCCCACGTACAGCAACTAGAAGGATGTGCAACTATGACATACAACTATCTACTGGGGCTTTGGGGGAAAAAAAAAGGAGGAGGATTGGCCATAGATGTTAGCTCAGAGCTGGTCTTCCTCAGCAAAAAAAAAAAAAAGAAGAGGATTAGCATGGATGTTAACTCAGGGCTGATATTCCTCACAAAAAAAAAAAAACAAAACTGGGATTTCTGGAGGTTCCTCAAGCCCTGTGAAGAAGTTAAGCGAAGGTCCTTCAGCCTGTGTCAGCTGGAGGGGTTGTGTTATAATCTTTTTTTAACACAGTGGATTCTACATCATTTTCCTTCTTGTAAGTTTCTACTGCTTTCAAAAAAAAAAAGGAAGAGGCTGACAAGAACAAATCTATAATATTAAAGGACAGAAGTCAAAGATGATATTTAAAAGTAGTTTAGGTATCATAGTTACAAGGCTTATATTCTAATAAAGTATTAATTAAAGCATTTAATAATAAAAGAACTAAAATAACATTTACTGAATTTTTATGTGTATAGATACAATGTTAGTACAAGTCTTCATGTATTTTAAAAGAGAATATAACAGAAGAAATTTTATACTGACCATTCAGCTTAGGAGGATTTCAATAAGTAATCAATTTCATAGGTTTTAATTTTGGACTTGAATTAACAAGTTCAACAAGGATCCCTCTCCTTGGTTAACTGCAGGTAGCAAAATATCCAGCAGAGGGCGCCCCTCCATTGCTCCCAAAGGAGGTTTGGAGACAATTTTTTTCACCCTTTCTGAGCAGGTCATAGCAGAAAAACAGCATCAGTCTATGTGAATGTTCTATTGTTGAGCGTGCTCAAAAATAACACAAGAGAAACCACTAAGGGACAATGCTCAAATTTTTTTGTTGTTCAATTCAACAAATGCTAGTATTATGAATAGGACATATATTTTGGAAAGACTTTACTAGCACTTCTCAGTGGGATAAATATAGTAATAGAATTGACTCCTTGTGGAGTAGGTTGAGGAGGACACAGTCAGAAGCCTCTGGGGTTGGGGGGAAGCGCTGTTAAGACCTGTATCTTCACACAGCTCTGAGCCATGCTGACATGGAAGCCCAACAAACTATGGGGTCTAATTCTCCTTCCATACCTCAGCCTCTACCACTGTGCCAACCCACACACACACCCAGGTTTGTTTCTAGCCAGACTCTATAAACAAGGAGATATTTAATGACTCTAAACCATCTAGGAACACAGCATCAAGTCACACTTTCTCAGAGTCTAAGGACTTCTTGCCTTGCTCTCTTATGCCCAAGTCCCCTTCCAGGTAGCCAGACAGGTGAGCAGGGAGCCTGCCTTGTCAGTCTCTCCCCATTGAACTCAATTTCCTTTTAGACACTGGGGTATTCCCATGGGCCCTAGCCCATGAATGTGCATCCTACCACTTCCAGACAAGCTTCCCTAATGCCAACTGTCAGGATGCAAAGAATTTTCCGACCCTTAATTCTCCGTGATCCATTTGCCAGCTGTTAGATCCTTCTGGTATTGTCTTTTTTTACTTCTTCCACCAACCCCTTGTCCACTGCATGTGGAAATCTCCTTTAGGCCCCATTCTCTGTCTCCTGAACTTAGTTTTTCCTCCCTGCCAAGAATCAAATCTCGAATCACATTTCAGCTCCATGTAGGTGGTTCTGACCCCTCAGAGTGAAGAAGGCTGTTCTGGAATGCTGCCCTTTAAGAAACTACAAGACCCTTATTTCGGAAGACAATGTCAACCTCCGGACAAAAAGATTTAACAATTATACATAGCCACTTACTCTCTTGAAGAGAAAAAATATTAAGAGGTGAGTTTCTAAGCTTTAGAGTGCTTATTTGTATCCTTTAACTATGAAAAAGAAATCCTATAAAGAGTGTATCTGCAGAAGGGGATGGACAGTCAAACACAAGTTAAGGTCAGTAAGCAAACTCATCCCAAGGTCTGGGCTGGGAAGGTCACAGAAGGCCTGGACACATGAGAACATGCAGTGGGTTGAGGTTTCATGTTTGCATCAGGGACTATGCATTTTAGGTATAAGGAGTAAAGGCATGTAATCAGTTATTTGCTTCTGCATCTTAGGTCTAGCTGGTTTGGATGTATTTCTGTCCAAGAGAAGTAGAATGTGAGCCATGTATACATTTTTAAATTCTCTAGTAACCACATTTAAAAACTAAAAAGAAACAAGTGAAAATAATGTAATAATATATTTTACTTAATCCAATGTATCCAAAATATGATCATTTCAACATTACCAACGTAAAAAATTGTTAATGAGATATTTCACGTTCTTTTTTTCATACAAGTCTTCCAAATCTAGTGTATATTTTACCTTTAAAGTCTATCTCAATTTGTAGGCTACATTTTCATCAGAAACGATCTTTAATTAGATTTCATAAAATTTATGGTCAAAAAAGTAGATTCACATACCCAAGTTGTCCCAAACAACTTTAAAAGTTTTACAATTTCTGAATTATTAGTTTTTAAATTTAAATTTAAATTAATTAACATTAAAAATTCAGTTCCTCAGTCACACTAGCCACATTTCAGGTGCTCAAAAGCCACTCCTGCCTAGTGGCCACCATGTTAAACAACAAAGCTCTAAGCAGTTGATAACTTGAGGTGGATAAACTGAATAACCAATGCAATGAAGTCCAATGAGTTTGGCTGCAATATTTTAATCGCTTGTCACATCTGGGTGGTAAGTAAGTAAGGGGAAAATCACTACCATTGGAAGATTGGTAACTGGGTAAATGCCCAGAGTCCTACCAACACTGTCCAGTAAACAGCATTTGCTGCCCTTATTCTGAGAGACACACGCTGAACACATGATCAGGTGAAAAGAAACAGGTCAACAGACAGATATCCATTTGTATACTTTTCTAATATTCACAACCATGGTAAATAACCTCAACATTATAGGAATGGGATAAAAATGATGTTCATTCTCAGATCCCATAGAACTAAATATATAATAAAACTGCCAAGTAAACATTGTCTACTTTGAAGAGTTGACAGGTTGTTTAAATTAAGACAATCGTTAAAGAGAATACTTAAACACTTAAAGTAACAAGAAAATAATAGTTTTAATGGAAATAAAATCCTTACTACAACAAAATGCAGAATTTCATCCTCGTTTAGCTCATTTTTCAATTTTCTGAATAAAGTTTGCATTGCTTTGCAAGGTCCACACCAGGCTTGGTAAACATCAATCACTAGAAGATGATAATATTTATGAAAGGACAGAGTCAAAGAATCTGGAACAGCAGCTTATCCCAATGCTGGGGCAGGGCCAAGGGTCAAGATGTAGCAGGGTTTATGCTGGAAGCAGGGAGTCATGCCCTGTGTTGGGGGCCATGGGTGCCCTGGCCGGAACTCTGGATGGCTGGACAACGGGGAGCCCCAGTACCTGTCAGGCCTTTGTTCTGCAACATCTCATCCCACAGGCTTTGACTGTTGATGACTGCCTGCAAAAAGGAAGGCGCTGTAAAAGATCTTCAAGTGTCAACGCACTGAATGAAGAACTGTTGATGTGTCATGCCCACCTGTAACTGGATTTCTCGCTTTTTGCTTGCCATTTAGCCACTAGCACATGAAAAAGAGAAGAATAGAAAAAATTTAAGAGGAAATTTAAATAATATTCTTCTCTTTACGCATTTAAGCAGCATTTTAACGGACTGTAGAAATTTTCCTTCGGCAACATTGGGTTATGCACTCTCTCCTTTTCTGGAGAGAGAGGAGCCCATGTTACTGAAGGCTCTATGCTAAATGCTTACAGCAGCCACTGTCTTACTCTCCCAATAATCCTCAAGCAAGGTAAGACCGTTAGGAGACAGTTTCTTAAAATAGTTGTGTTTGTTTTCCTGAACTATTATGCAGCGTTCTCTCTATTTTCATTCCCACACGTGTTAACTGTCTATGAACATGCTCATGGATCTCTCTCTTGGGTCCCTCTCCAAGGAAATTCAATTTTTAAACCAAGGCCACGAGTATATTCTGGGGCACAACATAAACTTTCCACAGCTGTTAAGTCAGGGAGGCCCAATGCCCTATTCAATGGTGTCAAGGACGTTTAGAGTGTGGGTCTGGCTGCTGTGTGAGAGCAGACGCTAGTACGAAACGGAGTGACCGCGACAACAAGACTACAACCCAGCAAAGAGTGTTGGAGTCTCCAACAAGCCTTACACAGAACAGATCCTCCTCTAAGCTAGACGGGACGTTTGAAGAACAGGAACGAACAACCCCAAGGAGCTAAGTCAGCCCCCTTGCCGAGCGAGGCCCGTGGCCGTTGCGGGGTGAGCTCCGCCACGTCCGAGTACCCGGGGCGCCGGGCAGGCCGGGCCGAGGGTGGCCGGGCCCCGCTGCGCTTTGCTGCGGGACGGCCCGCGCAGGGCTGGGGCGCCAACGTCCGCGGCGCCCCTCCTGCCGCCCGCGCGCCCTGGCCTCCAACCCCGAAGGCCGCCTCGAGGCTCCCCGCCCCCGGCCGCGCAGACCTGGGCAGCGGTTACAAGAGCAGCTGGCCCCGAAAATCGTCCACCTCTTGTGCCCCTACGCTGAAGGGACAACCGAGGCCTGTTTCCCCGTCTGGAAGACTCCTGCCTTCCTGCAGCTTACTCCTCCCGTCTCCGTCCCCGCAGCAGCTCCCCTCCGCCTCCAGGGGGCGCTTGCCAAGCGCAGATTCCATCTCTCTTCCAGGCTGGGCTCCTGCCGCCGCTGGAGTTGCCCTGGGAAATGTGCAGTCATGAGATTGGAGGAGAAGGCTCTCTGAAGTCCAGCCTCGGCCTGTCTCTCCAACTTCTCCTGCACCTACCCTGATTCTTTTTTTTTTTTTTTTTTAATTACTTAGAAATAATTTTAGAGTTAGAAAAAAAGTTGAAAAAATAGTACACGGAGCTCCGATACACCCTTCCCTGAGCTTCCCCCAAGGTTAGCATCTTTCATAACTATCCTACAATTATCATCGAAACCAGGAAGCTAACACTGATGCAATAGTGAACTACTTCATAGACTTCATACGAATCTTTTGAGTTTTCCCACAAATATCCTTTTTCTGGTTCAGAACTCAATCCAGAGTCCCACATTGGATTTAGTTGTCATGTCTCCTTGGTCTTCTCCAATCTGACACACTTCCTCTGGACCATCTTTCTTTGCCTTTTATAACTTTGTGTGTGAGTGTGTGTGTGTGTGTTTCATTATGTCATTTGTAGAATTTATATCATGAACATTTTTAAAGTAACTTTTTTTAAAAACATGCTCTCCTATTCTTGCCATATGAATTCTATCCTTTACACTTAACATCTTTTTTTCAGTTTGCTCTCTTTTCTCTTGTTCTTAGGATACAAGTCTATCCAATTTATTGGGTCTGCTGTCTGTCCTTCATAGTGATTCGTTTTTGTTTTTGTTTTTTATTCTGATGTCTGTAACTTTTGCCTGTGAGCTAATCTTTGGCAGGGATTGCTTTTAGTGTGAACCCGTGCACCAGGACTGTGAAAGCATAGCTACCTGGTGATGTTCTGTGTGTCTGTGCCTGGCCTCATCTATAGCTAGGGTACCAGACAAGCTGTATGTTAATTTTTAAGCTTAGATTTCCTATTTCACTGAGACAGCTGAAAATCCAAATCCATATCAATGGATAGCACAATTCTGGGACCTGAATTTCTCATCAATGATTCTTTTCTTGTTTTTTTGTGAGGAAGATCAGCCCTGAGCTAACATCCATGCTAATCCTCCTCTTTTTGCTGAGGAAGACCGGCTCTGAGCTAACATCTATTGCCAATCCTCCTCCTTTTTTTTTTCCCAAAGCCCCAGTAGATAGTTGTATGTCATAGTTGCACATCCTTCTAGTTGCTGTATGTGGGACGCGGCCTCAGCATGGCCGGAGAAGCGGTGCGTCAGTGCGCGCCTGGGATCCAAACCCGGGCTGCCAGTAGCGGAACACGCGCACTTAACTGCTAAGCCACGGGGCCGGCCCTCATCAATGATTCTTTATCAACATACAATTCCTTATGGATGGCAAGCATCCTTGCTCCCACCACTAAGCCAGTTGGGAGGAAAATGTTTATAGTTCCATTTCAGAAATGGGACAGCCCATCTTTATTTCCAGCAGTGTACAGGTAGTCACAGCTAACTATGAATATGAATGTTGTGTGACTCTCAACCCCACACTGTGTGAACCTGTGGGGATGTAGATGTCAGAATCCCAGCCCCACCTATTAAGGCTTATTCTCCATTCTAATACTCCAATGAATCCTCTCTGTTTCTGTCATGCTCACCCCTGGGACTTCAATTTCCTGTTTTGCTTCTCTTTCCTAGACATTTCTTTCTCTTAGTTTTCAGCTAAATTAAAAATTGTTGAAATAAAAAAAATTTTGAGTTATTTTATTCAGTATTTCCACGTGTTTAGACCTACAAAGGGCATCTTTCTGCTCTAGCTCAGTCAGACATGTTGGCTGGAAATTAACCTGCTGACTTTTCATGTCCGCCAAGCCTTCTCTATGATTATTGCCCTTCCTGTAATGTCATGATTCTTAATTTTGCTTAAAAATCAAACTGCTCTCAAGTTTTCTTTAGTTTCCTGCAGTAGATAATTTTCAGAGATGATTCTGAGCCTTCCGTAGCTACTACCTATCCAGTGCTCTAATTTATTTACCTCGTTGTCCCCATGATGAAGTTCTTTCTCTTCACTCTTCCTCAGAATAAGACTTGTTCTATTTTGATAGAAAGGGTGAGTGGCTGGCTTGGCCTGGGAATTATTTTGTGCTGACTTTTATGGGGGAGAATTCTCTCATAATATCTATAGCCAGAGTTCAGTTTGCATGTATAACTTCCAGTTTAATTCCCTGTTTTTAGTAAGTTTCACATGAGTCATTCTGTTCTTCTGAAGTAGCATCTTTCTCACAACCTTTTCATTTCTCTGATTTGCTGGAGAAAGACAAATACAACTATAACTGCCAATATTCCCTACTAGTGTCCGTCCTGATTCTGAGCAGCCTGGAAACACACCTCCCACCATACACTGCCCCACTCTCAGTTTGTCTTTCCCATATGCATAGCTGTTTCTTGATTTTAGGCTGTTAGTACCTAAATTCTGGAGCCCATTTCACAAGCTTTAGTGTTTTCATCCCAGTTCTCATTGCTTCCCCCAGAAGGCCATCTGGTAAACCTCTGGGGAGCCTAAGCATTCCTTTGGGCTCATTTTGACAACAACACAGGTGCCACAAACTTTCCTCTTTAGGAATCTCTTTCTCTATGCCAACTATTGGGTTTAACCAAAGAACAACCAAGGGTCAACTTACTGACAACCTACCCCTGGTGAAATAGCAGTTACAGGAAATACATAACACTCCTTTTAAAATGCCAGATGGTGACATGCAGGGTAATATATGCTCTTGATATATATCCTTGATAGGGTAGGGCCCTATTCAGAAATCATTCTGCAGGTAATTCTGCTCTTCTATTTGGTCCACTCTGAGGATGAGGATCCTGTCTACAATGGTCCATTTTATCCCTCAACCCTATAGCTGCTTTGTGTATCCCAATCCACATGCAGCAGCTGGAAATCTTTTTTTTTAATGAAGTTTTTCTTGTTAACCCAAAAAGATGTTATTGTGCAGGCACCTACAGGAAGAGTTTAGCAGGTGCCGCAAATGTTCATGTACATATTTCAGACAAATTCTTCACATAATGCTTTTGCTATTTAAGGGAAAACATCACTGACACAAAAAGAAGTTTCAATCTATTCTCAAATAAGCACAAATATTTACTAATGATCAAGACATGCAAGGCAATAGGTGAAATTAGGTTTTTAAACACCATTCCTACTAATCGCATAAAGCTTGCAAGTTGAGCTTTGAAACATAGACTTGATGAGCTTTTGATTTAGGTCTTCCCAGAATTGACTTCAAGGACAAATACGCTCTGAAAATGTTACTTATAAAAAATGTATTTATATGTTATTATAGGAGTAGCCTATGAGAGAAGTTGCTCCTGAAGGAATCTAATAGTATGTTTTGCTCCTTGCATATTTTTGACTTTGTCTTTCAATATTCGTTAAAAGTGCTCTCTCCTACACTGACCTGCCGTTTTTTTTCCCCCCTTGCAAAGCACTATCTATGATGCGTAATTTTTTTCTTGGGTCATAGGTTTATTAGCACCTACTGTTTCCTTTGCATGTTGTCTAGATCTGTAAATATACATAAAGACCCAGAGAAGAGGAACTGGGTTGCAGAATTATTTTTACCTTACTCTCTTCCTCTTGTGGTTCTTTCTGGCACCTAGCATCACCACTTATACATAAACACTCAAAAATTAGTTGGCAAATTGCTGCATTTGGAAATAGCAGACATTCTTTACACATTTATGAACTCCTTAATGAGGATACACAAAACTCCCATTTTTAAATTCAAGCAATCTGGTCCAGGTAATTAAGTAGACTATAAAGAAAATAGTTTAGGGGTTTACATTAAGTTCATCACTTTAGCTAGAGATACAAACAAACTAGTCTATCTAGGAGAACTGTATGCAACTTTTTGTTAATTTCCCCTACCTCCTTTAGATCAAAAATTCTAGATTCTGAATTCAAATTTTATATATCATCTGAATAATAATACTCTTTTCCCACTGAATACAAAATTAAGGCTCTGAGAATAATGAAAACTCAGTAAATTAAAAACTCAGACTGAAAGAACATATTACTACTATAACCTTAAGAACTGCAAGATTGATGGGTCTGGACTGGGAAAATAATTCCATGCAGTCTCTAAATCAAAGCAAATCTGCTTGCCTAAAGTTAATCAACAAGAGGCTTTCAAGATTTCCTGTCTGCCTCCTGGCTCAGAGACTCAAGGGAGTTGCAATAAACCAAACAGTAGCCATCTTTCTGCAGCAAGCATGGGGTTTTTAAGGCAATTGGAGTATTACTTTCTACCCACCGCAATTTTTTTTGCTATATTCATTGAAGGCTAAAATTCTTAATAAATAAGACAATGGAATACCCATCGCAATTTTTCTTGCTATATTCATTGGAGGCTAAAATTCTTAATAAATAAGACAATGGAAAGAAAGGCAGGTGTGGGAGAGTAGAAGAACTAGCTCATGACATCTGAGCGTCATAATCAGTGGTGTGCTGGTAAATGTTAACAATCAGCTTTCTTGGAAAATTGTATATAAAAATTATTACAAATTTTAGTGACATAAATGATGTGTAGCATACAAGTGACAAATGATTATAAAATATACAATACTCTTTATTGCAAATTCCATATAGCCAATTAATTTTTACAGAATGTGTTCACTGATTTTTGCCAGACTCTTGTATTCCTAGGCAATTTATGGTTAAAATTTATTCTCAACTTGCCAGATTCACAGTAAGAATAAATGCTTTTTTACTATCTGATTTAGCAAAGTTGCTCGTGTCTTTAACGAACGTATATATTTTCCATAGGAATGTTGGTTGATATTTTTGATACTGAACCTGAAGTGAGTTCACTCACCCATAGCGCAGCAAGCCAATCTCTGACACCGGGTGTAGCGGAAGAAAGAAGGAATTTTATAGCAAACCGCTGAGCAAGGAGACCGAGCAGCTAAAGCTGTAATCCCGAGCTCCCGGAACAGCTACAAGCAAGGGTTTTTATTTGGGGTTTTAGGGAGGGGTGGGGAAGCATGTGGCCCTGGTTGCTGAAGCTCTCAGAGTCCTCTGCACAGGCGTGACTGTTCTGTGTGTTGCACGTGGTGAATTTTTAGTCTTTGACTTCTAAAGTTTACAATCAGTGATTTTAGCTTCTCAATGTTCATGCAAGATGGTTAGTCAGGGCCGGCCCCGTGGCTTAGCGGTTAAGTGCACGCGCTCCGCTGCTGGCGGCCCGGGGCCCGGATCCCGGGCGTGCGCTGACGCACCGCTTCTCCAACCATGCTGAGGCTGCGTCCCACATGCGGCAACTGGAGGGATGTGCAACTAGGACATGCAACTATCTACTGGGGCTTTGGGGGGAAAATAAAACAAAAAAAAAAAGATGCTTAGTCAGGCGGGGGATGCTTAGTCAGGCGGGGGGCTGTCAGCAAGTTCCTCTCTTATCAGCGGTCCTGCTGTTCTGCAAGGTAAGCTCAGAAACTTTGTATTTTGTTTCCCACGTTAACCTTCTGGGTCCAAGGCACAGTTTCACCCTAATCCAGGGAAATTTTAACTCCTTCCTCCTCAATTTCATTTTGATTTACATTAATGAGTTTGGCAAAAGTGAAACAATGAAGATGTATGTCAAAACTTTGCCCATTTATCAATGACAAGAACAACATCTTGCTGAATCAGATAATAGTTTTCAAACACTGGAAGAATATTTTCTCAATTTTTTGATGCTATTTACAATGTAACAGCTGTAAACATAACACACTCTTAATTTTAATCTGCATTAACAATAAACAAAACAATAAATCAAGCCCTGGCTTGCAGCCTTTACAGATTTCCACGCTGTAAATACTTCCACTATAGTCAATTTCGAGTTACCAAGATAATGTCACTGAACAAAAATAGATGTGCGCTAGCACACTATTATACAGTCATGCACCACATAACGTTTCAGTCAACAATGGACCGCATATACAATGGTGGTCCCGTAAGATTAGTACCATATAGCCTATGTTCAAAATCATTAACCATCAGGGAAATGCAAATCAAAACTACAATGAGATATCACCTCACGCCCGTCAGAATGGCTATAATTAACAAGACAGGAAACAACATATGTTGGAGAGGATGTGGAGAGAAGGGAATTCTCATACACTGCTAGTGGGAGTGCAAACTGGTGCAGCCACTATGGAAAACAGTATGGAGATTCCTCAAAAAATCAAGGCTAGAACTACTATACGATCCAGCTATTCCACTGCTGGGTATTTATCCAAAGAACTTGAAAACACCAATGCGTAAAGATACATGCACCCCTGTGTTCATTGCAGCGTTATTCACAATAACCAAGACTTGGAAGCAACCTAAGTGCCCATCAAGGGACGAATGCATAAAGAAGATGTGGTATATATACACAATGGAATACTACTCAGCCATAAGAAACGGTGAAATCCAGGCATTTGTGACAACATGGATGGACATTGAGGGTATTATGCTAAGTGAAATAAGTCAGAGGGAGAAGGTCAAATACCGTATGATTTCCTTCATTAAGTAGTAGATAATAACAACAATAAACAAACACATAGAGACAGAGATTGGATTGGTGGTTACCAGAGGGGAAGGAGGGAGGGAAGAGGGTGAAAGGGATAATTCGGCACGTGTGTGGTGATGGGTTGTAATTAGTATTTGGGTGGTGAACATGATGTAATCTATGCAGAAATAGAAGTATAATGATGTACACCTGAAATTTATACAATGTTATAAACAAATGTTACTGCAATAAACAAAAAATTAAAAAAAAAAGAAATGGCCTGTTTAAGAAAATATATATATATATGTAAATGTTATGTGCATTTATATATATATATATGTAAATGTTATGTGCATTTACATATATATAAAGGCCACAAAATACAGCCTTATCAGATAACAGCAGTTTTTATCTAGAGTGGCGACAAAGAATAGATACACCCAGCCATTAGTTGTATCTGCAAAATTTGAATATTGACACTGAAAATAGTCTGGTATTACTTGTATAATTAAAATGTGTTAATTCTAAAAAAATAATTATTGATGTTTGCGCAACATTATTAGGATAAAAATTATAAGAACATAAAAGACCCAAATAGGGGAGATGATTATACTAAAGATTATTAATATTAAAGGATATGAATATGATGTATGCGTTAAAAAGATATTACTATTCACCCTTGGGTGATTAAATTATTTGTGATCTTTATTTTATTTTTATACTTTTTCTATATTTTCTGTATTTTATGCATCATATTTATTTTAGAATCAGAAAAAGCAGTAAATATTCTAAAATCCATTTTCCTCAATATTTTTATTGTAGATTTTCTTTGATTGTCCTTGGGTTCTTTTTCAAATACTCTTCAATTATTTTAACAATGAAGATTAATTTTCATTTAATCAGGTTTTGCTAGCTACTTTAACATGATATCTCACTTATTTTCTGCCTGTGGTCTTTTTTCTAAGCTAATAGATATTTTTCAGAAACATCTTTGTATTATCCTATCTTACCTTTATTAGATAATTCAGTGCACTTTTTTTTTTTTTTTGCTGAGGAAGACTGGCTCTGAGCTAACATCTATTGCCAATCCTCCTCCTTTTTTTCCCCCAAAGCCCCAGTAGATAGTTGTACGTCATAGTTGCACATCCTTCTAGTTGCTGTATGTGGGACGCAGCCTCAGCATGGCCGGAGAAGCGGTGCGTCGGTGCGTGCCTGGGATCCGAACCTGGGCCGCCAGTAGCAGAGCGCGCGCACTTAACCACTAAGCCACGGGCCGGCCCACAGTGCACTTTTAAAGATACTTCTCCTCCCCCTTTGGTGTGAAAATGCATAGACTGTGGAGTCTAAAAATTTGGGTTTAAATCTTGGCTTTGCCTTTACTCTTAGTGTGACCTAGAATAAGTTATGTAATCTTTTCAACATTAATTTTCCTATCTTCCGATGGGAATCACAGTAACATGTGTGTGAGATTAATAATATAAATGACAGAATGTGCCTAACGGAAAGCATCTTCTGTAGTTGGCATGTGTGTGCTTATTTCCCTCCTCCTGCTTTCTTTGGTTGTTTCTTTCTGAGACAGAACCTAATGATAGCTACAGAATTTTAAAAGATGTAAGTTGTTCCAACTAGTACAATAATGGAAGTAGAATTTTCTAACAAGAATTTGGCAGAAGTTCTTGGATCCTATTTTTAAAAGACCCCTAATTCCTAAATGCTAACATTTTTAAGAGCTCTGAGAATTTTCTCTCTTGCTGCTGTCATTTAATTTCTTCAGCAAAATCTGAATCAAAACTCTTCGTATTAATATCTTCTGCCTGAAGCCTTTAAGTGAATTGTTCTTTTGCACATGTTTATAAAAACAACTCATGACATTATTGTTTACACCCTTTGAATATTGTAAGTACAATCATGCATCGCTTAATGACAGGGATACGTTCTGAGAAATGCATCGTTAGGTGATTTCATTGTTTTGCGAACATCATAGAGTATACTTGCACAAACCT
Source organism: Ceratotherium simum simum (assembly GCF_057802395.1). Lineage (NCBI taxonomy): Eukaryota > Metazoa > Chordata > Mammalia > Perissodactyla > Rhinocerotidae > Ceratotherium > Ceratotherium simum. Next base: position 17,189,983 of record NC_141900.1, read on the forward strand.
AGATGGTATAGCCTACTGCACATCTAGGCTGTATGGTACTGATCTCATGGGACCACCATCATATATGTGGTCTGCCATTGACCAAAACGTCATTATGTGGTGCCTGACTGTAGTGATGTTCAAGTGCAACTTCTGAATAAGTCTGTATGGTGACAGTATGTACTTCCATGGTGGCTGGTGAGAGGCAGCTCAAGATGAAATCAAATATCTCTGACCACTCCTGCTGCCAAGGTTCTGAAGTCCTCTGCCCTTGTCCATTTGGAGGACTAATACTCATCTGGAGAACTGGAGACAGGAAGAGCTCTAAGCTCATATTCTGGGGCTCAGCATTGTCATTTCTGTTGCCCATCATCTTACACCCCAGTCCCAAAATGACGCCATTGTTTGTAAGATGCATGAAGCTCCAGGACTCACAGCCTCCCGAGAGGTCCTGCAGCTGAGTCACTCCCAGCTTTAAGGGGTCTCTTTTCAGGAGTGGAAGGACTTCCTAGCAGCTTGACAATACAGCCAGACAGCATGTAATAGGGCAAAGCTGAGAAATGCATGGCACATGAGCCACCCTTCACTCCAACTTCTGTAGCAGATATCACTAATCAATCACTTTCATTTTATATTTGTGCTGTTTACTGGAAACACAAATGTCACTAGTAGAAAATGGTCAGCTGGGCTTGGTTCAGGTAGGAGTTCAGATTTCTACCTTTTTTCTTTTGTCAAAAAAAGAAAATGTCCAGGAGCATAACTCAGCCTCCCTGGGCGCCTACAGGGAGAGCAAACAGGCCACAGCAGGATACACGTAGCCCACTTAGGGGTCACCCCTGGAACATTGAGAACTGAGGGAAGCACACTGGAAGCCTCCTAAGCCATCACTTACATAAGGTCACCTATCCAAGAGCAGGAGACGTAGCTGACCTACCTAATACGTAGACACAAGCACAGGGAAAGAGGCAAAATGAAGAGGCAAAAGAATACATTCCAAGTAAGGGAACAGGACAAAACCCCAGAAAAGGAACTTAGTGAAACAGAAATGAGCAACCTACCCGACAGAGAGTTCAAACTAAGAGTGTTAAGGATGCTCACTGATCTGGGGAGAAGAATAGATGGACTCAGTGAGAATGTCAACAAAGAAATGGAAGAAATAAAAAGAACCAAGCAGAAATGAAGAATACAATACTGGAAATGAAAAACTCATTAGAGGGACTCAAAAGCAGAGTAGAGGATACAGAAGAACGGATCTGTGAGCTGGAAGAAAGACTAGAAGAAATTACCCAAGGTGAACAGGTAAAAGAGAAAAGAATTAAAAAGAGTGAGGACAGTCTAAGGGACCTCTGGGACAACATCAAGCGCACTAACATCTGTGTTATAGGTGTCCCGGAAGGAGAAGAGCGAGACAAGGGGGCAGAGAATCTATTTCAAGAAATAATAGATGAAAACTTCCCTAACCTAAGGAAGGAAACAGACATCCAGGTACAGGAGGCACAGAGAGCCCCAAACAAGATAAACCCAAAGAGGCCCACACCAAGACACATCATAATCAGAATGTCCAGAATTAAAGATAAAGAGAGAATCCTAAAAGCCGCAAGAGAATGTCAAGTTACATACAAAGGAAACCCCATAAGGCTATCAGCTGACTTCTCAGCAGAAACCTTACAGGCTAGAAGAGAATGGCATGATATATTTAAAGTGCTAAAAGGAAAAAACTTACAGCCAAGAATACTCTACCCAGCAAGGTTATCGTTCAAAATGGAAGGAGAGATCAAAATTTTCCCAGATAAGCAAAAATTAAAGGAGTTTGTCACCAAGAAACCAGTGTTACAAGAAATGTTAAAGGGACTGATTTAAGGGGAAAAGAGAAGACCACAAATAGGAAAAATTATCTATTTCCACGATTAGAACGTAATGGATACAAATGCACAAAAAGAGGTTGGATATGATATCAAAAACATAAAAGGAGGGAGGAGGGTAGTTAAAGAGTACAGCTTTCAGACAGAGGTCAAACTAAAGTGACCATCAATCCTGTATAGAGGAAGAAAGGAACAGAGAAGGACTACTAAAACACTGAGGAAAAAAAAAAAAAAAAGTTAAAAAATGGCAGTAAGTACATACTTATCAATAGCTACTTTAAACGTCAATGGACTAAATGCTCCAATTAGAAGGCATAGGGTGGCTGACTGGATAAAAAACAAGACCCATATATATGCTGCATACAAGAGACACACTTCAGACCTAAAGACACTCACAAACTGAAAGTGAAGGGATGGAAAAAGATACTCCATGCAAATGGCAATGAAAAGAAAGCTGGGGTAGCAGTACTCATATCAGACAAAATAGACTTTAAAACAAAAACTGTAAAACGAGACAAAGAAGGCCATTACATAATGATCAAGGGAACAATCCAACAAGAGGATATAACACTTGTAAATATCTACGCACCCAATGTAGGTGCACCTAAATATATAAAGCAATTATTAACAGACATAAAAACAGAAATAGACAGTAACACAATAATAGTAGGGGACTTTAACACTCCACTTACACCAACGGATAGATCATCCAAACAGAAGATCAATAAGGAAACATTGGCCTTAAACGACACACTAGAACAGATGGACCTAGTAGATATATACAGAGCATTCCATCCAAAAACCGAAGAATACACGTTCTTTTCAAATGCACATGGAACGTTCTCCAGGATTGATCACATATTAGGCCACAAAACAAGTCTCCATAAATTTAAGAAGATTGAAATAATACCAAGCATCTTTCCTGACCACAAAGGCATGAAACTAGAAATCAACTATAGGAAGAAAATCAGAAAAGCCACAAATACATGGAGATTAAACAAAATGCTACTGAACAACGACTGGGTTAATGAAGAAATCAAAGAAGAAATCAAAAACTACCTGGAGACAAATGAAAATGAAAATACGACATACCAGAATTTATGGGATACAGCAAAAGCGGTTCTAAGAGGGAAGTTTATAGCAATACAGGCCTATCTCAACAAACAAGAAAAATCTCAAATAAACAATCTAACAATGCACCTAAAGGAACTGGAAAAAGAAGAACAAACAAAGCCCAAAATCAGTAGAAGAAGGGAAATAATAAAAATCAGAGCAGAAATAAATGAAATAGAGACCAAAAAAACAATAGAAAAAATTAATAAAACCAAGAGCTGGTTCTTTGAAAAGATCAACAAAATAGACAAACCTTTAGCTAGACTCACCAAGAAAAAAAGAGAGAAGGCACAAATAAGTAAAATCAGAAATGAAAGAGGAGAGGTTACAACAGACACCTCAGAAATACAAAAGATTATAAGAGAATACTATGAAAAACTATATGCCAACCAATTCGACAATCTGGAAGAAATGGATAAATTCTTAGAATCATACAATCTTCCAAAACTGGATCAAGAAGAAGTAGAGAATTTGAATAGACCAATCACCAGTAAGGAGATCGAAACAGTAATCAAAAACCTCCCCAAAAATAAAAGTCCAGGACCAGACGGCTTCCCTGGTGAATTCTACCAAACATTCAAAGAAGACTTAATACCTATCCTTCTCAAACTCTTCCAAAAATTTGAGGAGGGGGGGAAGCTCCCTAACTCATTCTACGAAGCTGACATTACCCTGATACCAAAACCAGACAAGGACAACACAAAAAAAGAAAATTACAGGCCAATATCACTGATGAACATCGATGAAAATCCTCAACAAAATACTAGCAAATCGCATACAACAATACGTTAAAAAGATTATACACCATGATCAAGTGGGATTTATTCCAGGTATGCAGGGATGGTTTAATATTCGCAAATCAATCAACGTAATACACCACATTAATAAAATGAAGAACAAAAATCACATGATCATCTCAATAGATGCAGAGAAAGCATTTGACAAGATCCAGCATCCATTTATGATAAAAACTCTGAATAAAATGGGTATAGAAGGAAAGTACCTCAACATAATAAAGACCATATATGAGAAACCCACAGCTAATATCATCCTCAATGGTGAAAAACTGAAAGCTATCCCTCTAAGAACAGGAACCAGACAAGGATGCCCACTCTCACCACTCCTATTTAACATAGTATTGGAAGTCCTAGCCAGAGCAATCAGGCAAGAGAAAGAAATAAAAGGGATCCAAATTGGAAAGGAAGAAGTGAAACTGTCACTATTTGCAGATGACATGATTTTATATATAGAAAACCCTAAAGAATCCACCAGAAAACTTTTAGAAGTAATAAACGAATATGGGAAAGTTGCAGGATACAAAATCAACATACAAAAATCAGTTGCATTTCTGTACACTAACAACGAAGTAGCAGAAAGAGAAATTAAGAATACCATCCCATTTACAATTGCAACAAAAAGAATAAAATACCTAGGAATAAACTTAACCAAAGAGGTGAAAGATCTGTACACGAAAACTATAAAACATTTCTGAAAGAAATTGAAGAAGACACAAAGAAATGGAAAGATATTCCGTGCTCTTGGATTGGAAGAATTAACATAGTTAAGATGTCCATACTTCCTAAAGCCATCTATAGATTCAATGCAATCCCTATCAAAGTTCCAACAACATTTTTCACAGAAATAGAACAAAGAATCCTAAAATTTATATGGAACAACAAAAGACCCCGAATAGCTAAAGGAATCCTGAGATAAAAGAACAAAGCTGGAGGTATCACACTCCCTGATTTCAAAATATACTACAAAGCTATAGTAACCAAAACAGCATGGTACTGGCACAAAAACAGACACACAGATCAATGGAATAGAATCGAAAGCCCAGAAATAAACCCACACATCTATGGACAGCTAATCTTTGACAAAGGAGCCAAGAACATACAATGGGGAAAAGAAAGTCTCTTCAACAAATGGTGTTGGGAAAACTGGATAGCCATATGCAAAAAAATGAAAGTAGACTCTTACCTTACACCATACACAAAAATTAACTCCAAATGGATTAAAGACTTGAATGTAAGACCTGAAACTGTGAAAGTTCTAGAAGAAAACATAGGCAGTACGCTCTTCGACATCAGTCTTAGCAACATCTTTTCAAACACCACATCTGACCGGGCAAGAGAAACAATAGAAAAAATAAACAAATGGGACTACATCAAACTAAAAAGCTTCTGCACAGCAAAGGAAACCATCAACAAAACGAAACGACAACCTAACAATTGGGAGAAGATATTTGCAAACCATACATCTGATAAGGGCTTAATCTCCAAAATATATAAAGAACTCATGCATCTCAACAACAAAAAAACTACCAACCCAATTAAAAAATGGGCAAAAGACCTGAACAGACATTTCTCCAAAGAAGATATACAGATGGCCAACAGACACATGAAAAGATGTTCAAAATCACTAACTATCAGGGAAATGCAAATCAAAACTACAATGAGATATCACCTCACGCCCGTCAGAATGGCTATAATTAACAAGACAGGAAACAACATGTGTTGGAGAGGTTGTGGAGAGAAGGGAACTCTCATACACTGCTGGTGGGAGTGCAAACTGGTGCAGCCACTATGGAAAACAGTATGGAGATTCCTCAAAAATCAACGATAGAACTACCATATGATCCAGCTATTCCACTGTTGGGTATTTATCCAAAGAACTTGAAAACACCAATTTGCAAAGGTACATGCACCCCTGTGTTCATTGCAGCCTTATTCACAATAGCCAAGACTTGGAAGCAACCTAAGTGCCCATCAAGGGACGAATGGATAAAAAGCTGTGGTATATATACACAATGGAATACTACTCAGCCATAAGAAACGATGAAATCCAGCCATTTGTGACAACATGGATGGACATTGAGGGCATGATGCAAAGTGAAATAAGTCAGAGGGAGAAGGTCAAATACCGTATGATTTCCTTCAGTAAGTAGTAGATAATAACAACAATAAACAAACACATCGGGACAGAGATTGGATTGGTGGTTACCAGAGGGGAAGGGGGGAGGGAGGAGGGTGAAAGGGATAATTGGGTACATGTGTGTGGTGATGGGTTGTAATTAGTATTTTGGTGGTGAACATGATGTAATCTATGCAGAAATAGAGGTACAATGATGTACACCTGAAATTTTTACAATGTTATAAACCAATGTTACTGCAATAAACAAAAAATTAAAAAAAAAAAAAAAAAAAAAAAGAAAATGTTAGGGAATTTGACAACTTATTTTTTCATTTACTCATTGGCAAATATTTATTGAATAGCAAGGTGTTATTCTAGAGCCTAAAGACACATAAAGAAATATTTAGTTTCTTCCATGATCTCCCTCTGTCTAGTACTGTCTTAGCATGCCGAAGGTAAGGCCCTATGATAGAAGTATAGGTAGGACAACAGGGGAGTTGGCTAAAGAGAAGGTTCATAACTCAGTCTGGAGATAAGGAAAGGGTATGATGAAATTCTGACACACTAGCTTTTCCGAAAGACAGATAGGAGTAATTAATTAGTCCTTCCACTCTCCATAAAGGATTGGAGACAAGAGCAGAAGATAAGGTAGAGTTGAGCATGGAGCATAGAGAAAGGCAGTTGGGGATGAAGGGGGAACAAGGGAGAAAGGTGATTCCAAGGTGGAGAAAACGGTATGTGCAAAGTCATCATGGAGGGATGAAAGAGCCTGACGTCCAAAGAGAACTGTGAATATGATGCTCAGCCTGAAATGAAGGATCCATGTGGGGTCATGATGAGTCTGCAAAGGCAAGCTGGGGCTGGAGCACAGAAGGTCCCACAAGTAGGATAATAGATTTGGGCTTTAACGAAAACAGTGTGAAGCTTCTCGAAGTTTAAAATGGGAAGAGTTACAACAAGTGGATGACATCAAAAGGTTTCAATTTTAGAAAAAACACTGTGACACCAGCGTGGCAATTGAAGTAAATGAGGTTTGGGAAGTGAAACAGGAGATAATAAGATGTTGCAAAAATTCAAGAGAGGGCCTAAATGAAGGCAGAGACCACAGGCAAGGAGCAAAAGAGACAGACTTGTGAGATATTTGGGGATTAGTGTCAATAGGACTTGAGAAGTGACTCTTTGTAGGAGTGAGCAAGGGGGAGAATCATAGAAATGATTCAGGTTTGGGTGAGTGAACAATGCTTTTCACATGAATGAGGGCTGTAAAAGGAGGATCAGACCTGGAGGGAAGATCAAGAGTTCAGGGATTATATGATGACAAGGTGGAAGGAGAAGACTCCTTACCACTATTGAGAGTTAAATCAGGATTATTATGATCCACAGAACTGGTGAATCCCCAGGGAACGAATAATAGGGCAAAAGTCCTTCTGCACAATAGCATTAGGTTTGAGTAATAACACGTTCAGGATCAACCCTGCTCTGTGTAATCAGTAATTTGTGAACAAATAAAGCTTATTACATTAAGGCTTTTTCTAGCTAATCTGCCCACACACACACACATACACACGTTTTCTGTGAATCCCCGTGCAGCAATATTGGGTAGTGGTGGTCTCTGTGACCTTGGGCAAGCTTCTTAACCTCTCTGTACTCTAATGTCTTTACTGGAGATAATAATATAACATATTTAATCATTTCTGTGAGGATTCAATGGTTTAAAATATATAAAAGGCTTAGGGTAGTGTCTAGCTTATGGTGAACATTCAATAATTATCTATTGTCACACAGAGATATAACTCAGAAATATTTTGATTAGTAATCTGTGTGGAAGTCCAGTCTATCTAAAACACGCAAAAGTACCTTTTCACAGAAATTCCTGTCACTGTTAAGTAAGAATTGAATGGAGACGGAAGAGAAAGAAAGCTGGGGAGACAGGACTGGGCATGGGAAAGAGCCAAGACTTGCACAACTGAAATGTTTTCAGATGATAAATATTGATATCTTTTTACACTGATGATGCAACTCAGATGGAAAAACTGAAGAGACATTAATGAAAATGTTCCTTCCAGAGGTGTGAGCGGAAATGAGGAAGGGAGCAAGGGACATGGATGGAAGCAGAGACTAGCAACAGCACATCCAGGCCTGAGGAGGGGGAGGGGGGATGGGGAGGGGGTTGATTGATTATGAGGAACTGTGGAGGCTAAGTCCCATCACCTGCTCTCTGCAAGCTGGAGATCCAGGAAAAACCAGTGGTTAATTCAGTCCACACACAACGGCCTGAGAACCAGGGGAGCTAAAGTATAAATTTCAGTCTGAGGGCAGGAGAAGACGAGATGAGATGTTCCAGATCAAGCAGTGAGGCAGGAAAACCGGGGATGAATCCCTCCTTCCTCCACCTTTTGTTCTGTTCAGGCCCTCAACAGATTGGATGATGCCCACCCACACTGAGGAGGGCAATTTCTACTTTACTGAGTCCACTGATTCAAATGCTAATCTCATCTGGAAATACCCTCACAAACACACCCAGGAAATAATGTTCAATCTGGGCACTCGTGGCCAGTGAAGTCAACACACAAAATTAACCATCACCCACATGTTTAAAGTATTTGTTTTAGTTTGAATAATTTGTAGGGATACCTGGAAACCAACTACAAATTTAGGTGAGAGAGAACACCTGGTACAGAAGTAACATAGATTGGGTCAAATGAGATTAAAGGAAAGAGTCCTCTGGGAGATGGGATCTGAGCACTTTCCCCAAGGAAGGACCACACTTTAAGTCAAATTCTTATTTGTAACACAGAGGCCACTGCCAGCTGAGATCAGAGATAGTTGTGGGATGGAGAGACAAGCAGGGGGGTGTAAGCAGGAGGAAAGAATGGGACTCTGTTGGGAATGTTCAAGCTAAACCACCTCAGAAACATTGCAGGGCATCTTGTTACTGAGCAATGGGCTCGCTCTGCTCACCGCCGTCAGAGCCAATTAATCACAAGTTGGAGATCGAGAAACAAAGTTTTAATTCAATTAGCCAGCATAACCAGGAGGATCGTAGATTAATGTCTCAAAAAACTATCTTCAAAGATTACAGAATCTTGAGGCAGTTATATAGGGAAAATGGGCAGTAAGGAAGGGGTCCAGGGATGTTGGTCTCCAGGCGTGACTGGCTCCAGGCATCACATTGTTCTATTCGTCTGTCTGCTGTGAAGGATTCCTTGTAGGTATGTTTCCCGCCTGTGGTCAGCCTGTTCCTGGAGAGAAACTTATAGAACAAAGTTTTAATTTATCAAGGTATAGGGGAGTATATACATAAGTGGAGGCCATAAATCTGGAAAGCATGTAAATTTTTTAGAGTACATGCAGAGCAGCGAGTAGCCACACAGAGGAGGGGCTGGGGCCATTTAGTGTAACAAGATGGCCTGCCTCACTCATGCCCACTTACAATCTGATGACACAGTTGTCTGTCATTGTCCTTCTCTTCCCAATATATACAGCAAGGACAGTAAAAATAGTAACATTCCATTTATCAAACATTTGCCACATGCTGGGGACTGTTATTTGCGCCTTATACAATGCCATGTATTTTCATATCAACTCTCTGAAGTAGGTTTTATTATTGCTATTCTACATAGGAGGAAACTGAATGTCAGAGAGATACAGGGCCAGTCTCCTGTAAGGAAAGGGTCCTCAGGTATACCTCTAGATGATCTCTGGATAATCTGGACCTGTGCTGTCCAATATATGAACCATGAGCCATGTGTGGCTACTGAAATGTAGCTGTTCAGAATTAGGATGTGCTACAAGCATTAAATATACACTAGATTGTGAAGAACTGAGTCTGAATAAAACAATATAAAATATCTCATTAAATTTTATATTGATTACTTTTTAAATGATAATATTTTGGATAGAATGAGTTAACATCTATTATTAAATTTAATTTCACATTTTCTTTTTAATTTTTTAATGTGGCAACTAGAAAATTTTAAATTACATATGTGACTCACATTTGGGACTTGCATTATATTTCTATTGGGCAGTGCTGATCAAGAATTTCATTTGTAGGGCCGGCCCCGTGGCTTAGCAGTTAAGTGTGCGCCCTCCACTACTGGCGGCCCGGGTTCGGATCCCAGGCGTGCACAGACACACCGCTTCTCCGGCCATGCTGAGGCCGTGTCCCACATACAGCAACTAGAAGGATGTGCGCCTATGACATACAACTATCTACTAGGGCTTTGGGGAAAAAAAAGAAAGGAGGAGGATTGGCAATAGATGTTAGCTCAGAGCCGGTCTTCCTCAGCAAAAAGAGGAGGATTAGCATGGATGTTAGCTCAGAGCTGATCTTCCTCACAAAAAAAAAAAGAATTTCATTTGTAGTGAGTCATTAATTTTTCTAATTACCTATTGCTGCATCATAAATTACCCCACATCTAGTGGTTTAAAGCAATCATTTCATTATACCTCACGATCGTATGGATCAGGAATTCAGTCAAGACTAGGTAGGAAATTTCTCTGCAGCAGGTGATGTGAACTGGGGTCACTTGGTGGTATCCATGTGGCAGCTGGGCTGGTCTGGAGGCCCCAAGCAGCTTCATTCACACACTTGGTGCCTTGGCTGGGAGGCTGGGCTTATCTGGGCTCGTCTCCCACTCCTCTCCATGTAATCTCTGGTATCTCCAGGTATCCTTTTGAGCAGGGAAGTCAGATTTCTGCCATGGCAGTTCAAGCTCTGAGAGCAAGTGTTCCAAAGGACAGGAAATGGAGGTTGCCAGTCTCTTAAGGCCTGTGCCTGTGCATAGACATTGTCATGTCTCCTGTGTTCTGTTAGTTGGAGCAATCACAAATTCCACCCATAGTCAAGGGTAGGGGATATAAATTCCACCTCTCAATGAAAGTGGAGTCAAAAAATTTGTGTTCATTTCCAATCTATCTTACTCTAGAGCAGTGGTTCTCAGATTTTAGCCACATTAGAATCACCTGGAGGGCTGGTCATTGGGTCCCACAATTTCTGAATCAGTGTGTCTCAGGTGGAGCTTGAGAATTTGCATTTCTAATAAAGTCCCAGGCACTGCTGCTGCTGCTGCTGGTCCAGGGACCACACTTGGACAACCAGTGGTCCACACATCAACATGTCTAACAAAGAACAATTCCTACCCAGTCCCCATCTGTCACCCTTGTGGTCTTTGCCCTAAACCACCCTGATGTATTTCCATGTACTATTATATATTCACACCCTACTCTTCAGGGATAGAAGTAAAGCTACTACAATACCAGACACAGTTCTTATTGACTCAGAGAACAGGCAAGGATGTGTTTATTATCAGTAACTGGAGCAGGCAAGACCTAACAAGTGGATTGTAAAATGTCAGACACAAGTGCCTTAAGTGGCAGCATTCCACAGAAGTAAATAACTTGCTTACTGTGTTCATTACCTATTGTTGCATAACACATTATTCCAAAACTTATTGGCTTAAAACAACAAACATTTATTATTTCACAGTTTCAGGTCAGGAATCTAGGAGCAGCTTAACCAAGTGGTTCTGGCTTAGGGTCTCTTATGAGGCTGCAGTCAATGTCAGTCAGTATTGCAATCATCTCAAGACTCAAACAGATTTCTCTTCTTCCAAGCTTATTCCATGGCTACTGGCAGGTCTCAGAAGGTCCATTTCTAAGCTCACTTATATGGCTGTTAGATGGTCTCAATTCTTTGCCACATGTGCTGCCTCATGACATGGCTGCTGGTTTCCTCCAGAGTGAAGAAATCCAAGAGAGAACGAGAAAGAGAGAGTACCCAAGATGGATGGCACAGTCTTTTCATAATCTAACAATGGAAGTGATAACCCATTGTTCTGCCCCATTCTATTCATGAGAAGTCAATAGTCAATACAGGAGACATTACACAGAGGCATGGATATTAGGAGGCAGGGATCATTGGAGGCCTTCTTAGAGGCTGCCTACCATATTAAAAATCAACTCATGAAAGCCAGTGCATTAGTAAGTTGAGTACTGACTATATCCTGACTGTAACTAGTTACTATCAATCTTGAGGTGACTATTACTTAAGACATACCATGGACCCTAAAAAAGTGCTTACCTATTATCTTGTTCTGTGACAGCAGGATTATAACATGGTACTACTATAGTATTTTGGGGTATAATTAATAATTATAGTAATAATAATAATGGCAAATTCTTATAGGCAAAAATAGTAAAAAGCATCCATTTAGTTACTGATTAATAATGACATAAAGCATGAAATAAACAGATCAATAGCATCCAAGCCTCCAAAATATATTTCTATATGGATCAACATTTTGGTCCTGTATTAAAATTTTCTTGCCAAAAGGTGCCACTGAATTAGGAAAAGTAGTAATATTATTATGAATACCGCATGCCAGGCATTATGCCACTATTTACCACATATTATTATCTTGTTTCAGCTTTACCAAAACCGTGTAACATAGGAAACTGGGGCTCAGAGATTATAAACACCTCACCCAAGATTCCACAGTTACCAAACAGTTTTGAATCCAGATCTCCAGATGACTCCAAAACTCCTTTGCATAAACTATGCTGCCTTATTTACCTGTTAGAGCATTGTTTGGTTATTTGAGTCATTAAATTTAGTCTTGAAGATAGCTTTATTATAGCAAAGCTTTAGTGCATGTCGATTTCTATACCAGGTTGGTTGGTTGTCATGGTTGTTTTTACTGAGTTTAGCTTATACTTATTAGCTGATAGTGTTGATTTTAATTATGTGACACTACTTGGCCATATAGGGTGTCTTGAAAAAGCTTAAGAACAGTCCCATAGTCGCAAAGATTTGGTCTCTAATACAGCCTGCCAGCACACTTAGCCAAGTCCAGCTGCCTTCCACCTTTTCCAATTTCTTTTCCTGCTTAATGGATCCAAGTCTGGGAGGGAAGATCTGGGAGGTAATCTCAGCATTCTGTGTTCCTACTAATGCCTTAATCAGAACCAAACCACATCATTGCCCCATCAATCCTGAAAGGGTTTCCTTTAAGTCTCTTGACTATCTGAGCTAATCCTTTCCTCCAAATACCACAGCCAGCAGCTATAGAATTACTAGCTATTAGTAATTTTCAAAAGGCAGCTATCTCAAGTTGATTATAAGTTGAATAATTTAAGGCTTCTATCGAGTCCCTATCTTCAAGTTCTTTCAACCTTGAAGAATAGATAGTTTAGAGGTGGAGGGAAAGAACGTTCTAGGATCAAAGCTCAGTGAGAACAAATGCAAAGAGTAGAACACTCTGGAGAGTGCATACGGAAAGCCAACAGGTGTGCTTAGCAGAAGTAAATATTGCAGGAAAAAGAGGTAGGAGTTGAGTAGGGAAGGGATGGTTAAGGTCAACTTGCCTAGAGCCAAGGAGATCGAACATATTCTATGGTTAATGGCGGACAGATAACAGTTGTCTGAGGAGAAGGAAACAATCAATCTTCATTACTTTTTCATGGAAAAACAGTTTTGTTGATGATTAAGAGCAGAGAATTGGAAAGATTTTGAAATCGTTGTAGCGCCCATTTAACTAAAACTATTTTGTCACTCTGCTGGGAAACTGATTACAAAGCAAATGACATAGGAGTATTTAATGGATAACTCCACCTATGAAACACAGTGTATCCAGGCAACAGACAGTAGTTAAAGCAACAAAAATTTCATTATAAAGAACTAACTCAGAATTTTCTATCTTTGAATAATTCTGAAGAAAGTATACCCGGAATGCATGGTGGGGTATAAAACAGACGACTATTACTAGAAGGAAGAAGAAGCTCTTGATTTGAGCTCTATACTCTTGATGGGCCCACATGTCAGGCCAAAGAGCCTTTATCAGTTGAACGATGACAGCCATCTGTATCAGAAAAAGGGTCACAACCACTGTCATCATAATGACAATTATACAGTAGTTCAAGATAATGAATTCCTTGTGGTTGAAGTCTTTGTAGAACTCAAAGCATCGTTGTTTGGAGTAACTTGAACCTGTGCCATATTGTAAAAGAAATATTGGCAAAAAAATAAAGCTACACACCATCCAAATAATAATACTTAAAACTACTGCATGGTACTTTTTTAACTGTTGCAATTGGAGTTTCTTAAAGTAGATGAGCAATCGGAGTATGACAATGGCCACATAGAAAACAAAAGTGAGGTACATATGACAGTATATTATGCTACTAGCCAATCGGCAGGTAAAGTATCCAAACTCCCAGGTGACTAAGACATAATAGCTGAGGCGGAACGGAAGGCTGGCCAGGAGGATTGAATGTAGCACTATGATATTGAGAACGATCGTGGCAATCATTGATTGGCTATTCCTTTTGAACATCATGCGTGACATCATAACTGCTCCAGTAGTGCCTCCGAGCAAAACTGCGCTGTAGAGTGTTGTCAGAATGATCCTGCATTGTGCGTGGCAGTGGCCTAGGTCTATGTTTGAAGCGTTTGACTGGGCGGTTGTATTGATTGGCTCCATGTTTCACCACAAAATGCTTAGAAGACCATAAACCCCTAAATGAAAAGTTTTACAAAATTATAACATATTGAAACCATACAGCAACTGCACATTAATAGTATTGAGTTTTGCAACCCCAGCCAATTATTTACAAGCCTAAAACTGTGTACCCAATAAATCTTGTTTAGAGATTCCACTTAATTACCCAAGCCTTTTGAAGAGACAGAGATGAGTAAAACAAAAATCACAAAAACAAAGGGGCCAGCCCCGTGGCGCAAGCGGTTAAGTGTGCGCGCTCCCGTTCGGCAGCCGGGTTCGCTGGTTCAGATCCCTGGCGCGCACCTACGCACCGCTTGTCAAGCCATGCTGTGGCGGCGTCCCATATAAAGTGGAGGAAGACAGGCACGGATGTTAGCCCAGGGCCAGTCTTTCTCAGCAAAAAAAGAGGAGAATTGGCAGATGTTAGCACAGGGCTGATCCCCTCACAAAAAAAAAAAAAAAAAAAAAATCACAAAAATAAAGTTTGTTTGAAGATAAAATTTGTAGCTGTGTCCCCAGGTATTCTATAAACAGATATGTTCAAGCTCACATACCAGGGCTGGGATTAGCACAAGACATGTTAGCCTCTGGCATAAAATTTAAGGAAGAGCCAAAAACTCAGTAATCAAAATAAATAATATTATAATGCAATAGTTTTAAACATCAAAATTAATGTCAAAATTCATGATGAATAAAATAAAATTTCAAGTAAGGGCAGAGTCAGTACACACCTAATGCACACTCATATCAGATCTCTAAAGGTCATCCCTTGTGTTGTCAGGAAATTCAATTTGGGACACTGCAGAGAAGACCATATAAATCATGTGCAATTATCGTAAGAATGTGTATCAGACAACGTTTTAAAATATTTGCTGTGAACAACTTTTCAGCAAGTAGCAGCATGTGACATCATATTACCTGCCCTCTTGTCTTCTTCCTGATCTGAATCTTTTCCTGGACTGGTGTGTTACATTTTGGTGAACAGCTGGGGTTTGAGGGTGGGTCCTGTTTAGTTTTTATTTAATTTTTTCAGGTATGGATGTATAAGCGGCAGTGATTGTGTAGCAGAAAGACAGAGCTGCCGTTCTGCAATAAGTGCCAACTCTGCCATTGAGTCGCTGTGGGAGTGTCACATGGGAGTGTTACGGAGCTCAGGCTGTGAAACGGGAAAGGTTGTACTGTCTACATTCAAGGCTTACTGGAAAATTAAATGAGTTAGTTTGCTTGAGACAGCTTTATAACCAAAAAAAAAAAAAAAAAATAGCCATATGAAAGTTATGATTCTTAAGGAGAAACAACAAAACAAAAAGACATTATTTACCTCTTCCTCCTCACTTTACACAGGGGCAGACACACAGTTACGTTACATCAAATTGTTGTTGTATCAGTAAGTATTTAATAAATATCTGACAATTAAAAAAAACTTTTTCAGACCTTTGATTTGACAGTATGAGACCCAGGTGTCAACAGGTCAGACTTTCCTCTCTGGAAGGGTCTGTGTCCATACTCCTCAAGTATCTCCTGCTTACCTGGCCAGAAGCAGAGTTTGAGATTTGAATCCGAGGGAGAGGTTTTTCCACAGTGAACATCTAAATATCTTAGAGTTTTTCTTCTGCTACTATGGAAACTTCTTAGAGAGCAATAACTAAATTTTTTGTTTGTGAAAAATTAGATTGGACCTGGCATATTTACTACCCTCAAGTAAGATTTTATTGTAACTTAAAAACATAATTATAATTTGCATAACAATCTAAATTTTATGTGCTGAAATATGCATTTTAGCAAAGTACATGTACGTAAAATATATAATTCTTATACACTTTTTGTAACAGACTAGTTTTATATGACTTATGAACAACAAATACGACACAGTTTTAAAATTTTGGTAGCCCTCAAATCTAAGCAGACAAGATTTAAATTTGAAATTATTTTAAAACAATGAAAACCTAAATGATTTATCAGTTTCACTGTTTAAATGGACACATGTCCTAAGGCAGTGTGACCCTTGGAAATAGGTTGCACTGCCACTTACTAGCTGGCTAATCGTGGGACAAATACTTAACTATAAAGTTGTCTCTTCAACTGTAAATATGGGAATGAGAGGATGTATTTTGCAAGGATGTTTGTTGTGAGAAGTAAGTTAGATTGTGTCTATGAAGAAGCTAACAGATTCCCTGACACGGAAAAGGCCATCGAAGTGTTAACGCCACTTCTCCCTCCATAATGTGCACAAAGATATTTCATAAACACAAGATCTCATTATTTTTTAGTTACTTCTCAGAATCATCCAAGTATTTAAATTCATAAGAATAAATTCATAGAGAAGGAATAAGTTGGATCACCTTTCCTTTCCCTTAGGACCTTACCCTTATGACGTGCTCCCTCCCTGCCATTATCCTTCAGCAGCCTACAATTTCTAGATATTTCTTTGCTTAGTTACACCAAGTACTGAAATTTCTAGATCTGCATTCTACCCAGAAACAAATAGCTACCCAAACTACTTACTTGTTCTTTTCCTCTTATGATTTCCTCTGTGGCTGAACAATAACAGCCTATTCTTCCTCTTTGCTTCTGGTGGAAGACTCAAGGCACCCTGGTCATTTGTTGATTATCTACATCAGAGCAGTCAATAAGAAAAGTCTGCTAGAATCAAGACTTCACTAACAACAGCAGTGAAGAGAAATCGTGGGATGAATGATGGATGAACCGTGGAATTGCTCAAGCTTTAGACCGAAGGCTTCCGAAGTTAAACAGTCAAGATAGAGGACCCAGATAAACCATCTAGGCCACAAACGGATGTTTATTTCTAAAGCTGGTGGTAAAACAGATTCAAAATGATTCCTGTAAGTAAAGACTTTTATTTTCACTATCAATGACTTATTTGCAGGAATTTTTCTTATTAACATTAAAAACAGAGTATTTTTCCAATGTTGTTTCTCATAATACTTGTATGTTTTACTCAAAATGTTTCACATTCAAAGTAAGAATGACCCAAAGGACTACTTACTGTGAGAATTTCATATTCTCAGCAGTAAGCTCAAAATAGTTATATCTCTGGCTTTCAATTTCCAAAGACTCCTTTCCCTCATTAATTGCCGTTTTAAGATGTGGTTCCTTTTGAAGCTCAATGCTCTGGTCACATAACTTCAACAAGAGGGCTCATTTCCTTTTTCTAAAAAGTCTTACATTTTCTTACATCAACCTTCTCACTTCCTGTCTTAACTTCATAGTCATCTTAACTGTGCTAAGACCTTAAAAGCATAATTTTAAGAAAGTATTGTGTTTCCTAAAGATGCAAGAGATTAACACGCCTTCAACAGTTGCAGGCAAACCCAGCCCCAAATCATGTTACTGTTCAGCAACAGGAATTCAAAAGGACCAAAACTCTATTACCTGTAAAGCAACTTCATTATGGCTTATATTTAGGTAACAACTGATAAAATTCTCATCTGCTTTGGAAAAGAACAAATATTGTCCCCACCCATGCCATCTGCTACACAGTCATCCAAGAGTGCTTGTGGCCACAGAGATACAAAACAGCAGAATCTAAACATAACGGACCCATATGCTTAATTATTGCAAAACTCTCAATAGAAAGATGAGATATCCAACTCATTGGCAAAAGCAAATTTGTCTCAAGCAACTCAGCTGGAAAAATTTCATGTGAAACCAATTTCTCAACCAATTTTAAACATCTCCTTAAATCAAGTTAATTCAAAATTACAAAATCTGGGTTATAGGCCTAGATTTCAACATACTATCTGGCAGGCCTCATTTTTCAGATAAAACGTGTTCCTGGCATCTTCAGGATAAAGTATGTTCCCATAGAAACCATGCTATATTTATGAGTTGCTTGTCTAATAAAGGACTGACTGGGAAATAAGTTAGATGTGCGCAACAGTGGAGCATAAAAATAAAACTCAGCTATAACTCAGCACTACGGCCAGTACACAAATTAACTATTCATGTTGATGACCTAAGGATTTCAAAGTACTACAATGTGTGTATATTGTAGTTAAAACATGGCTAGAAAAATGCATGTATTCCATATTTTTTCCCACTATACTCAGAATTCTGCCCTTTTTCCTTCTGGAATGCCAAGATTTTAAAGAAAAAAACCAAAACCTTAATATGAGAGCTTAGAAATCACCTAGTCCAGAATAGTACAAACTTCTTATTTAACAGATGAAGTCACCATAACTCAGAGAGTTTAGAAAATTACCACAATGCTGCAGGGCTAGTTAGAGAGCAGGTAACGATGAAAAACATGTCCCCCGTTCCAAGCCTTCCTGTCCACTGCACCACGATGCACACGTGGTGAACTTGAGATAATCTCTTGTAGACACATTAACAATCAGTGACTTAATTTTCCATCTTCTCCTCTGTGATATCTGAAATCTTATTTTTGAAATGGACCTTTATCTTTAAATAGAAGTGTATTTTAAAATCCTGGAGAATTAAAATTCTTCTTTAAATATAGTCCTTTCCCACCTCACGTCATTCGAGTAAGGCATGAACGTTGGTGATTAGCCTAAATGAGTTTTCAGAAGACAAAGTCAATCTGTCCTCTGCAGGAGCAGGTCCAAAGCAGATGCTGCTGAAGATGTTACCATCTTGCCCACTTTTCCCATCCATGGGAAGTACCATTTGAGATGGTTGTTGGAGGGCAATCTCTGTTTCTGAAAGAATGGGGTGGGGGTGGCTTGTTTTTCTAGAGTTGTTAAATTGCTACTGTGAAATATCCTTGGGAAAGTGGTAACAATCTGTGACGGCTAATTCTCAAACCTGTTTACACTCATAAGACATTAACTAAGACATTAAAATGCCAGGCTTGGTGCCCTGTTTGACCCAAAATACTCAGAGGCTAAGCCAACCTAGATACTGGCGGCAGCAGCTTGAACTTCAACCTCTCCCCACTTCAGGCAGCCATGTTCTCAGTCCCTCTCTTCATTTCTCTCTCTGTTTATGTGCGTTTCTCATTCTTTCTCACTCCCTCTCAGGCACAATATAACTTTCTTCTATAGATGTGAGATTTCACCTGAAAAGAGTACAACAAACCATCCCATTCCTCGCCTCTCCCTCTCACTCCTCCCTCTGGGGAAGGTGCCCCAGGGCAGCATTTCTGAGCTTCTTTGGGTGCCAAGCAAACTGAAAAGCATCAAACAAGCATGTTGCAAGAAACCCATTTTTTTTAAATCAAATATTCTCTGGCATCTATTTTCTAGTAGAGATAGAGTCTGAAATAATGAAACCAAACTTGGCACACAGAAGCCTTAGATGGTTAAAAGCCATGGATATTAGTCTTCAAATAGGTGGAAATGTATACTTTGTCCTGGCAGAGTGTTCTGTACATGTGAGAAAAGGATAAATGATTTTAAGTAGAGCAAGAGAGACTGAGATTAAGCATTAAGAAAAAAACTCTACTGGCCCACAAAGCCCTCCATTAACAAACTTGACCTTGATTGGTACCATGCCACACTCCATCCCTTGGATTTCTTTTTGCTCCTCAAGCCCACCCAGGTCTTTGTGCATTGTGTACTTTGCATCTGGGGGTCTCTCTGCCTGGAGTGCTTTTCTCACCTCCTTCCACACATTAGGCTGCCTCTCATCATTCAGTTCTCAGTGTTGATGTCACCTCCTTGAGGAAGCCCTCTCTGACTGCCATAGTGTTAGGCAATTGTCCAGGGACTATCACATTGCCCTATTTGAATTCTTTGCATATGATTTTTCACCAAATGTTTTTATTGCTTAATTGTTCATCATAGGTTTATTGCCTGTTTTTTACTGCCTGCCTTCTTGTCTGCTGAAATATGCTGCCTCTAGTATATCAATATCCTTGGCTTTTGGACTTTTAGATCAAACAGGGTACCCTGCCTGGCATTTCAAAGGCTCAGCCAATGACTTGGGAGCGTAAACAAGGTTTGAGAATTAGCAGTTGCTGATTTATTTACCACTTTCCTAAAGATGTATTTCACTGGACTCTAACTGTATTGTTTATTGTTACTCCCCAGTGCCCAGAATAGTGCCTAGCACATACTTATTGAATGAATTCAATATTTGTTGAACGAATGTATAAATGTATATGATTTTCTAAGAGTGGCTGTGGAATAATCCCTCTTTTGGAGATAATTATTGAATCATTTTAACTTTATTCTTACAAGTTTTCAGGGACCATAGTTGAATGTGAGAATTGGAATTGACCTAAAAAAGGCTCTATTGAATCCAAATACATCATTTTACAGGAGAAGGAATGGAGCCCAGAGAGGCAGCCTGAGTAGAAGCCAAACAGATGCCCTGCCTCTGAGACTCCCAACCCTCCTTTCTTGACCTACTCTGCTGCCTAAAGTGATCGTCTGCCAGGCCACCACAACTGGAAGCTTCACCATATTCCAAGAAGTCTTGTCTCTTTTTCAGGTGACTGTGTCTTAACACTTTGGAAGCATCCCAGAGCATGAAGACATTCAATCAAGAATGAGAAAACATTTTGTTCGACATAAACTTTTCCTATAATCTTTTTAGCTTCAGACCTTTCAATGCTTTGTTTGACTCTTCTCTTGTGCCTCAGATCAACCTATCTGATTTCAGTATAGAAAAAGCTGATTACCTCTTTGGAGGTTATTGTACATGTGGTTTATTTTGTTTTTCTCTTCTTTATTCTACTCCTTTATGAAAGGAAGATGATATTTCCTCAGAGCATAGGAAAGGAACTGGTGGTTTTACTAACACAAGATACACACTAGACTGAAGAATGAGATGTAGCTCAGACCAAGAGATTAAACTCAACTGCTTTCTGAAATAATTATCTTAGAATTTTGACATCCTGAGGGACTTTAACTAAGACATGATTAACAATGTATCTGATTAGTGTGTCAAGGAGGAGTTGGTAAAAATTCATAGAAAGAACTTTATTCAGGCTATAATAATATCTGGAAACTGTGCTAGGATATAACAGGTATCTATCACTGTAGTGCTTTAAAAATTAACCTTCCCGAGCAACGTTTCTCAAACGTTATTGTGCTTATGAATCACCAGGTGATCTTGTTAAGATGTAGATTCTGATTCAGTAGGTCTGGGGAGGGGCCTGAGATTCCGCATTTCTAACTGGTACCCAGGTGATACACGAACTGGTAGTCTATGGACCACCCTGGGTGTAGCAAGACTCTACACTACACTGTCCAATATGGCAGCAATTTGCCACATGTGGCTATTTTGATTAAATTAAATAAAAACAATTCACTTCCTCAGTTAGATTAGCCACATTGCAAGTGCTCAATTACAGAAAGTTCTACTGAACAGATTTACTAAAAAAGCCCACTATTTATTAAATAATTCCTGCTCCCCATGATGTCTCCTCCTCTCTTTCTTAGCTATAGGCTGCCAGCTTTTATTTGGAGAAAGGCAAGCATTGGTTGGATAAGCAGGTGTGTTTGGAACTGGGGGAGATAGGGTGGAAGGGGACCAGCGAGAGGAGTTGTTGAAGAGTCCATAGAAAAAAGGGATTTCAAGAAGGTGGAGGTCAGAAGGGTCAAATGTTACCAAGAAGACAAATAAGCTGAGGTTTGAAAACTGTCCATTGACTGTGAAGAAGGCATGGGCAGAGTAAGAAGGCAGTAGTTGGTGGAATATAGGATTAAACAAGGGTTGTTAAAGATAGAAGCTTTTTGCTTACTTATATGACAAAATTTGAAAATGTCAGTCTTGCACCACAAAGGAGACTGCCATGGGGATATACTGGTTTTGAATTTTCAAGTCAAATTGGGCCCTGTGGTGACCTAGTTCATACTTTGACTGTTCCAAGAACCCAAATAAATACCAGTGGCCATCAAGGAGGTCGGAGTTTCCCATTCTGAGGAGCACATCTCAAGCTTCCAAAGAAACCTCACATTTCCTTCTGGCTAAGCAGAAAGATAATTACTTTGTCTTTATTACACCAGTGACTATAGAACTCTTCACTCCTTTGCAGGCTCTCGGAGGAAGAGCAATTTCACTAATCACTTTTTATTTAAAATCTCACCAGTCTCTTAAAAATAAACTCTGTCTTCAAGGAAACGCCAAGCCCCAGGGAATTTTGCCAACCAAAATCTGACAACTTGTTCAGAGTGTGAAAAGCAACTTTAGTTAGGTGTAGAGGCCAGCCTCCTTTTCAAGGAAATAAAACTTCTTGAAATTATGTTAATTGTCCTATTATGATACAAAAGCTTATAGAAGTCAGTGATGGTCAAAGCTGATTACATTTTCTGGTGGCTGCAGTAGAAAAGCCCATTCAAGGTAAATGACAGGCTTCACGCTGGAGGGCAAACAAGGTTTGATTTCCCCCGGGCAGTATGGCACCTCTGACACTCTCAGAATATTGCCGTCTGGATTGCTCCAAATTGCTAACAGACCCTTCTGTCACTGCAACATGTGGTAGCAAAGGAGAGCTGACACAATATTTGAATTGGACTCCTGCGACCAGTGGGATAACTGGAGTTTGGACTCAGATTGGCACCATGTGACTTTGGGCAAGCCACAGAATCTTTGAATCGCTTTTTTTTTTTTTGAAATAGGCGTCGTATAATTTCTTCCCTGTCCTAAGAGGTTTTTTTAGAGGAACAAAATGCAAAACTAACAGATACATCAAAAGCATCTTGATTTCTTAAGATAGTTGTGCAGTGCTGACCTAGCTCATGCTGCAAACAGTCTCTAAGTTTATGGCTAGGATTTTTCTTTTCAGGAATTAAAAAATGTCTGAGTTTCTTATGATTGACTAATGGATTTCAATCATGTGGACATTGGTTCAATGGGGACTTAGAGATGTCATAATTAATTAACTTTGGCTTAATTATGGGCACTGAGGAGAAAGATTGAGCTAGGAAAGATGGAACTGAGGGAATGGACTCCACCTAAGGGGCTTGCCCCATGGGGGCAGCTGGGCAGTCCAGGGGCATGCTCAGAGGAAGTGACAGACTCTGGCAGTTCAACCTGGTGTGAAGGGCCAAGAGGCAGGAGGAAATCCAGGTGGTGGATGGAACACAAATCCAGCCAGGTAGAGGTAATGAGCCTGGTACTGTGCTCATTCATGCAAGGGCCCAGTGAGAAGGCAGTCAGAGGGTAAAGCAGAGCTTTCAGCTTTCACTCACATTCGAGTTACCTGGGCAGCTTGTTAACATGGCACTTCCTGATAGCCTGTGGGTGAAACCAGGCATCCACACTTTTGACAAGCTGCCAGGTTATCCTGATACAATCATTCAGAGGACCACTTCTGAGGAGGGGGAAAGCAGGCCTCATCCTTTCAGGTGTCAGGCTAGCACACAAAAGGGCTGGAGTTTACCTCAGGGCAATAACCCTAGAAAGGAAGTTGATGTTCTAGAGAAGAAACTGAAGCAGAGTCACAGTCTTATGGATCAAGCAATAGACTGGTAGGTAGACACTGTCTAACTCAGTAGCCAGGTTCAGTGCACACACATTGACAAAACACTCTGCCTCACTTCCTGCCTTGATTATGCTCTGATTGTCTGAGAGATATGACCGTAGAGGTAGGGCTTAAAGGCAGATCAAAGTCTGGGATGTAGGGATAAACCACATCTAGATTAGCTTCACTATGTGTTTATGACTAAGTGATTTTGCCTTCAAGTAACAATACCAATGTGAGTGTCTTGAATAAGATGAGAAATTTCCTATCTCACATTACAAGAGATCCAGGGTGGATGGCTCCAAGGTAGGTTATTCTTGAGCACTCAGTGATGGCAGAACTCTGGGCTGGTTTCCCTGTAAGTCTCAGGGCTTTCCTCTCATGACTACAAAATGGTGCCTGTTGTTTCAATATTCAGGTCTTTACACAAACTTATGGAGAGGCAGAAAAAGGAACCGTGTCCCCTTAGAGCCTCTTTTTATCAGAGAGGAAGATATTTCCTGAAGCCCTCCAGCTGACCTGTCTTTACACTTCATTGGCCAGAAAGGGTTATTTGTTGACTCCTCAACCCATCTTAGAACCATCATGGTTTACACCCTGCGGCTGGAGAACGGTCTACCTTCCCTGAACCTACTGGCCCTCAGTACTGAAAAGTATTTTGGTGCAGTGAGCAAGGAAGGAGCAGAGAGATCTCTTCAGGAGGCAACAATGGTGCCCTCATGGATCCTTTTAGGAACATAGTTAAAAGATTCTAAATGCTAGGAACAGATCCCAGTAGGATTTACTGCATTAATTCTTTATGGTCTGTCCATTATCAAATGATGGCAGTAAAGTTATGGTCAAAGAACTAAGTTCTAAATATAACTCAGAACACTGACAGTCCTTCCTCCATTCATCCTCCTCTAAAACACAGTGCAAATTCCCAGCACACACTCTTCTGTGCAGCCCTACAGGTATTCTCTTTGTGTCATCTCAACCTTGGAGTTGAGATGGATTTAGCTGTATTTCTTATCTTGCGTGTTTTCTCATTTTTCATTTTTAAAACCAAAGATTCCTTCTTCCAACCTTCATTTCATTTCATTTTGATTAAGGCTCATCTCAAATATTGCACCTCTAACATACTTCCTCCTTAGGGAAAGTAAAGAAACATTTCTGCAGAAAAAAGCTGTAGAAAAGGAGTCTGAGTTCTGTTTTTGAAATGATATGAAGTCATGTTTTTCTACATGCCCATGACAACATTTCTGCCTCATGATTTCTGTGAGTCGTGTAACTTAGAAAGCTATAGACTTCCTGCTTGATTTCAGTAATGTTGTATTGCCTAGTTTGTACTTTAAAGCTATTTCAAGAGAACAAATACGTGCAGTAAGAATATCTTTGTTGACTTTTGTATTCCTTCTTTCCCTTTCCTTTCCCAAAATTAAAATAGAGAAATGAAACATGACCTCAATATCACAACAATCTAAGTGTGATCTCAATATCAAAACAATCTTAAGTTAGAATATTCAACACAGTCAGGCTATTTCTTTTAGGAACAAGAAAGTGATATTGCAGAACAATTAGCCATTGTATCTAGAATTTACAAAGAAATTCTGAAGGCTGGATAATTTTTTTAAATCCAGAAGACGGATTATTGAGAAAAAACGTAGAATCATAAAACCATCATTGTTCAAAGAAAACTTATTGATAATCTAGTGCAGACACTAATCTTACTGTAAGGAATCAGAGCTAGAGAGGTGATGAGCCTTGCCCAGATCTCACCCGAAGTGGGATGCAGAGACAATTCTTGACTTGCTCAGGCTTATAGCTTGTTCCTGCACTGCTCAATATGACAGCCACATATGGCTACTAACACTTGAAATGTGGTGCATCCTAGTTGAGATGTGCTGTATCTGTAAACTACACACTGGATTTCAAAGAATGACTATTAAAAAAAGAATGTAAAATAGATTACCATTGTTTTTATATTGATTACAGGTTGAAACAATAATATTTCGGATACATTGGGTTAAATAAAATATTATTTTGATTTCACCATTTATTTGTACTTTTTTTTTTTAATGTGGCTGCTAGAGAATTTAAATTTGAAAATATGGCTTGCCTTATATTCCTATTGGACCATGGCTTTAAATGTGATGTGGGAATTATATAGGAGTCAAAATTCAAGTCTTCATAATTTGTATATTCATAGCTTAGATGGTCAGCTCTTTTGGTCCATAATACCAAACCTATTGGATGAGAAGGATAGAGTCAATTCTTAATTGCTTTTATTCATTGTTTAATCCTTTGCATCAATATGAAACGATTTTATGAGTCAATGAAAAGCCATACAATTTGAGGTGCAATATTCCTCCACTTGTATTGTGTACAGTATGGATGATGTTCTGTAGTTCTACTGAAACTCTGCACCCCACTTCGGGGAATGGGAGACAAACTAACACTATTGACAGAGATATATGGTTTTACTTGAATTCCTGACTGGAAAAATCAATCAGATTTAACTGATTAGAAGTCATCAGTGTTGGTTTACATATTAAATCAACTCTTTCTCTAAGTCCTAGAAAGAAGCACTTTTCCCTGGAGCCTTTTGCACATGCAGAACAAAGAAGATTGAACTCCCAAGCCAAGTGTTGTTGAGAAATGGAAGAATTGTAAGGCAACCTGAGGGAAATGGGTGTCAGTTCACGGCCGTTACCTGCAAACAACAGAATTCAGCCTTGGCTAGCTTTAAGCAGAAAAGGATTGGTTTGTTCACAAAATAACTGGGATGATTCAGAACTAGTTTCTGAAAATAGGCATGAGCAAAGGGCAGCCAGAACTACAGACAAAATCAGGACTCAGAACCTGATCTTCAGGTTGCTAACGCCAGTGAGAACCGATGCTGCAGCCTGCCCTGTGGCCACTGCTGACCCTGGACAGTAGAGGCTGAAACTGCCACCCCCACACCCCAGAAGAGGGTGACCAACTCATCCTGGTGTGCTCACGACTCTCTTGACTTTAAAATGAAAGTCCCACCGCCTGGGAACCCCTTCAGTCCCAAGCAAATTAGGACAGCTGGTCACCCTACCTCAAAATGAATTCTCCTCCATCCCTGACCCCCAGGTCCAAGTGCTGGGCACGTATGTCTGATTAGACACTGCTGTGTCACCTGCACAAGCCCTGGCTGCCAGACGGATGGAAGAAGACGGTCTGGCCCTTTATCTTCCTTAGAGGGAGGCTAACCTAGCTTTATATCAAAGGTCTGTTAACAGAATACAAGTATATTACTTCTGAGTAACTTAAGTTAAATATAGGACATAGAACACAAAGATAAGCAGCCACAATCAACAGGAAACAGTTGTTTCTCCTTTAGAGGCAGCATAGTGTTATAGAAAGAGCATGAACTTAGCTGTCAGATGTCACACACACACACACACAAAGTTGGGAAACAAAAGTTTTTCTCCTGCAACCAGTCCTCCGTGACCTGGTGAAACGTCAAAGATCAGTTAGAGGCAGAGAAAAGAAGTCTAAAAATCAATTAAATTCGAGATCTGAAATAAGGTAGAGTCACAGTGTTTCTGTAGATGCTGAAACGACATTTTTCTTGTTTCTCTCTAAGTGAATTTAGCTGGTCCCTAAATCTTTCCTGGCCAGGAAATAATTAGCCATGTAAGTTCCTGTTTTTATCCTCTGATTTCTATCCCAAACTAGAAGTGTTCTGAGCTTGAAGGTTTTAGACAAGTCTGATTTTGCCAGAAAATCAGGTCCCCATGTTTCCCTGGTTCCCATTCCTGCCCATCCCAGGCCCAGACACAGCAGAAAAGAATTGAGACAGCTCTGACACTGAGGCAAGGCAGTCCGTGTCCTCAGTGTCCCCTCATTTATGAACTAAAGAGGTCATACTTAATCTACATTGCCTAGCCTGATTCATACTGCAGACTAGTAAGTATCGAAATTCTCTGTAGCCCTTACTGTACTCTCAGCCTCGGAAGGATGGAATGTTAACCATCAACTCTTGGGGGATGTAGTAGTGGGGGGTACCCTACTACTAGCTGATCAGCACATAGGGAAATGATGTAAACAAGCTTCTGTTCAGGCACAGTGATCTATTTTAATCCTTAGAGAGACTGAAGAGTGGCTACTATCCCCTCTTTAACTCTTCCAAAGTGGGGCAAGAGCTTTTGTTCCCAACTCTCGGGCTGGCGCCATGGCCAACCCTCTCCCTGGTGGACTCCTAGCCATTCTCTTGCCCATTTATCCCCCCATCCCTACCTAGAGCCTTTCCCTCTAGGACTCCTCCATTTAATCCCTTGATCGTTGACCTCTGCTCACAGACATTTGAGTTCTATCTGATTTCCCCTGGATGGCACTGTGTGGTTGGAGGAGGGACTAGAGGAAAGCTGCCCTTATCTCCCACTTCAGGATCGAGCATGTCCAAGGCAATCAGACCATTTCACATCTAAGAGTAACCACCTCTTAGTGCAGCTTCTGTCTTCATTCTACACCTGGAATTCCATCACTACAGCCTTCCTTCTGTCATCCTGGCTCAGGATCTTCCAAGGCCAGTCTGTCCCGCCACATCCCTACTGTGCACCCAAAGCATGAGGGAGAGAAAAACCTGGAAAAGCACAAGCAGGAGAAACTGAGCAGAGAGTCAGCCCACGGCAATAAAAATATGCCTTGCCATGTGCCCCAGTACCTGGGGAAAACAGACTAGAGCAGCAGGTTGGCATCTGTGGTGTAGGGTCCACTGAGGTAAGACGGGCTTGAAACTACATAAAAAGTAATTTACGAATTATGACAGGTAATCTAGTTAGTTTGCAAAGACTTGATTTTTTCATAACCAGTATGTCCCACTTCATGACTTGGGATTAGAAAACATTATCATATTGCTTTCAATGTTCAAACTATGATGACAAAGCCTCCAAATACTCACATTGTTGGAAATTGAGAATTTATTCTGGAGTCCCACTCCAGGTCATTCAAAGAATCTCAAGAGTAGCTTATACTCCTGTATTAAATCAGTCCTCCTTGGTGCTTGCCTGCTGCAGCCACCTGTCCAGACAGCACAGAACCAGCTGTCCCCATCACTGCTGATATCTATGACTGCTAACTTCTGGACGCGTGGTACAGGCCCCATGCTCTGCAGGTGCTGCTGTGCTAGCTGAGATTCAGTGTGTGGGTAGCCGTCAGGATCCCACAACCCCAGGGCAGGGCTCTGCTTGTCCAAGGAATCACCACGGTAACCAAGGCCCAGCCTTCCTTGGAAACCCAGGCGCCCCAGCAGTCCTATGTAACGTGCTATTTGCGGCTGCTGATCCTGCAATGTTTCTCTGCCAGAGATGAGGGTGTTTCACTCTCTAATATTATGCTCCATCAGGGTGTCCCACAGCAACAACCACAGCAGACAACCCCAGCTGCTTCAGCCTTTTAGACACCAGCTCTCTGAGTTTGTATACACACAGCATCTTCCCGTAAAAAGACAGAAACAGTAAAATAAATGGGATCTGCACCAGGACTGGGTACAGTCCTGGCCATAAATCGTGCCTGGATCCAGCCCTCCTCAGAGAATACCTGGGCTCCGGTGTTACAGCCAGATCACCCATTTACATCCCTCCTTGACCATGAGTTTCCTCTCAGGGGCACCTGTTGGCCTTTCTTGATAGCGGGTTTCATTTTTGACCACTCCAATCCATCATATATGTTTTATTTAATGACTTTAAACCTCAAAGAGATATTTGTGTTCCATTTTCATTCCTCCTTGAAAGCTCCTTGGCTCTTAGAAAAAAAAATTTGCAGATTTAAATTGGTATATGAGGGAAGCATTGTGCTCATCTTTACAGATCAGGATTTTTAAGTCCTAGGCCATTGCTGAGCCGTAAAATCATGACACGATCTTCTTTCAGAACAGTGAGTGGGTACCTGACCTACTGCGATATCACTAAGGGGGCCACTGAGAACAAAAGGGTCTCTATTGGTAGGTACAGAAAACCACAGTCCTCCACCTCACAAAAATATAAAATCTGGTTCTCCCAAGCTCTAGAGAGAAAACTGCTTTGGGAATTTGAGGTTTTCAGCATGTGCTTAGGTTCTATCTAGCATGAGATGTTTTCTGTGTGTTCCACATGTTCCCTTGAACAGGAGAGGAATGTGGAGAGTTACAGCTCTACCATGGGAAACGTCCCCCAGCCTCTCTGAGCTTTACCAAGGCATATCATGCGTGCGTGAACATTATGCATGTGAACGTGTGTGTGAACGTCATCCGTCCCATGATTAGCAATAGAGAGAATAGTTGAGAATGACTGTGCTAGACCTACAAGTACCTTCTCGCTCATTCTCATGCCTGATGTTAGATGTGCCTCCTTTGCTATACATAAAGGCACAGAAAATAATTCTCATAGGTAGTTTGCCAAATATTTTGTGGTGTCCTGAAATTTAGTCAAATTCAGAGGATGTAATTGGGCTCCTGTCTGAGAGAGCTGCCCAAATGGTCTTGCCCATAGCTGGCCTGCAGTTGAATTTGGAAGTAGGCCCATTTCAACCTTTGCCCTCCTGACCTCCTACTCTTGCCTCTCACACACTCTTTCCTCCCCAGCACCTAGTCTTTTCAGACCCATGGTCCAGGCGCCTGCACCAATTTCCCATCAAAGTTGGCCTCCACAGAAGATTCCGTGCTCTTCTTCCCAGCAGCCACAGAGAATGCAAAAGGAAAAGAATGTGAATCTGAGGGCTTCTCACCCTCTGGGTGATACTTGCACACACACAGTTAGATCCCCATTATCTTGAAGTAAAAGCAAATCACCAAGGCTCTTTGAGAGTTAGGAAAATTGTATTTCTTCCAAACCACTGTAGTTTTCATTGAGGTATGCTGACACTAGATGGTATCTGGTTCATAGCACCATTAAATTAAATTAAACTTTTAAGGGTGTCAACCATGTGGCAGGCCCTATGCTGGGTGTTCTTGAAATAAGGACCATTTCAGAAACAGCCTCTGCCTTCAAGGAGCTCACAATCCAGCAGGACAAGGAGATTTAGAAGCAATACATAACAGCGGTGTGTACCAAGCACCTTCAAAGAAGCTCATGTAAGGGCCTGATGACTAGAATCAGAAACTCACGGAGGATGTGGCCAGACTTGTGCCCTAGTAACACCCTGTGGAAATACTACAGCCCAACCACTGTCACCTATGACAATGCTGATGGTATCCTTGGGGTGAGAGCTAATCAGCTACCTCTGGAAGCATTGATTGGAAACGCCACGCTGGGGCATGACCAGAGAAGATGGAGTTCCAGCTGTGGGACTCCTCTAGGAGTGGCCTCCATGTAGCAAATGCCAGGGGACTCTCTTCTCACCAGTGAGCTGGTCATATCCTCTTATCCTGCCTTTATCTGAGTATCCTAATTTAAGAATTTTGGTTATTTGTCCTTTGAGTATGCTCAGTTAAGTACTTGAGAAATATTTTATTTAAGGAAGAAAAAAATCAGAAATGAAAAAACTGTATTGAATCTAGTTCCACTTCAAAACTCAACATTCTCTGTGAGGCTTAATCTCTCTCCTCATTTCAACCAGCAGCAGCCACGTGACTCCACCTGCCCCAACGGAAAATCACCCTCTTTCTTTATCTATGGCTAGGGTTTACTGTCCTTAAAGCCCTAGCCTTCACCACAAAAATTTCTCTTCGAAAATAGAATGAAATTATCTGAGGGTTGACGTTATTCCAACTGTGCTTTTAATTGTTCCCCAGAAGTGGCCATTTCACCTTTAAATTCACCTTCTCCAAGATTGAATGGATTGCTTGCTTTTTCTTTTATTTTTTAGTTACAAGTTTTTTTGTGTGTATGACAACTTTTAAGATCTACTCTCTTAGCAACTTTCAAATATGCAATACAGTACTACTAAATATAGTCCCCATGCTGTACATTACATCCCAGGACTTATTTTATAACTGGAAGTTTGTACCTTTTGACCCCCTTCACCCATTTCACCCACCCCTTACCCCCTGCCTCTGGCAACCACTAATCTGTTCTCTGTATCTATGAGCTTGGTTTTTGTTTTTGTTTGTTTGTTTTTATGTTTCACATAAGTGAGATCATATGGTATTTGTTTTCCTCTGTCTGACTTATTTCACTTAGCATAATGCCCTCAAGTCCATCCATGTTGTTGCAAATGGCAAGATTTCATTATTTTTCTGGCTGAGTAATATTCCATCGTGTGTGTGTGTGTGTGTGTGTGTGTGTGTATACACATACATATATACCACACCTTTTTTATCTGTTCATCCATCGATGGACACTTAGGTTGCTTCCATATCTTGGCTATTGTAAATAATGCTGCAATGAACATGGGGGTGCATGTATCTTTTCCAGTTAGTGTTTTCATTTTCTTTGTATAAATATCCAGAAGTGGAATTGCTGGATCATATGGCAGTTCTATTTTTAATTTTTTGAGGAACCTCCATACAGTTTTCCACAATGGCTGCACCAATGTACATTCCCACCAAGAGTGCACAAGGGTTCCTTTTTCTTCAAGTCTTTGCCAACACTTGCTGTTTCTTGTCTTTTTGAGAATAGCCATTCTAACAGATGTGAAGTGATATCACATTGTGGTTATGATTTGCATTTCCCTGATGATTACTGATGTTGAGCACCTTTTCATGTGCCTGTTGGCCATTTGTATGTCTTCTTTGGAAAAATGTCTGTTCAGATCTTCTGTCCATTTTCCAATCAGATTGTTTGTTTTTTGCAATGGAATTGTATGAGTTCCTCATATATTTTGGATATTAATCCTTTATCAGATATATGATTTGCAAATATTTTCTCCCATTCGGTAGGGTGCCTTTTCATTTTGTTGATGATCCTTTGCTGTGCAGAAGCTTTTTAGGTTTGTTGTAGTCCCACTGATTTTTGCTTTTGTTGCCTTTGTTTTCGGTGTCAAATCCAAAAAAT
The DNA here is from genome assembly GCF_057802395.1 of Ceratotherium simum simum. Lineage (NCBI taxonomy): Eukaryota > Metazoa > Chordata > Mammalia > Perissodactyla > Rhinocerotidae > Ceratotherium > Ceratotherium simum. Next base: position 17,222,663 of record NC_141900.1, read on the forward strand.
CATCTCCAAGATCTACATCAAGGAGCTTACCGCCTATGTTTTCCTCTAAGTGTTTAATAGTTTCTGGTATTACGTTCAAGTCTTTAATCCATTTTGGGTTAATTTTTGTTTGTGATGTAAGATAGTGGTCCAGTTTTATTCTTTTGATGTGGCTGTAACAGTTTTCCCAACACCATTTACTGAAGAGTTTATCCTTTCCCCATTGTATATTCTTGGCTCCTTTGTCATAAATTATTTGAGCATATATGCATGGGTTTATTTCTGGGCTGTCTATTCTGTTCCATTGATCTGTCTCTTTTTATGTCACTACCATACTGTTTTGATTACTATAGCTTTGTAGTATAGTTTGAAATCAAGAAGCATAATGCCTCCAGCTTTGTTCTTTTTCAAGACTGCTTTGGCTATTTGGGGTCTTTTGAGGTTCCATGCAAATTTTACGATTGTTTTTTCTATTTATGTGAAAAATGGCATTGGAATTTTCATAGGGATTGCATTGAATCTGTAGATTGCTCTTGGTAGTATAGACATTTTAACAATATTAATTCTTCTAATCCATGAGCACAAAATATCTTTCCATTTATTTATACCTTCTTCAGTTTCTTTCATTAATGTCTTATAGTTTTCAGTGTACAAGTCTTTCACCTCCTTGGTTAAATTTATTTCTAAATATTTTATTCTTTTGATGTAATTGCAAATGGGGTTGTTTTCTTAATTCTCTTTCTGATCTTTCATTACTAGTATATAGAAATGTAATAGATTTTTGTATATTGATTTCGTATCCTGCAACTTTACCGAATACATTTATTAGTTCTGATCATACCTGGTAAAACATAAAAGTGGTTTCTGAATATATATATTCAAAGACTAAATGTAGCAACCGCAGGAAGCCCACTCTGAAACAATTTGCCAATCGTATGCCTCACAATACTATCAGTTGGTAGACAAGTGTGGAGCCAACCAGGTTTTACATCTAGTTGTACAAAGGGTTGTTTTGGAATTGGCAAGAATTAGTTGAGTTTATACAGAATCCCAATCTTCCCAAGCCTTTGTTTTTTAATCAAACAATAGAACTATACCAAGGAGTTCTAAAGTCTAATTGGATGGCTTTTGAGAAATGATTCAGTCTTTATCCTATTTACTTATCAGTAACAAATATTATTTATTTATTATGCTTAAAAAGAGATTTTATGTGTTTAAAAAAATATTTTTAAACACACTAGGCATTTCTCATATATTATCTCATTATCTTATATAGTTCTATATAAGTATCATAAAGCTAAGTCAGTCACTCTTGTCAAAGTATTTTGAGTTCCTTACATTTAAAATTTGTTATATGGAATATATACATCTCTATTTTCTACTGGGCATAAAGCAAAGCTAAGAAATTTTGGTGCAGGTGAAAAAAAAAATCTATAAATATAATGACCTATATAGACTATCTAGTCACACTGTTGTTATTTGGAGAAGCAGTTTTTCAAAATACAGAAAATAGTACAAAATGTGCCTTTTTCAACTTTTAAAATTATTAAGAAGTTGGAAAATACTTGAAATAGTATTTTTCAAGGAGGTTGGAGTCAGGTTTTACTTCTCTTTATTTCTCTACTTATACGTCAAATATATCATGAAGATAAAATTACTTCTGTAATGTCAAAGGAAGAGGAGGAAGAAGGCCATACCAATATCCTTATATGGCTTCCATCAAGTAATTAGTGTTATGGAACCTTATCAGGGTAGCATGCCCCTCACATCTTCCTATCCCACATCACATTTTGGGGACTATTTTACTTCAGTTTATAAATTTTTTTTCTACAGTCTGATTAACTCAAAACCATTAATTTGAGTTATAGTGGTTGGCATATTAGCCAGCAAAGTACCTCCTTCCCTCATGCTGCCAAATTCCTGGCATTGTACATGATTGGCTGAAAAAATAAGGAAGCTTTTCCATTTGTGCTTCCTTGATGAGATCAGATGCCCTCTTGACTCACACATTGTGGTTCCTTGAACTGTTTCACTTCCTGCTCTTTGGGGATTTATAAGGTGCATCATAGTTTCTGAATATTTCAATTGCATATGGGCTTGCTTTGCCTGCTCTAAAATCTGTGATTCACATATCTAAGCATTAATTAATTTTCCTAGAGAGAACTATTTCCCATTCCTTTTAGACAGTCTTTTCCTCTTCTCAAGATGTTTAAGGTGTTTTTGATTGCTAGTTTGTGTATTTAATCCGAATCAATTAAAAATTTGTTTAATTAATCTAAAGTCACTTCCAGCTTCCTTCAATGTCCCATTCTTCTCTAATAATCACTTAGGGCCTCCTTCTAGAGCAGTCCTCATACGTGGCCCTCTCTATGATATTTTCTGCTATTACAGCCACACTACATCTGTAACTTGAATATTCAAAACTGGAATGAAAATGTTTAATTTCTATTTCACCAGAATTACACCCCACTGTAAATCATCATGAAAAGGAGTTAAATCCTACATCAGCCATACAAGGCCATTTGTGATTTAGGTCTTTATTACATTTCCAGCTTTATCTTCCAACCCATCATCTAAAACTTTGGCTTTCGCCCCATTCTCAGGAAAAACTGTGTACAGCCCTTACTTTCATGCATTCGTTCTGTTGTTCTTCTTATACTAAATGTCTTTCCTCACCTATTCTACATCCTATACATCCTTCCATTTGGAAATAATTAAGTCCTACGGCTTGTCAGAAGCTCTCCCTAATTAGGTTGGTCCAATAAAATACAAGATGCCCAGTTAAATTTGAGTTTCAGATAAGCAACAAATAATTTTTTAGTATAAGTATGTCCCACGCAATATTTACTTTGCTAAAGCTGGCTACACTATCGCTAACTCTTTTTTGGAATCAATCAGTGCCTCCTCTGAATTCTCACATCACTTTGTTGGTTCTTTTGTTATATAACATATTTCATTCATCCTTGTTTTACAGTAAATTTAGAGATTCACCTTGTCTGTAAGTCTCCGAACTCTCTGAAGGCAGGAACTGCACCTAGCTCACTGTTTTGCATACAGTTAGTGCTCATAAATATCATTTCTATTGAATGGCATTTTGCATCCTACTATATTGGTTCCAGTTAGCCTCTTCAAATATCTCTGGAACCCTATGATCTTCTATTCAGCCCTGTTAATTTGATATGCTAATAATATTAACAAAATTTACTGAGTACATTCTCTGTGTGCATACTGCTAAATTCTACAGTTCACGAGGGCTGGGACCACATCCCTTTTATTGACTAATGTATATTCAAAGACTACCACAATAATCAGGTCATAAAAAGTGTACAATAAATATTTTTTAAACACACTAGGCATTTCTCATATATTATCTAATTTACGCCTCTGTAAAACCCTGTAAGATGAATATCATTGCACCCTCTTTTTTGGAATGAGAAAAGTCAGACTCAAAAATGTTACGAGACTTGCCCATCATCATTTTGAGACAGAGAAAATAATAAGTCTGGTTCATATGGCTGAAGTCCATACTTTTTTTTTAACATTAGTACTGCTTACTTCCTGCATTTTATTTTATTTTATTTGAGGAAGATTGGCCCTGAGCTAACATCTGTTGCCAATCTTCTTCTTTTTCTTTTTTCTCCCCAAAGCCCCAGTACATAGTCGTATATCCTAGTTGTAGGTCCTTCTAGTTCTTCTATGTGGGACGCTGCCTCAGCATGGCTTGATGAGTGGTGAGTAGGTCTGCACCCAGGATCTGAACTGGTGAACCCTGGGCCCCTGAAGCGGAACGTGTGAACTTAACTGCTATACTACCGGGCCGCCCCTGAAGTCCACACTTTTAAGGATTTTATGATATGATACAAGCAAGTATTGTTGTCTTTTAATAAATGACATTCAGGACCAGCCCTGTGGCCAAGTGGTTAAAGTTCTGAGCTCTTTCCTTTGGTGGCCTGGGTTCATGGGTTCGGATCCTGGGCACAGACCTACTCCACTCATCAGCCATGCCGTGGAGGCATCCCACATACAAAATAGAGGAAGATTGGCACAGATGTTAGCTCAGGGCAAATCTTCCTCACCAAAAGAATAAGTAAATAAATAATGACATTCTATCTAACACTGGATCCAAATGTCCTTGGTCCTTATAAATAGAAGAATATTCAACTACTGGAACTGAGACTTAAAAGTTAGGTAATTTGCTCAAGTAAGTAACAAAGCTAGAACTGGAATCTAAGTTTGCCTGACTTCAAAGCTGATGCTTTTCACAAGCACTGTACTACCCAGTATTAGTCCCTGACACACCTCAAACTCTCAGGGATTATAAAAATCATTAAACAAAAAGGGCTACTTTGCTCTTTTGCACCTGGGTACTGATTCATTCATACTTCCAGCCAGTGTTCATCTGCTTGAATGTTGCCCAGCCTTTTAGTTTTTCTGCCCTGCATTCCTCTCCTTCTTCTAGGAAAAACTTTTCTCCCAAGACAAATTCTGTGGTTCTGTGGAAGCTGCTGTTTTCTTGAAAGACCCAACATCCTAGGGTACTGTTAAGGAGTTGGAGGTAGCCTGACCATGCTGTCTAAGCACAGCATCTCATTCTCTGGCCATAGATCACAATGCCCTTAGGTGATTGAATTGGGATTCTGAGAACCTTTATTGATGAGAAAAGAGAGGCTTGCAGAAGTTATTTGCCCAAGGTATTACAGCCAGTAAATGGTAAGGCTAGGAAGCCAACCCTGTTGTTGTTTGTCTATAAGAAATTGACAATAAAATGCAATATTAGGGCATTTTTAGATTTTTGCTGCATTTTTAACTGGATAAGATGTCCTACAAATAAGTACTAAGACAAGGAATAAACTACAAAAGTATTAGGTAAAAAGTAAAATGTAACTCAGATTCAAAAGCAAGTTTAAGACAATATAATTATGTGTGTCCTTAAGATTTTAATTTTGTGTGTGTTACTCTTATGCTAAAATCTGGGATACAACTTGCTTATTAATAAAACTATTCTTTCTTTACCCAGAAAATTACCTTATACAACTGGTTTAACTCCTCTGGGGATGTCCCAGCAGGGAGTTGGATAACTGACTAAAGCTTGATAGAGAAGTCTAGACTGCAGACATAGAGAGACAAACTCTTGAAGGCAATTTGGAGAGTGAAGAAAGAACGAGTTTACTAATAGATTACATAAGAAAACAACACAAGATAACAACAGGCCTCCTCATCACCTTCAAATCTTGCCCTCTCATGATGCCAAAAGGAATCTACTTAAAACTTAAATTTGATCATATTACTCTTTTGCCTTAAAATCTGACAATGGCTCTGATTACCTAGAAGATCAAGTTCAGGCTCAGCCTCAGCTCTCACCCAACTCTTATATCACATTTCCAGGAGCAGGAGAATGGAAAAGACCATAATTCCTTTCATGCATCATGGCGAGCACTCAATAACTGTGTTGTTTCTTATTTCACTGCCTTTGATCACAATGTCTAGTCTCTCTGTAAAGTTCTCTCCCTTCTCTCCACACCCTTATGACCTCCACTAGTGCCATCTGTCTTGCTAACAACTTCATCTTTTAAAACTCAGCTCAGAAGTCCCCTCCTAAGTAGGCCTTTCCTGACTCCACAGGCTGAGCCGGGTATTCCTGCTCCGAGCCCTTGTAATATCAGGTGCATATCTCTATTAGTGCTCTATTAGTAGTATAATTACCTAAATTTATACCATGAGTTCCGTGAAGCCTTCTCAATTTTTTTACTAAATAGCTTGGTGTCATGCACATGATAGGCGCTCAGTAAATAACTGTTGAATCAATGAATCTAATTGATTCAAGAGGCACTCATCAAATATCTACTGAGTACCTACAAAATGCCAGCCCTAGATGCTAAGGATTATTATTTTTTTTTTTTTTTTTTTTTTATTTATTTTTTTTTTGTGAGGAGATCAGCCCTGTGCTAACATCCGCCAATCCTCCTCTTTTTTTTGCTGAGGAAGACGGCCCTGGGCTAACATCTGTGCCCATCTTCCTCCACTTTATATGGGACACCACCACAGCATGGCTTGCCAAGCAGTGCGTCGGTGCGCGCCCGGGATCCGAACCAGCGAACCCCGGGCCGCCGCAGCGGAGCGCGCGCACTTAACCGCTTGCGCCACCGGGCCGGCCCCGATGCTAAGGATTAGAACAGATAAAGTCTTTGCCTTCATGTCTTCAGACTATATAAAGGTATTAATTTTTGATTGTTGCTGAAACAAAATATCACATATTTAGTGACTTAAAAACAACTCAAATTTATTATGTCACACTTCTGTAGGTCAGAAGTCCAGGTAGGGTGGACTGGTTCCTCTGCTCCTCGTCTCACAGGGCCAAAATCAAGATGTCAGCCGGCCTAAGCTTTTATCTGGAGGCTCTGGGGAAGAAAATGCTTTTAAAGGTCTTTTAGGTTGTTGGCATAATTCAGTTCCTTGCAGCTGTAGGGCTGAGGTCTCCACTTCCTTGCTGGCTATAAGCCAGGAATCTCTTAGCTCTTTAAAGCCATATGTATTCCTGGTCAAATTTTCCCCCCTTTCTCTCTGCCACTCCTACCACCTGTGAATCTCTCCAGCTTCCCTTCTGCCACATCTCTACTGCCACCAGCCTGAGAAAGTTCTCTGTTTTTAAGGGCTCATGTGATTAGATTGGGCCTACCTGGATAATCCAGACACTTTCCCTTTCTTAAAATCTGTACCCTGGGCGTGGCCTGGTGGCACAGCAGTTAAGTTCATGCACTCTGCTTTGGCAGCCGGGGGTTCACAGGTTTGGATTCTGGGTGTAGACCTATGCACTGCTCATCAAGCCATGATGAGGCCACGTCCCACGTAGAGCAACTAGAAGGATGTACAACTATGACATACAACTACCTACCGGGGCTTTGGGGAGAACAAAGGAGGAAGACTGGCAACAGATGTTAGCTCAGAGCCAATCTTCCTCAAAAAAAAAAAATCTGTATCCGTAATTACATCTGCAAAGTTCCTTTTGCCATGTAACATAACATATTCACAGGTTCAAGGGATCAGCGCGTGGACATTTTTTAGGAGGCCATTATTCTGCCTACCACAGTAACTATTCTTCTAGGATCATTTTCTGACATATCCCTCACTTAGGTGATTTGAAGAAATATCATACAGCCATATGGCTAAATTTATTTTGGCTACAGAATTTAGTTTTGTTTGAACAATAAAGAGACTAGAAGTTCTTTGAAGAGGTATTATGAGCCAGACTTTAATGGTCAATAGGGTTGATTATGGATTTAGAGAAGGGAAAGGCCTAAAATAGATAATCAGTAAACCTTGTAAACGGAATGAGAACAGCAAGTAAGTGATACAGGAGCAGTGTGGATGTCTACTTTATCTAGCAGCAGCAGAATATAGGGTTGAACTGTATTTAACATTATTCCAAGTATGACATTCTCCTGAAGGCTATTAAATATTATTAGTCTGCTATTAAAAACACAAGATAATCTCCTATTTTGCACACTACTAAATTTATTTTGTTTGAAATTCTCTTAAAACTTTTTCTAACATCATAAGAATCATGAATGGGTTTTATTTTTCTTTTTTAACTTACTAATTAGTAATCTGAATAAAATTAAAAATCAATTCAACATAGAATTCTAGATAATCTATTTGCTGGGTATTTATGCTATATCCAGAAGATACAAATATAGTTGTATTGTACTCCTTGCCTAAAGGAAATTCATAGGCATGTAAACGAATAAATTACAATACTGTGCAGCCAAGGCACAAGGAAGAGCAAGCACACATGGAAGAAATGATTTGCTCTATGAAGTAGTAAGATAAGGCTTTCCTTTTTTTTTTCTTTTAATTTTCTTTTTGAAGACTTAATTATTTTTAGAGAGGTCTTAAGTTCACAGCAAAATTGAGAGGAAGGTACAGAGATTTCCCATATACCCTCTGGCCCCACACATACATAGCCTCCCCATTATCAACATCCCCCACTAGAGTGGTACATTTGTTACAAGTGATGAACCTACATTGACACACCATTATCATCCAAAGTCCACAGTTTACCTTAGGGTTCACTCAGGTGTTGTATATCCTATGGGTTTGGACAGATGTATAGTGACATGTATCCACGATCACAGTATAATACAGAGTATTTTCAATGCTCTAAAAATACTCTGCACTCAGCCTATATACATCCCTCCCCCACTCCCCATCCCAACTTCTAGCAACCACTGACCTTTATACTGTCTCCATAGTTTTGTCTTTTACAGAATGTCATATAGTTGGAATCATATAGTATGTGGACTTTTCAGATTGGTTTCTTTCACTTAGTAATAAGCATTTAACGTTCCTCCACGTCTTTTCATGGCTTGAAGCTCATTTCTTTTAAGTGCTGAATAATCCATTGTCTGGATGTATCTGTTTACTTATCCACTCACCTACTGAACGACATCTTGGTTGCTTCCAAGTTTTGGCAATTATGAATAAAGCTGCTATAATTATCTGTGCGTAGGTATTTGTGCCGACATAAGTTTCCAACTCCTTTGGGTAAATACCAAGAAGCATGATTACTGGACTGTGTGGTACGAGTATGTTTAGTTTTGTAGGCTTTCCTGGCTTTGAAGGAGGTGTGAGCAAAGGCACTGAAGAGTAAGACGGCACAGGTATTTGGGGAACTATAGGAATGGCTGGCGGGTAAAGAGCAAGGAGCAAGTGGTGAAATTAAGGCTGGAGGGTCGGCAGGGCCAGAACATGCCGTTCATTTTATTCTATGGAGGTGAAGCGCCAGCAAACACTTTTAATCAGGGAAAACACATGATTGGACTTGCACTTTAGAAAGATTAGTTCGGCTGCACAGAAGAGAATGGCTCTGAGTCAGAGGTTAATTATAGGCTGGAAAAACAGTTTAGATAAGTTTGAGTTGCAAGGATGAAAACCTAAACTAAAGCAGTGGAAATGACAATGTAGAGCAGTGGAAAGATTCAAGAGATTTTGCAGTAAGAATCATCAGACTTCATGACCATTAATGGTATGGGGGTGGACAAGCCAGGGAATGGAAGGGCAAAAAAGATGAAGGAGGACTTGAGAGTTATTTGCAAATTTCTGACATGAGAGGTAAATCTAGATAATTGATAAAGTCTGACTAAATTAGGGAATAAAGGGAAACAAGGGAGGAATGGATGCTGACAAAGACTTCCTCCTTGACCAAACTTTAATTAGGTTTCTCTGAGCCCTCTTCTTGCCTAGGCTTCTGGCCTGGGCCCTGTCTTCGGCCAGCGAAGTCCAGTTTTAGCAAGAATCCTGCTAAGTCAATTTAGAGAGAATCTCCCACCCTTGATATCTGATCTCCCTTGATATCTGATCAAAATCCTCACTACTCACCCTTGATATCTGATCACACTGGTCTGTCTTCAGCAAGAATTCTAAGTCAGTTTAGCAAGAACAACTCCTACCTCTGATGTCCCCTCTTAGTACTTTTCCATCCACTGACCCCTCTCACTCTGCTCATTGGCTATACATCTCCAGCTGTCTTTGTTGTATTCATAGTTGAGCCCAATCTCTCTCCCCTATTGCAATAGTCTTGACACCTACAGCAATAGTCCTCAATAAAGTCTTCCTTATCATTTTAACAAGTGTAAGAATAATTTTTTCTTTAAAAATAGGAAGAAACATTTCCCCAGAACTAAAGTTACTCCCGTACACCTCTTAATTTATGCATACATCTCTGATCTATCATATAGCTAAATAACATATCTGGATTATGCACTACAGGGGTTTACCATGCATTATGATGTACACAATCCAGCCATTTGTGCGCCAAGCAAGCTGGCTTCCTCACCTTAATAAAAAAAAAAGAAAATAGTATCAATCTAACACCCACTACGTTTGGTAGCTCAAATAATTCCTTCCTTAAAGACTTTACAATAATCTTACAAGAGGCTAAAGCATTAACACTCATGAGAGAGATGGGAGCCTAGAGGTAAGAGTCTGACAGTCTTGGTATTCTTTGAGGTTGAGTACTAGTAAAGACTACTTTTCTATCTTTCCTAACCTCAACTTAATTAAAGGAAGCTGTTGTGGCATAAAAGCTGCCTGACATGTAAAGGAATGGGCAAGGCTGTGTCCTAGTAAGATTTTTTTTTTTAATGGACACTGAAATTTGAATTTCATGTCATTGTCATGTGTCCCAAAACATTCTTTATGGTGAGAAAGACTGGCTCTGAGCCAACATCTGTGCCCATCTTCCTCTATTTTGTATATGGGAGGCCGCTACAGCATGGCTTGATGAGTGGAGCATCAGTCTGCGCCAAGGATGCGAACCCGGGGCCCCTGGGCTGAGCGCGCGAACTTAACCACTGCGCCAGCAGGCGGGCACTTTCTTTTTATATTTTTAACCGTTCAGAATGTAAAAACCATTCTTAGCTCACAGATGTACAAAAACAGGTGGTGGGCCAGGTTTGCCCTAAGTCTGTAGTTTGCTCACCTGGTATACATAAAAGGTCGGAATTCGAAAAATGTGCTAAGTGTGGGACCTTTCGTGAGGCAGTATATGCTAACTTCACAGGCTAACTTCCAATACGATAGTAGATGTGACAGCGCTTTTGGGGATATTGAGTCCAGCGCCTATGCCTGGGAAAGGTGACAGCAGAGGAGTAGGGACCCCGGAGCACGCTGCTGACCACCCTCTGGGCGGCTGGTAACGCAGCCCTCAGCTCCGAGGACCGGACGCAAGGGACAGGGCCTTCAGGGACGTGGATATGGTGGATCCGCTCAGGTGACAGGGGATGGAGGTGCACAAGCAAGCACACGGAGCAAAGTCCGCTCGGCCGCCACCAAGCCCCGCCTCTCCGGGCTCAGGCAGGCGCGTGCACGCACGCACGCACGCACGCCCGGCCTCGCGCTCAGTCATGTCCTATTGCGCGTGTCTCGGTGAGGTGCCGCGACTGACAGGGAGGGAGGGAGAGGCCTGGGCGAAGCTGAGATCCTCGGGGGCAGGCGGGTAGGCGCGTCGCGTGCGTCACTTCCGCTGGGGCGGGACGGAGCTGGAGTGGGGCGGGGGGGCGTTCGGGCGGCTGCGCTTGTTTGTGTTGGAAGCTCAGCTGATGCTGGCCGGCCCCAGTGGACATCAAGGCCGGGAAGAGGCGCGTCGCCGCTGCCGCCGATGTAGTTGCGGCCTGCACCCCGGTAAGTGGCCGCTGGGGGACGGAGGCGGGACGATAAGGAAGAGGGCAGCCTGGTCGCCCCGGGCACTTGTCGGCCCTCCGGGTCTTCTTATCTCCCCTCGGAGGACACTTCCAGAGGAAGAGGGCGGGGAGACGCCCGGCCTCGAGGAAGTCCCAGGACCTAGTCTCCAAGAGGCGGCGAGGCACCGGAAGGAGCCCGCGGGCCCTGGGCTGATTGGTGCGCGGTCGGCTCCCCGCCCCGGTGGGTTTCGCTGGCCCGGACGCGCACGCTGTTTTGGTTTCTCTGGTCCCGCCCCGCGCTTCCTGACCCTCCCCGCGACTCCCAGCCGTGTTACCCCGAGTCGGGCTGCCCCTGGGCTCTGGGGTTCTCTAGCAGTTCTCCGGGGACTGTCTAAACAGTTTCCCCGTGCTATATCATTCTCGACTGTCAGTGTGCCCCGGATGATTCTGCCGCTTGGTATTTTTATTTATCAGCGGTTTCTTTTTTAACCCCACCCACATTTGACTCTATCCCTGACTGCTGTTGCTTAAGCGGATTCAGGTGTGCGCTTTTGAAAAGGTGAAGTTGTATGAATCGTGTTGCGGTGTTTCCCGTAGTTGTCATTTTATCGTCATGCTGGGAGGAAGCTGGTTTCTACGCCTAATACAATGATGACTGTAAAGAAAAGTGGTGACTCAGGAGAAGCTTAGAAGAGATGTGGCATAAGGGGCTATCATATAATCCTGTTTAAAATAGTGTTTTTACTTCCAGTAACAGTTGCATCCTGGTTCTACAGTCCTAATTGTTGAGATTTCAAGAATGACAACGTTATGTTTCAGTGTATCGAGAAAATGCTGTTGTTAAAACAGTGAAATATTAAGAATTTAAGAATCTGAGAATTTTAAAAAAGCATATTAAACTGTGAACTGAGAGTTTATGCCTCTTATGAGACAGGTTTCAAACCCGTTGTAGTTATTTTGTTAAGTGGCTTGTGCAGGTTAGTTGTGCTTTCCATATAAGAACATGTTCTTATTTCATAGTTTTTATTAATCAAACTTTTTTAATGTTGATCTTGTTTTTCTATTTCTATATCAGATCTAAATTAAAATCTTGAAAATAGTGTCCTTTTAAGGAGTCGTGTTAAATGAAAAGATCAGTTTCACTAGTTTATATGTTTACTTGCTTCACGTGCAAAGTGGATCAAGTACAGCTTGTACTTGGAGTTGTTTTTTGGCTCAGTAATGACAGAAATTGTGCTGAAGGGTACATGTTGCCTCACTTGTGGAACATATATTTGTGAAAATGTCAGTGTTAGAACTCTTAGCCCTAGACACCTTCTTATCTGTCATGTCTTAGTCCTAATCTTTCACTCTGGTGTCTTATATTTGACTTTGTTCATTATCCATTACTTTTTAGAACTTGCTTTTGTATTGGTTTCCATTGCCCGATTTTTTCAGGGTAGCTTTTCTTCTGTGCTTTTTTGTTTCCTTGGAAGACTTACTCTTCCTAACTGGATGGCAGTCAAGGCTCTACTCTTGTTCTCTCTAAACCAGAGTTTTAAAATTTGAAACCCAAAGAATACTTTAGTAGGCCCATGAATATCCTGAAATGTCATGGAAAATATAGTGTATGTGTGCAAAAAAACATTTTTCAAGGAAGAGGAGCTTTTATCAGCTTCTATGATCCCAAAATGCTCAAGAATTACTATCAACCTTTCTTTGGTAAATCGAGTCTTATGGTTTCAGCTGTCACTGTGCTGATAACTCCAAACAGAAATCCACAGCCTTTGTTTCTATAGTATATCTCCATTTGAATGTCCCACTGTTACTTCATTCTGTACATCCAAGAGATTTTTCTTTCATATTAAATTGGCCCCCTTCCCAGTTATCTCATATTCTCAAATGGCATTCTCCCTGTGACTCTGATTAAAAACCCTTAAGTTGTCTTGACACCTCCCTCTGCTTACCCCATTCTTCCCTGTCACCAAGTCCTGCGTTTTGTTGTTTCCCCATTTTCAGTGTGGCTCAGAGTAACCCTCTTCTCCATTATAGTACTGTTACCTTAATTCAAACTCTTGTCACCTTATACCTGCATTATTGCAATAACTAAGTGAAGTCCTCTATACATTCCTTCTTTCCATCCTCAGCTGAGCCTCCACCTAGCAATTCCCTTATTTCCTCTAGTTAAAACTCAATTCCATTCCCTAGCGGTTCGTCTAAGCCTCTCTATTCTGTTTATACCCCATTGTGTTTATACTACCCAATGAATAGGTAGTCTAGTCTCCTTGCTCTTTTCTCAGCTGATGATGGCACCTCCCACTTTACATTCTTCTCTTCATCTTTTTCCAACCTAACTTTTGTTCCAGCTGAATTTACTCTCAAAACTCTTATGTACATTTACTAGCGTTGTGATTTGGGGGCAGTTAAATAAAGCTTGTTGATTTTGTTGAGAGCTCTCTGTGTTTAGTAATTTTCACTTGACAATTTTAGTTTCTAGAGAGGTGTATTAAAGTATTATGATCACGAAATTGTCTAGTCTTCCTGTAATTTTTCCCCTTTTTTTTTTCGCTTGATATACTGTTGCAATGCCGAGTTGTTAGGTGTATTAATAATTCGTCCCAAGGGTTATATCTTATGGCAGAGAAACAATGCAGACCCCTTACCGTACTCTAGGCTTATGTAGCTCTGTCTTCTGCTTGACTCTTGGGCCCGTCTCTTCCATTGTTCCCATTTTTCACTTCTCTTCAACCACATTGTCCTTGCTATTCCTGAATAGATAAAGCTCATTCTTGTCTCCAAAGTCTTAGTTTCTTTTTCCTCTGCCTTGAATGATTTTTTTCCCAGATACTTGCTTCCTCACTTCATTGAGGTGTCCAGTAAAATGTCAACTCAGTTCTTCTGACCACGTCAACTCCAAGAGCACTCTCTGTGCCCTTCCTCCCCAACCCCTGCTTTATTTTTCTTCATGGCATTCTTGACCTCATATTATACATTATATTAGTTATTTGTTTATTTGTTAATAGATTGTCTTGTTCTCCAAGGCCAAGAAGACCGCCTGAGTTTTACTAAGTAAATAGATTATTCCTTTTACTATTATATAGTGCCCCTTTTTTATCCTTATTTAATGCGTTTGCCTTGTTTGCCTTAAAGTGTTTTTTGCTTTCTTTTGATTGCTATAGGCCTGGTCTGTCGTTGTCCCCATTCCTTTCTTTTCAGCCATTCTTGTCATTGTATTATAGGTGTGCACAGTGACTAGCATGCAGCTGCAGTTTTTATTTCTGACATTTTGCTCTTCCTGTTCCCTGTAAAGTTTTTATTTTTGCCTCTTTATTTTTGTTCCTTCTGTTATATCATTGAACATTTTTAACCTACTTAATTTTTTCCTATTATTTCTAAATCTTGGTTACGCATTTTCCGGTTGGCTGTATTTTCTGGTATTCTCTTGTGGTGGTTCATTTCCTTGCGTGTATTGTAGTCTGTGTGAGGTGATCTTCAGTGGTGGTTGCTTAGTGTGGGAGTCCCACATGCCCTGAACTTTGGAAGAGTCCTTACATGGCAGTTCACTGTACTCTGCTGAGGCCCCATGGGGTTGACCGGCTCAGACTAGTTTTCATTTGCTTGGTGTCTGCACCATCAAGGTAATGTGACTGCAGATCCAGGCCTGTGATTCCTCTTCAACTGTGGATTTCCCACTGTTTTTTTTTTAAATTTTTTTATTGTGGTAAAAAACATAAAATTTACCATCTTAAACCATTTTTAAGTGTATAGTTCAGTAGCATTAAGTACAATTTACATTGTTGTAAAATAGATCTCCTGTACTGTTTATCTTGCAGAACTGAAATTCTGTAACCATTAGACAACAACTCTTCTTTGCCCCATTCTCCAACCTCTTGTAACCCCCATTCTGCTTTCTATATCTATGAATTTAACTACACTAGGTACCTCCTATAAGTGGAATCATACAGTATTTGCCCTTTTGTGACTGGCTTATTTCACTTAAAATAATGTCCTCAAGGTTCATCCATGTTGTAGCATATGAAAGGATTCCCTTCCTTTTTAAGGCTGCATAATATTCCATTGTGCATATGTACCACATTTTGTTTATCTCTTCATCTGTCATGGACATTGGGGTTGTTTCCACGTCTGCTTTTGTGACTAGTGCTGTTGTGAACATAAGTGTGCAAATAGCTCTTTGGGACCCTGCTTTCAATTCCTTTGGCTGTATACTCAGAAGTAGGATTGCTGGATCATATGGTAGTTCTATTTTTAATATTTTGAGGAACCACCATACTGTTTTCCATAGTGGCTCTGCCATTTTACAGTCCCACTAACAGTGCTCAGGGGTTCCAGCTTCTCCACATCTCTGTCAACACTTGTTATTTTCTGTTTTTTTGATAATAGCCATACTGATGAGTGTGAGGTGATACCTCATTTGGTTTTGATTTGCATTTCTCAGATGATCAGTGATGTTGAGCATCTTTTCATATGCTTGTTAACCATTTATATATATATCATCTTTGGAGAAATGTCTATTCAAGTCCTTTGCCCTTTGGTGAGGGAGATTAGCCCCGAGGTAACATCTGTTGCCAATCCTCCTCTTTTTGCTGAGGAAGACTGACCCTGGGCTAACATCCGTGCCCATCTTCCTCTACTTTATATGAGACGCCTGCCACAGCATGGCCTGATAAGCGGTGCGTAGGTCTGTGCCCGGCATCCGAACGTGCGAACCCTGGGTGGCCGGCCAAAGCGGAGCATGCAAACTTAACCACTAGGCCACCGGGCCAGCCCCTCCTGTGGTCATTTTTTAATTGGGTTATTTGATTTTTTTTGTTGAGTTGCAGGAGTCCGTTATTGGTTTTGAGTATGGCTTTTTATTCACAAGTACTTTAATTGTGTTTTATCAAGTATTCCTTTGTTGGGGATTGTGGGGCTTTTACGTTAATTCAGCTCATTACGTTGACTGCAAGTCGTGAGGAGTTCAGAAGAGCCAGGAAGACAGATACATTTGCTTTCTTAAATGCTTTTTTGTGTTTGCTTGTGTTTCTTTTTTTCCATTATCTAGAATTCTCTCCTTCCCCTCTTATCTTTACCATGTGATGAATTCCTTTTTAACTTTGCCCAGTTTTTTTTTTGTGAGGAAGATAGGCCGTGAGCTAACCCCTGTTGCCTATCTTCCTCTTTTTGCTTGAGGAATCTGGTCCCTGAGCTAACATCTGTGTCCGTCTTCCCCTACTTTGTCTGTGGGACGCCGCCACTGGATGGCTTGACGAGCGGTGTGCGTGTCCGCGCCCCCAGGATCCGAACCTGCAAACCCCGGGCTGCCAAAGCAGAGTGCGTGAACTTAACCACTATACCACCAGGCCGGCCCCATAACTTTGACCAGTTTTTAACATCTCATTTTGGATTCATCCGGATATCTACTCTCACCTTGTGTCTTCCATTCATCTGGCACCATCTGTTTAAACTGTTTGCTTTTTCTAATTACAAAAGTAATACCTGCTCATTGTAAATAATTCACAATACAAAAGTAAAAAGTAAAAGTTCTTTTCCTCGTTCTTCTTTGATCCCATTCCTCAGTTCACAGTAATAAATAAGCCAGCTCTTATCCTTTCAGAATCTGTCTCTTTGTATGTGTGTGTGTGTAGCCACAGATTTAAACTGCATATATACTTTTGTTTTCTTCTATTATATAATATCTACATATTGACGTCTGTGTATCTTCATGGGTGTATAGTACATATAATATTTCAGCCTGCCTTTTTCACTGTGCTGTGTGTAAAGGATATGTCTGCAGATCATCCAGTTCTGCTAGTTTAACTGCTATGTATGTTATATGGTAACTTATTCCATTGAATGTATGTACTATAATTTATTTAACCATCCCTTGCTAGAAGATGTAGAGTTGTTTTTTAGTGTTTCGTTATTTCAAGCAGTGAGGCAGGGAATGTGTGTATATACCTTTGCACTCTTATGCAAGTATTTCTGTAGGATAAATTCTTAATAATGGAATTGCTGATCAAAGAATATGTGCCTTTAAAATTTTGATAGATAGCATTTAAAATTTCATTAGACACTGTCAAATAGCCATCTGTGTCCCATTTCCCCAGCCCATTATCAATACTGGATATTATCAATCATTTACATTTTTACCAATTGAAAGAACAAAATACCTGTTTTAATCGGCATTTTTGTTTGACGTGGTGAAGGATATTTTCATAATTTTACTATATTTATTCTTCTGTGACTGGCCTGTTTATGTCATTTGCCTATTTTTCTGTTGGGTTAAAATCTTTGCTTTCTTATTTGTATGTGTTCTTTTTATATGGTGGTTATGAGCACCCTGTCTGTTAAATGTTGCACGTAGCTTCTTCTAGTCTGACTTCTCTGATTTAATAAGCACTTGTTACTAGTAGATAGTGAAATCTTCTTTACATGGCTCTCTCTAGGTCTGAGACTGAAAGTTCCCTAGTATCCTGTTTGTCTTTGTGGTCTCCACATCTAGCACCATGTTTGGTATAGATTAAATATTCTGTAAATGGTTTGCAGTGAATGAAGTGTAAGACCTGACTCTCGTCTTCAAAGAACTTAAAGTCTGGTGTCACATAAACTAGTCAAGACTTTTACAATAAGGAAGAAAAACACCATCGTATCTAAAATGCATATTCGGTTATGTATTGTAGGAAAACTTATCTCTTGAGTAGCTTCCCTAAATTAGTTCTCATGAAGCATCCTACTACTCACTTTCTTTTTTCAGTGAGTTCTGTACCAAAAGATGGATTATTTTCTGTTAGCCTAAAAGTGAAATCTATATCAGCCATAATAGAAATTTATTATTCGTCTTTTGAGACAAGTTGTTGAGTTTAGTTCAAGTAGTAATGTATTTTATCTAATACCCAATTTCAATTTTATCTTGAATTCTAATTTTTTTTTCTTACCATTTCAGGTAAGACCATGAATTATGGCATTTCTTAAATGAAGCATTGAGGAATGAAGTGAGAGTCATAACATATAGAAAATAAATGATTTTTAAGTTATGTCTGTTAATTTGACTATAGATATATATATTTACCTCCTTAGTAATGCAAGAAATCTTTGTGGGAAGCAGAGAAGCGAGCAACTGCATTTCTTGTGCTCACCTAAACATTACTGGAGGATAAGCCACATCAGTCTACAAAGAGGTTTTCATACAAGCAAAATAAGATGTAAATGGACCAAAAGTGAAGCACATTTTTGTAGTAGGCACAGTTACTCTCCAAGCAACCATGGTTTACATATTGGAATTTTGAAACTTAGCACTTCTGCTCCCAAGGGACTCACAAAAGTGAGCATTCGTATGTCCCGTATTAAAAGTACTTTGAACTCTGTTTCAAAGGCTGTTTTTGGTAATCAGAATGAAATGATCTCACGTTTAGCTCAATTCAAGCCAAGTTCTTGGATATTAAGAAAAGTATTGGATAGTGTCTGGTTAAAACAGAAAAACATTAAACAAACCATCAAATCTTTGAAAAAATATAGTGACAAATCAGCAGAAAAGAGTTCTTTTCCAGAAAAGAAAAATCACATTATAGATAAAGACGAAGATCTAGATAAACAAAGCCTTTACACAAATAGTATAACCACAAAATTTGGAGCGTCATTCTACTTTTTATCAAATCATATTAATTCATACTTCAAACGTGAGGAAAAAATGTCTCCAAAAAAGGAAAATAAACCTTTCCAGGACAACTCAGAACTTGAAAATAAAAAGGTTGAAGAAGAGAAATCCAGTTCTCCAGATCCTGGCGTCCTGACTGATGAGAAGCTAGACTCAGAATCTTCTTTATATACTGTGGACAAGCCAACAAGTCCCAGTGGGACACCTGAGGTTCTTCCGGTTTCTACTAAACAAAGTATTGCTAACTTTCTTGCTCGTCCCACTGAAGGTGTACAAGCTTTAGTAGGTGGTTATATTGGTGGACTCGTCCCCAAGTTAAAGTATGATTCAAAGAGTCAGTCAGAAGAACAGGAAGAGGCTGTTAAAGCTGAGCAGGCTGTCAGCAAAGACAGAAATGCAGAGGAGAAAAAGCGTTTATCTCTTCAACGAGAAAAGGCAAGTTGTTATTTAGTGTGCTTTTAAGTTTTAATTTTTGTCGAATTTATAAGTTTCGTTTTCTAACAGGACCTAAGAAACTTTAATCGTTTGTTGGTATTACTAGAGGAATTTCATATTCTAATCATGTATATTTTAATATGTCTTTGTAGATTATTGCGAGAGTGAGTATTGATAACAGAACCCGGGCATTAGTTCAGGCGCTGAGAAGAACAACCGACCCAAAGCTCTGCGTTAATAGGGTTGAAGAACTGACTTTTCATCTTCTAGAATTTCCTGAAGGAAAAGGAGTGGCTGTCAAGGTAATTCTGATTTATTTACTCTGCTTTTGTCTTGGAATAAAAATAATAGTAAACCTTCTAAAATGGAAAAGGCAATGCCTTTCATTTTTTTATTTAAATATTTTTGTGGTTTTTGTCATACATGTAATGTTATGTATTCAGTAATTGCCCCATTTATTTTATGATACACGTTATGCTAAATACTTCCTTTTATTCTGTGATATAAATTATGCTGTTAGTATGAATATCTATGCTTTGAGATTAAACATTTTAAAATAGAAGATAAATCTCAGTATATTAGTTGAACTGCCTGATAACTGCAAAGTTTTTCTTAAATGCAAAGTAGATATTTATACTATGGATCTACTCTTTTATATAAATTCATAAGTGAAACTATTGCTAATTTTTATTTCATGATCTTTTTGTATTTGAAAGTATAAAAATTTTAATGACCTTATTGATAATTGAATTGGTGATCATATTAATAGAATAGCTTTTCTTTGGCTCAGTTTTTTCAGATTTAAAATAGTGAAGATATTTTAGACTCATTTTAAATAGACTTTTCAGAAAAATACTATAACATATGAATGATGTAGTTGAGTCTCTTTACATCTGTACTAAAATTATTTGTAATATTTAATGAATAATTTGAAAATATCATATAATGAATATAAACGATGTTAGCATTTCATTAGAGATCTGTTAGTGCTTATTTTTAACTTGCCATTCAGAAAATTGTGAGTTAACTTAGTTCACATTTATTCAACTTTTGACAACCATCTTGCTGAAAAATATCTCTTTAAGTAATGTACCCTGCTGTAGTTTTGTATTGTATAATGCATACATTATAATAGCTAAACTTTAGAATTTCATGTTCATAAAATTTTGGGGGCCAGCCCCGTGGCTTGGCGGTTGAGTGCAGGCGCTCCGCTGCTGGCGGCCCGGGTTCGGATCCCGGGCGCGCACTGACGCGCCGCTTCTCCGGCCATGCTGAGGCCGCGTCCCACATGCAGCAACTAGAAGGATGTGCAGCTATGACATACAACTATCTACTGGGGCTTTGGGGGAAAATTAAATAAATTAAAAAAAAATTAAAAAAAAAAAAAATTTTGGATTATCTTTCCTATATATGTAATCTCTTACCTAAAAGATAAATTTTTCAAATATAGATATGCTTTTAAGTCCATTTAATATTTCAGTGATATACTGAAAGCAGAGACCTAAAACAGAATAGCATACTCTAAAGAACTTTTAAAAAATGTTTTATTGAAGTTTAATACATATGCAGTTGTAAGTATAAAGTTGAATTTTCACAAACTGAACACATCCATGTAACCGGCACCCAGATGAAGAACAGAATTTACCAGCACTTCAGAAGTTTCCGTTATGCCACCTTCCAGTCACAGTCTCCCAAAAAAGGAATCACAGATTAGTTTTGCCTGTTTTTATATATTATATGAACTACTGGGATTGGCTTCTTTCACTCAGCATGTTGGTAGGAATCATTCACATTGTCATGGGTAGTTGTAGATGATTCGTTCTTGCTGCTTTTGTATTCCATGGTGTGAATGTATCACTATGTATTCATTGTACTGTTGACGGATTTCTGGGTAGTTTTCAGTTTTAGTCTATTATGAATAGTCTTGCTAATAGAAACTTGGAGGACTTTTTAAGTTTGCCTAACTGACCCCAAATCTAAGGACCCTGTAATACCAAGGAGAAATGCGATATAGGAATGTATATTTAGATCAGTTATGAATGAAAATCTACATAGTCTGAAGAAAATTCTCAGCCTTCCGCTAAATAATAAGCATCTCAAAAACACTGAACTTGGTAAATTGCTTACGACATGTTAGAACGTACACTCTCATGTGGACTTTCCCAACTCAATTTTTTATTATCAGGAATTGAGCTTTTTAAAAATGCTAAAATTGTTTGTTATAAAACATGTATATGAGTTTTACTTTTTTCTGTGTGTACCACATTTATGGTGGCCACATCTAAGGAATTGTCTTTCATATCTAGTGCCCTAAAAGAAGTTAGTTTCCTCTTTTGTGTGTGTGTATTTTGTGTGCTGCATTTGTGGCAGCCACATCTAGGAAATTGTCTTTGATGATTTTTTTCATTGCTGGTCGTGAAGGTGGTCTCCTTTCACCATTTTTTAAAATAAAAAAGTAACCTTTTATTATTAAATTAACAGGCAGCACATGGACATTGTAGAAAATTAGAAAAAAAGAAAAGCAAAAAAATAAGAAAATAAAAATGGCATATTTCTACTACCCTGAGATTACCATTGTAATGTATTGGTAATTACCATTGTAATGTATTAGTCAAATTAAGCTGAGTTAAGCTCTAATAACAAACAGTACCAAAATCTGAGTATCTTAACACAGAAGTTTGTCGCTCATGCAAAGTCAGCTGTGGGTTTAGGTGACTCTCCAGGACAGTGAACCTCCATGTGGTAGCTACTTTGATCTTCTTCTCTATATCTCAATATAAGGCTTTCTCTATGATTGCTATAGCAGGGTAAGAGAGAGAGTATTTCCCCAGAAAGTGTCACAGGTTTCTTCTCCTCACAACTTATTTACCCTGCCCAATTACATTGGGCTGAGAAGTACGGCCTTTGTGTGCTTGGAAGGGGAAGCAAACTGGATATTGCTGAACATTAGTAACGTCTACCTCAATATTCCTCCAGAATACGTATATATACATATATATACACCAAAATAAAGTCATTCTATATGTAGTGTTTTACAAGCTGTTTTTTGTAAATTTTCATCTCATCCTACACCTGATTTTGAAAATGTTCTCCGTATAACTGATTGGATCCAAATGAGGGTCCAGTCTAGACCATATGTTTTATCTGATTATTTTCCCTAAGTCATTTATAATATGGCAGAGTCCTTTCTTACCCACATATTCAAAACTGACTAATTGAAGAGACCAGACTGGTTATCTTGTAGAATGGCTTACTTTCTGGATTTACCTGGCTTCCTCCTCATTGGTGTTATTTGATGTATTTCTCTTTCCTTTTTATTTCCCGAACACTGGAATTTAAATATAAAGGCTTGATTGAGTTCAACATTTTCTTATTAGAGCATTGTAAATGCTGTCATGTGCCTCATATTGCGTCCTATCAGAATACACATAATTGGTGGAACAACGTTAGTAATGCTAAGGTTGACCACTAGATTAGGGAAACGACAGTCTGATCTTGTCATTAGACTGTTAGGCTAGAACCATTATCCCATCAACCATTAACCAAATCATTTCCAGAACTAGTCATTTCATTAGGGTTGCTGAATGATAAATTTCTAATTCTTTCACTCCTGCATTATAATTGACATTCTTCTGTAAAAGTAGAACTTTCCTTCACCAGCTAAAGCTATTTGGTTACTCTCAAAGACCAGTTTTACAGGAAAAGCAAGAGAAATGCTTAATTTCTTTCTACTTAGCCGTGGGTTTTCAAAGTAAAGAGTTGCTTTACAAGCTGCCTCAATGGTGACGTGAATTTTTGACATCTTTTCTTTTTTTTTTTTTACTATCACTATGAACTCACAGTTTTTCATAAATTGTGTTTTTATAATCTTTTTTTCTTCTCCCTTTTTCCTACATGCTGAAATTTGTCTCAACTTTGACTAGTAGGGCCCCCTCCAAGCTGATTCATGTGTCTTTTAACTTTTTATAAAAATTTCATGTACAGAAAAGCATACGTATCATTAGTATACAGCTCCATGAATTTTCAGAAATTGAACACATCTATATAACCACCATCCAGTATAAGAAACAGAATGTTACCAGCACTCCAAAGCCTCTTTATGTCCCCTTCCAGTCACTATCTCCAAAAATATTGACCAGATTTCCTGATTTTGGCAGTGTAGGTTAGTTGTGCCTCTTTTTGCATGTTATATAAATGGAATGATACAGCATGTGCTCTTTGTGTCTGGTGTTTTTATTTTTCCCCATTCAACATTATATTTGTGAGAATCTTCTATATTGTTGGGTGTAGTTGTGGAGCATTCATTCTCATTGTGCTGTAGTCTATGGTATGAATATAGTGCAATGTATTTATCCATTTTATTGCTGATGGACATTTGGAAAGTTCCCGGTTTTGGGAATATTTGGGAATAGCGCTTCTGGGATGTATCTTTTGGAAAACATATGTCTTCACTTGTTGGGAGTGTATACCCGAGAGTAGTATTCCTGGTTATAGAATGTGCCTATTTTCATCTTTAGTAGATACTGCCAAATGGTTTTGCAAGGTGCTTATACCAGTTTACACTTTAACCAGAATTGTATGAGCCTTCTGGTTGTTCTACTTCCTCTCCAACACTGTATATTATTATTTCTTTTTTATTTTAGCTATTTTGTTGGATGTCTAGTGATATTAAATTGTGGCTTAATCTGTATTTCTTTGGTAACTGTGAAGTTCAGCGCCTTATCCAGCGCCTATTCCAGGTCTTGCTCATTTTTCCATTGGGTTGACCAGCTTTTTCTTATTGATTTGGAGAATCTCTTTATATGTTATGGATGTAAGCCTTTTCATATATGTAGGTTACCTTTTCACTCTTTCTAATGGCTTTTGACGAATGTATATTCTTAATTTTAATATAGTCCAATTTATAAATATTTTCTATGGTTAGCACTTTGTGTCCTGTTTAAGAAATCTTTGCCTATCCTAAGATTATAAAGATATTCTCTTGTGTTTTCTTCTAAAACTTTATTGTTTTACCTTTCACACTTATATCTACTATTCATCTAGAAAAGATTTGGTTGTATGGTATGAAGTAGGAATCCTGATTTTTTTTAGATATACACATATCCAGTTGACTTAGCACCATTTATTGAAAAGACTTTCATCATAAATCAGATGATTATATATGGGTCTGTTTCTGGACACTGTATTCTGTTCCATTGGTATATTTATTTATCCTTGTTCCAATACTACACTGCCTAGATTATTGTAGCTTCAGAATAAGTTTGATGTCTTGTAATGTAAATTGTCCAGCTTTGTTCTTCCTCTCTTAATATTGGCTTAGGTTTTCTTGGCATGTTGTATTTTCATATAAATTTTAGAATCAGCTTATCTATCAAAAAATAAAGAAGAAGAAGAAAATCATGCTGGGATTACATTGAATCTATGGAGCAATTTGAGGTGAATTGAGTCTTTACAATATTGAGTCTCCCAAGCCTTGAATATGGTAAATTCTTCCGTTTATTTGGGCCATCTTTATTTTCCCTCAATGTCTTACTCTGTTTGGGCTGATATAACAAAATCCCACAGACTGGGTGGCTTATAAACAACAGAAATTTACTGCTCACAGTTCTGGAGGCTGGGAAGTCCAAGACCAAGGCACCTGCAGATTCAGCATCTGGTGAGAGCCTGCTTCCCGGTTCATGAACAGCTGTCTTCTCACTCTAACCTCACATGGTGGAAGGGGCAAGGGATCTCTTTGGAGCCTCTTTTATAAAGGCACTAATCCTGTTCGTGAGGGCTCCACCTCATGACCTAGGCACATCCCAAAGGCTCCACCTCCTAATACTATAATCTTTGAGGGTTAGAGTTTCAACATATGAATTTTGAGAAGACACAAATATTCAGACCAGAGCACTCACTGTTTTAAAAATTTGCATTGTAGGTGTCTTGCACATCTTTCATTAGATTTTTAAAAATTAAGTCCTAGGTATATGATGTTTTGGGATGGTAATTTTATTTTTTTACTTTTATTTTAATATATTTTACTGGTAATTCTAATATCAGGATCACCTCTTGGTCTTTGATTGTTTGGTACTGGTTTCATGTGCGATATAATTTTTCTGGATGCTGGACATTGTGAATTTTAAAAAATTGCGTAGGATATAGCTTATATCAGATGATTTCTTTTTCCAGAGATTGTTTATTCCTCTGCTTGAGATATAAAGTGGGACACCGATAACCTTAATTCACTTAGGGTCAGAGCTGGGTCAAGGCTGGGTTACAATTTGTTGAGACCTCTAGTTTACCCTGTTTTTAGGGCATATTCTTCCAGGGCTTTCATCACTGCTCCTTTGAGCCCTAAAGTGTCAAGAATATAGAAAACTTCACTCTCATTTTCAGAGTTTTTCAGCTTAGCTTTTTAATCTCCCACACTACATTAAGAATCCACCAAATGTCTTGAGGTGAATTCAGTCATGTGACTGAGGCTCCTCAAGTCTTCAGTTTTGTGGCTCCAAACTCGTGAGGCTCTAAATGCTCAGCTGGTTTCTCTTCCTCCATTTATGGCTCTCTGTCTGAACCAAGCCCAGTATCTCAGTTCTTTTTTTCCCCAAATCAGCAAATGCCTCAAGGGAGGAAAAGCTGTAGTTTATGAGCTCACTTCCTAGCAATTATCCCCTCTCCAGATTCTTAGCCCCTCGTATCCTCATTGCTTCAGTAGCTCTCTGATGCTTTTAAACAGTTGGCACTTCTTTTGTATTTTATCAAAGTTTTCTAGTTGTTCTTGGAAAAAGACTGTACTATCCTAACAAGAAATGAACATTTTCATTTCCGTCTTCCGCCGTTGTTGAATTTCCTCTAGTGGGGCCTTGGAGGTTAATACTAGCAGGGCCAAAAAAAAGAAAAAAATTGAAAAAGAATTTAGAACAATAGTATTTCAGATTTGATTTATCATGAAAAAGAAACAAAATGAATAATACATTGGGAAATTATTTGATTTACTGAAGGTTACACAGCCCAAGTATAGCTGCCACGCAACTGTTCCCTTAAACCTGGGGTACTGACCAGATAAGGTGCTTCTGTGTTCAGAACGTAGAGAATCTTCAATAAACTCAACATAGAACCCTAGGATTTAAGCTCTTGCTTCTGATTAACAATATGAAGTTGAGTGCTTAGAATCTTGAATCTAGATTTGTTTAAACTAATTATTTAATTGTAATGGTCAGCTTTTGCCTTCTATGTTAGTTTTACTTATTAATTAACATTTGTTCATATTTCACTATGAGCTACCCTTGTATCCCATCTGTAATGTACATGAGATGGTTTATTTTTTCTTTTAATAACAGGTTTAATTTCCAGTAATTACTGTGAAGCAGTTTCATCTTCTTTAGGATTTGGACAAAACATTGTATAAAATTTATAATGTTAACCTTTTGTTGTAACAATTAATACTTTGTAAATTTGTTCAAAGCAAATTATGTTTTCTTTAGTTGTCAAGCATTGTATTTTAAAGAAAATATTTGGATAGAGGTTAATTTTTGACGTAGATATTAGGACAAATATATTCTAAATATTGACATTAATATATCAAAAACCAATCTATTATTTAAGATTACTGAGAAAGTAATAAACACTGACACCTTGATTATGTGTGATGATCTATATATGTGTTGGTTAAAAATTGTACGTTTTCACTCTTGATTTGACAAAAGCAACAAAATATCTTTTCTCTCAATTTAGGAAAAAATTATTCCATATTTATTACGATTGCGACAAATTAAGGATGAAACTCTTCAGGCTGCAGTTAGAGAAATTTTGGCTTTAATTGGCTATGTGGATCCAGTGAAAGGAAGAGGAATCCGAATTCTCACAATTGATGGTGGAGGAACAAGGTAAGGCTAGAGAAATGATTTTTTAAAACTATAGATCCAGGGCCAGCCCCGTGGCTTAGCGGTTAAGTGCTCGCGCTCCGCTACTGGCAGCCCGGGTTCAGATCCCGGGCGTGCACCGACACCCCGCTTCCCCGGCCATGCTGAGGCCGCATGCCACATACAACAACTAGAAGGATGTGCAACTATGACATACAACTATCTACTGGGGCTTTGCGGAGAAAAAGGAGGAGGATTGGCGATGAATGTTAGCTCAGAGCCGGTCTTCCTCAGCAAAAAAAAGAGGAGGATTAGCATGGATATTAGCTCAGGGCTGATCTTCCTCACAAAAAAAAAAAACAAAAAACTATAGATCCAATTCAGCCTTAGGAATTTTTTTAACTGATTTGGTATAATTATATTATTTTAAAATCAAAATTTTTAGAGAAAACATGAAATAGTTTTTCTTAATTTACTACTTTATCAATCTAAAAGCTTCTTTAATGTATACTTAAATTTCCTTTTATTTTAATTTGTCTGAATATTTATATTTTAGTTTGGTCTTTTCAGACATTTTTGGTAGTTTAGGACAGTTCATCATGATCTTAAAATCTTGGCAATGTTTTATAATGTTAGCTTTTTTAAATTATATTTATCTTACCCATATGTATCAGTCAACTAGTCACTTAATAAAGTATAAAAGGAGTCCATATCAGTAACTTCCTGACTGCCTACATCTTGCAAATGCCAATTCTGGTGTGACACATGAAATATTTTATGCATTCTTAGTTCAGAATGTGATAATTTCACCATCAAGCTCTATTCTTACTACTGGCAATCCATCCATGCTTCTTATCCTGTCTTTGTCTAGTTCCTTACTACTTGTTGGTTAGATTCTTCGGCTTGGTTTTACGAACCTTTGTCTCCATATTTTCTAGCTTGGGTTTCAGTTCTCTGCCATCTTTACTGTTATGTCTTAGATTCATAGTACATGCCCTGCCTGTTGTTCTTAGCTTTAATTTACCTCTCTGATTTCACTCCCTGGTATACCTGCCTTACCAACCACTCTTCTGTATGTTCAAGTACTACCCCTATTTTTTTGTTAAATTCTACAGTCTGGTATGTCAGGCAAATCTTGTAAATTTTGACACCAATGTGAAGGAAGGAGTGAGTGATGAGAGAAGGAGGCTATTTAATAATCTAGGCAGAGGACAATAAATATTAACCTCAGATGGTGGCAGTGGGAAGCAGGAGGAAGGAAAAATATGCAAGAAAATTTTGAAAAAAAAGGACTGGATATAGTAGAAATAGGTTGAGATCACTCTTAAGTGTAAACTCTGTGACTGGGACAGAATTGCAGGGATAGGGGAGGGGGTGGTTGGTATTGAGGAAAGACAGTTCTGTTTTGGACATGTTGAGTATAAGGTTTCATATATCCATATAGAAGTGCTCAGTTGACAAAAGAAGATGGAATTAATTGAGGAAAGAAAAGTCTTAGAAGATCTTTTGGATGTTTCTTAGGGAAGTGAAATAATCCAAGAAGGTGAACATAATTCACGTGATAGATAAAGTGGTAATGAATTGGAGAGAATCATTCTAGTTTATAGAATTTGTTCCAAGTGATGAGAAGCAGGTCAAGTGGCAGTTAAATGAGGAAGGAATTTCACTGAGGAGCAGGAAGAAGCCAGTCCTCTCTGCCGTTAAGTTCAGGGGAGTTGAGAGGGATGGTGTTATTCATTGAGTCAACTAACAAGTATTGATTGAATGCCTTCTGTGTTCTAAACACTGATTTAGATCTTGGGGTCACTCAGTAAGCAAAACAGACAAAATCCAAGTCTTCATGGTGCTTGCATTCTAGAGGAGGAAAGAGACAACAAATAGAAAAACAAAAATATATTAATGAGTAGTAATGGGTGCTATGAAGAAAAATAAAGCAAAATAAGAAGATGGAGAGTAACAGTGCTATTTTAAAGAGTGATCGTGACTATGACTTCTTTTTGATGAAGTAGCATTTGAGTAGAGCTCTGAAAGAAGAACGTTAAAGGACATGCAGATATCTGTTTGGAGTGAGGGAGGTATGATGAAAAGAGGTTTTTGACCATAGTTATTTGATTTTATAGAATAAGAGTTTGATTAGTCACACAGGGAGGAAAGCGGAGTGAAGATATTTGGTGGAATCTAGAAGTGGGTTAGGATGCAGGTAGGTTTAGATCTGTGATTCTCTACTGGAGGCAGTTTTGCCCCCAGAGGACATTTGTTAGTGTCTGGAGACATTTTTGGTTCTCACAACTGGGGGTCTGCCACTTGCATCCAGTGAGAAGAGGACAATTGCTGCTAAATATTCTACGAGGCATGGGATAGCCACCTACAACAAAGAATTATCTGGCCCACAATGTCAGTGGTGCTCCTGTTGAGAAACCTTGGTTTGGGGGAATATGAGAAAGCAGCTAGAATGGAAAATTTGTGTTGAAAGGAGTGAGATATGAGGGCTTGAAAGAAAAAGAACCCATAGCTTTTATTTTGTCTGTGTGAGAGAGCCTAGTACATTGTCAGGCATATAGAATCAACCTGGCAATCATATTTATTTTTAAATTTATCCTGAATTAATTTATAAATATAGCATTTTTAAATAGTTTTTCCTGATTACTTAAGTAAAACTTGGGAGGGAAAAAAAAAAGAAAAATATAAAGAAAAACATAAAAATTATAGCTCACAACTCCAAGATTATTTTTAATATTTTGATTTCTTTCTTCAAATCTTTTTTCTGTGTGAATATATGTGCATGTTGTATTTCACTTTTATAAGATAATAGAGGTTACATTATTAAATATATTTTATCCAGCGTTATCTTTAATTCTGCATGTCTTGCCTTGAATTCATAATGTATCTCTCTTTTTACCTTTCTTCACATCCACATTACTTCTTGCAATTAAAAAAAAATCAGCATCTTTAGTTTTCTACTTTAATCTTATGGTATTTTCTAGTGACTTTCTGTTAGCAGTATCATAGCACAATTTGACACTCAAAATTTTGTTTTGTGGTGCCTGACTGCCATTGTGTTCCAGGACTTCTCTGCCTCACACCTTGTATTGGGATTAGAACATTTCATTCTTTCTGTATATTCTCCCAATATTAAGAATTGTCCATGTGTTAACATGTACACTGAATTGGCCTACACCTCCTAGACTATTTCATCTTTCACATTCAGTACGAAGCCATTTGCTGCTTTGGCAAGGATCCAGAAATGAACAGTCAGCAGCGTAAATTAGTATGTCCTTAATGCTGAGCATTGTACTAAGGTTGTTGAGTTTTAAAAGGTGAATAAATAAAAGAAAGCTTAAAAATATGACTAGTGAAATATATAAAACAAAATGTATAGAAGCTTAGGTGACCAACTACATTGATAAGAGAAGAAACCAATATATGGCATCCCAGAACTGGTGAGTGGAGGTTTTAAGTATTTCCACAGTTGAGGTGTTTAAAAAAAAATCTTATGTTGGCGTATCTTTGTAGTCTTATTTAAAGACATACTAGTATAAATTCAAAACTGTGCTACTATAACACAGGTTTATACCATTATTTAGATGTTGGATTTTTGAAAGTGATCCTAAAAACTTAGGCAGTTTTTACTGATGCTAATTTATATTATTAGTTTTCATGTTAGCATGTAAGCTAGAAGAGTAACTTGTAGGATTGTTTTATTTAATAACTTAACTTTCCTTGAAACAGGAATTCTCATTTTGCCTTCTGTCTTTTCTACAGGGGTGTGGTTGCTCTTCAGACACTACGAAAACTAGTTGAACTTACTCAGAAGCCAGTCCATCAGCTCTTTGATTACATTTGTGGTGTAAGCACAGGTAATTATTATTACATGTAAGTGGTGCATCCCAGCAGTGCATTAAGAAAAAGAACAGTAAGCACTTATGTTTAAGATCATGGTCATTCTCTGAAATGATGAATATTAGTTTCATGTTTTGATAGTGAATAATCATTTGGTTTGCTTAATGAATTTTAAAAATGTTTATTGGAAATAAGCTAACATTCAGGAATAGTTTTTAATGTGCTTTTCTAATATGTTTTAAATAAGCCACAGTGACAAGTGCAAATTATGAATTATTACTTTGTGCTGTAGTCACCTTAAAGAAAGTGATGAAATGAAAGGAAGGTAGGTACTCAAGTTGTGCTTGAACCAACAGACTATTAAAGATGGATAAGGTTCTACTTTTTTGTGAGAGGTATCCCTTTGTGAGGAAATTGCTTCTTACATCATTTTTTGTCTGGTTGTTTGAAGCCAGGATTTAAATTGATAAATATGAGAATCTATGTTTCTAAAGGCTACTTTTTAATATTGCTAGTTGATATACATTTAAAATTGTAGTTTCATGTTTAATAGAAGTTGGCGACTTAGAATATAATTGTTACTGAATAATTTCTTAGTTTTCGTTGTCACCATCAGATGAATTTTTGTTTTGTTTTCTGTTTGTTTTGTTTTTCTGTTTCCTCACGTCAGCTCCCTTACCCATCTGTCCCCCCCG
Organism: Ceratotherium simum simum; assembly: GCF_057802395.1. Classification (NCBI taxonomy): domain Eukaryota; kingdom Metazoa; phylum Chordata; class Mammalia; order Perissodactyla; family Rhinocerotidae; genus Ceratotherium; species Ceratotherium simum. Next base: position 17,254,266 of record NC_141900.1, read on the forward strand.
CGCCCAGCTTCAGCAGTGTGTACATTAATCCTCTCAGAATACCCATAGCTATTGCTTACCTCCCAGGGAAAACTGGAGGACCAACCATTAACATGGCACATCCTTGCTGTATGTTTTACTGTTTGACCTGATAATTTCTCACTTTATGTTAGTTTATCTTCATAGACTTAACATTTTTATTTCTTTTTCTCATTCTTTTGAATTATAATAGTAGTTCTAAAGACCACTAGCAACAAAATCAAATGATTTATCTACATTATCTGTGTCAAGTATGACACATATTCCCATAGGGCATGTTAATTGATGCTCAGTTGTGAAAACTAAGTGAGAGCAGTTGCAGGGATGATTCAAAAGCATAAGGAATCCATGATTCCTGTGATGTTCCACTGAAAACTAATTCCTCAGAATGTTGGCAGATTTGGAAAATGTTAGATTAGGTTTCTTTACAGAGGGACTTCTGATATCTTTTAGTGTGTTAAAATGCATCGTGACTCTCAGTATAGGAAAATAATATGTATATCTCCAATTGATTTAACTATGGAAACTTTTCTTAAAGAGACATCTCCCAGGGCTAGTGTTCTTTGGTACTTTTTTTGGAGTTATTACTCTGACCATTTCAGTTAAATTTTGGAGTGGTCCTAGCCATTAAACATTTAAACATGTCTGTAAGCTAACTTCTTGCTTTGGCATCACTGTTAGTAGGTGGGTGCTCAATAAAGAGAATTTTAAATCACAAACATTCATCCAGAAAGTAGAATATTAGTTTATGAACTATGTACATTTCTGTGTTTATCACAATATATCTTTTCCATTGTGTCTTCTAGCTTATGTTAACCTTAACTTATAATACAGTCCTTATAATTTTCCTTTTTTTTCCATTTTGTGTTTTATAATGTAGAAATTTTGTACTTATAATCTTTATAAAATTAATAAATGTATATTTAGTTTAAGGGTAATGTCTTTACCAATTCCATAAAATTCGGTTTTTTAATATCTGCTCATCTTTATAGTAGCTCTGCTTAAAAGGAAAGGAACTTAATTTTTGGCAAGTTATTTCTTATGTTAATTAGAAATTTTCTGCAAATTGGAAAATAATAATTTCTATTATATAGTTATGCCATACAATCTATTTTAAAACATAAGCAGTCTTATCTTTTACTAGAATAAGACCAAGTATAATAAAATACATACAATATTTAAAATACATTATGGTAGTGATTTCCTGTTTTTCCTTTGTTCTTAATCTCAAGGTAAACAGTGATGAGGGCCGGCCCCGTGGCTTAGCTGTTAAGTGCGCGCGCTCCGCTACTGGCGGCCCGGGTTCGGATCCTGGGCGCACACTGATGCACCACTTCTCTGGCCATGCTGAGGCCGAGTCCCACATACAGCAACTAGAAGGATGTGCAACTATGACATACAACTATCTACTGGGGCTTTGGGGGGAAAAAAAAAAGGAGGAGGATTGGCAATAGATGTTAGCTCAGAGCCGGTTTTCCTCAGCAAAAAGAGGAGGATTAGCATAGATGTTAGCTCAGGGCTGATCTTCCTCACAAAAAAAAAAAAAAAAGTAAACAGTGATGCGATACAGGTCTTTGCCCAGACCCAGCCTCTCCCTAACCCCAGAGCTTTTGCCTCTCCTTTTTCTCCTTGGTTCAGGGTAGGCCAATTAGGTACACTAGGTGGCAGTGTGTCCTACCAATTGCAGCTAGGATATGCAATCAGGTATTTAAAAAGACATCCCAGAGACGTACTTTCTTTAATTACATTGATTCCCAGGACTAACCTGAAGGAGTAATTATTTTAATGAATTGGTAAGATGTCAAATATACTGTTTTGTGACTAAAACTAAGGAATTTACTAAGGTTATAAAGAACATTATCTACCACAATGTCTTAATTATATACTATTTAATGTAAAACAACCCATTTTTATATTTTTTTAAATTAGCATTGTCATCATTGGTTAGCATTTCTTTAATCCTTACTGAGGCCTGGTAAAACCATTTACATGTGTTATCCCAGTATGAGAACCTTATAAATATTTGTTGTTGTTATTATCCTTATATTATAGATGAAGAAATTGGGGCTCTGAGAGAGGTTGAGTAGTTTGTCCCAGGTAACACAGAAAGTTATCAAAGCTACAAATTTTTTTTTTTTTTCCTTTGTGGGAAAGATCAGCCCTGAGCTAACATCCATGCCAATCCTCCTCTTTTTGCTGAGAAAGACTGGCCCTGGGCTAACATCTGTGCCTATTTTCCTCCACTTTGTATGGGACGCCGCCACAGCATGGCCTGACAAGCGGTGCATCGGTGAGCGCCCGGGATCCGAACCCGGGCTGCCAGCAGCAGAGCGTGCGCACTTAACCGCTATGCCACGGGGCCGGCCCCCAAAGCTACAATTTTAAGCAGGTCTGTGACTCAGGAGATCTTATAAGTACTGTAATGTCAAGGCTGATAAAAACTAAGGATTCTTTCTTTCAGGTGCTATATTAGCATTCATGTTGGGATTGTTTCATATGCCCCTGGATGAGTGTGAAGAACTTTATCGAAAATTAGGATCAGATGTGTTTTCACAAAATGTCATTGTTGGAACAGTCAAAATGAGTTGGAGCCATGCATTTTATGACAGTCAAACATGGGAAAATATTCTTAAGTAAGTTACAATTATTCTTTTTAAAAATGTTTTGGTTATATAGGCAATATGTGTGTATTATAATTTGAAAAATGTGGAAAAATATAAAGAATAATATTAAATTATTTATCCCACTAATTAGAGATAACCACTGTTAATATTTTGGTGAATCATATTCTAGTCACTATTTTCTTGGATTTATGGATGTGAGATTTGCATGTGAAAGTTGCAATTGCCTTTTTAAAAATTGAGACCATATTGTGTATAGACCCTGTTTGCATCCTGTTGTTTTTACTTAACATATTAGTCTTTCTCATGTCATTAACAGATATTCTTCTAAAACATTTAATAACTTTTAAACATTTCTTTTCCAAAATACCATAAAGCCATTACACTCACTTTCCAAAAATATAAACGTAAAGTAGTCAAGTATTAAAATCACCCACAATCTTATTATTCCAAGCCGTACATCTTGCAATATATTTCCTTCTAGTTTTTTCTAGATTATATCCATTTTATATAGTGCAAATTATATTGTAGTTGTAATTTTATATCCTTTCCCTTTTTTTCAACTTTATTAAAATCTCTTGACAAATTTGTAAAGACTACACAACATTCCACAGTGTGATGGTACCATATTTTCTTAACCATTTACGTTTAGGACATTTATGTTGTTCCTAAGTTTTTGTGATTATGAACAGTGCTGTAGTAGGAAAATTTACATTTCTGCCCACATTTTAGAATATATCAGTAGGTCAGTTTATAAGAAGCATAATTTTGGGGTCATTGTTGATGTCTTTTAAAAATAATCTTTATATAGGCAATAGAGAATAAATAAAGAAAACAATGAAAATAACTTACAATCCCACTAAGAACAAAAGCACTATTAACATGGTGATTTACTTTTTTCTAGAATTTCTTACAGATAAATAAGTATATGGGGGGCAGGGGCTTGTGAATGTGAGTGTGTATTTGTTTCCTTAACAAAATTGGAATGATAAGGCACATGTAATTTTGTATCCTTCATTTTCACTTATCATTTTATCATTAGTGACTTCCTCTATCATTAAATATTTTTTGAGACATATTTTAATGGTTGTTTGCTATCTCATTTTATGGGTGTACTATTTTTTTTATTTAACAAATTCCGTATTGGTAAAGGAGGATACTTCAGATATTTTTACAGTTCAAAATGAAGTGTAGATGGACATCCTACACCTCTACTTAAATCTCTGATTATATTGTTAAGGTGAATTTCTATAGTGAAATTTTGGGTCAGAGAGTATACATGTGTTAAGAATCCTGAGAGAGATATTTGTGTATATATGTAGATCTGAATTGTTCTTCAAAATAGTTGTCTCAACTTGCTCACCCACCGGCATCAAATTGTATTTCCAGTTCTTGAAATATATATGAACAACAGACATTTTAATTTTTAAAACTATGTCAGTTTAAGAGATTTTTTTAAATGGTGTTTCTGGTTTGCATCACGTTGATTATTGATGAGTTTGAACATTTTTATATTTTTTTATCATATTTCTTTTTTGTGTGAAATTCAAGGGCATAATATTTGCTCATTTTCCTGTTAGAGTATTCTTTACTATATTGTAAATATGTTAACCATTTATTATATGTTGAAAACATGCTTTTTAATTAACAATATTTTTTTAATGTAAAGGAGTTTAAAATTCACTTAGTCAAATCTTTTCCTTTAATTTTTAACTTTACTTTGATGTTTAGAAAGTCTTTTCTACCTTGAAATCAGGTAAAGCTTTATTTTATTTTCTACTTCTGAGGTTTAATTAAGTTTATTTTTAATTCTTAAGTCATCTGAAATTTATTTTGATGTATATTGTAAGGGGGTCAGACTTTAATTTTTTTCTCAAATATTAATTCAAATATCCCTGTACCTTTTACCAAGTACTTTTTCCTTTTTTTAGTGATTTGAAATACCACCTTTATCATATTTTAATTGTTATCTACATTAGAGTCTCTGTCTAATTTTTTGTTTTTCTCTATTGATTTTTTAAATTTTTGTCCAAATTCTTTGTTTAGTTATTGAACCTTTCATAATGTTTTTATATTGCTGTAGCAAGTCTTTTCACCTTATTCTGTTTGCCATTTTCTTTTTAATCTCTAAAGTCAATCTTAGGTTACTTTTATCACATAAAAAAAAAATGCCACTGATGTTTTCATTGAACATGAAAGGTTCCTTACAGGAAAGGTAGCAGTTATTTTGTGGAATATTGACATTTTTCCAATTGAGTAATCTTCCCATCCATTACTGTTGTATGTTGCTTATTTTTGGGTCTTCTTTTGTGTCTATTAGAAAAAAAGAATTCATATCAATTCTCATGAAATCGTAAAATCATAATACTGGTAAGATTTTTTAATGAAGATTTGAAAATTTACAGTAAAACTAGTCTCTCTGCTATGAAATGTTTTTTTCCTTTTGTACTCATTGGAGTATCTTCATGTATTTGCATCTTGCTATTTTACTGATGCTCCTTCAAAGGCTTCTTTATTTTTAATCAGAGCATTGATTAAACTAAATGTGGTTTTTTTTCCTTCTTTCCCTACATTTCCGCTCAGCTTTTGCTGTAAAACAAACCACTCCAAACTTAGTGGTTTAAAATAATGATGGTTTAGTCTCATGATTCTGTAGTTTGGGTGTTTTTTCTGTTCTTGTCTAAACTCACTCACATGGCTGCTGACAGCTGGCAGCTCAGCTGAGATGGCTGGAACAGCTGGTCTCTCTCTCCACATGATCACTCTCATCCTGGACTGCATCCCGTCATGGTGGTCTCAGAGTTCTAAGAGGGCAAGCTCCAGTGCATAAGTACTTATCAAGCCTCAGTTTAATGGCATGTTTGCTGACGTCCCGTTGACTGAAGCCACTCAAACCCAGGGTCCATGTGGGAAGGAACTATATGCAAGGACATGGATCTTAGGAAGGATGATTCATTATGAGGCATCATTGTTATAGTCTACCCCACTACTCTCTGGCCTGTTTTGTTGTGTTTCTTTCTTTCATTATTTATTGAGAGCATTTTTATGTTTTTTCCTGTGATAAAGATTTTTTCCTATGATAATGATTTTATGGTAGGGACACTATTTTTAATTATAGCGTCAGTAGAATCTAGGAATCTTGAGAATTTTTTCATATTTTGACATCTCTTTGCAATAAGCAGTTAATGTTCCTGACTTTCTCTTTTTTAATTTATATTTATAACTTTAATTCAGTAAAGCATTTTAGCTCTGTTTATAAAATCACACTTTAAACAAAAAATAAATGTGAACTTTGCTTAAAGTGTGAAAGCAGCATACTCTCAGGATTTCTGTCCCAATTTTACAGGAAGATTTCTGTGAAAAGATAAGTGAAAGACCCTTAGAAGAATAAAATTGCGTTGATCTGCATGCAAAAGAAACATATAGATCAGGTTGAGAAAGATTGATTTTGTCCATGTTAGAAAGTATTTTACATTGATATTTATAAAAGATTGTAAAGGGTAGATCACTGCTTAATTTGTAAATACTACCCTTATGTGAAATTCACTAACATTTCTGATTGAGAAATGTGAATATTGTTTGAAAAATGTCATTAGAAAAATGTTTTTTCTTATTGAGGCAGGTTGGTAAAAAGAACATAGTCTTTATATTCAGTACAGGGGAAAAATACATAATTTTTAAGTATGGAAAAATCTGCACTGAAATAAAACTCCCTTCTAATGGAATTGTGAAAATTGCTGCCCAAGGACGATTTCTATGATGTTGCAGTAATTCAGATGCCAACTCAGATGATTTAAAAAGCGTTTTTGGAGAATGATATTGCTCTGTATTGCTAAAAGAAATTTAAAGAGTAAATGTCCTGATCTAGTCTTAAGATGACTCTATAACTAGTCTACCCATACTTTTGCAGTCTTATCTCAACACATCTCCTTTATCCTGTTAGGAAGTCCCTGAAAACAACCGATTTATTCTGCCTCTGTGCCTGTACCCTGTAAATGTCTGGGCTTTGAATATGATGTCTTGCCATCTTGTTCTGTCCTTCTCAAGCTATACCTCCATGCATCTTTCCCCAATACTGCAGCCTGTGTTGATTGCCCCCCCAAAACTCTAGATACTTGCAGTTTGAATCAAATTAATAAATAACTACATTTTGTTTCATGTGCATTTATTGGATTGCAGTCATGCACCACCTAGTGACATTTTGATCAACAATGGACCGTGTACATACGATGGTGGTCCTATAAGATTAATGCCATATAGCCTAGGTATGTAGTAGGCTATACCATCTAGGTTTGTGTAAGTACACACGATGACGAAATCGCCTGATGACGCATTCCTCAGAACGTATCCCCGTCCTTAAGCAATGCATGATTATATAAGCCTCCTAGAGGAGATTCTTATACTTTTTTTTTGTCCCTCATACCACTTTGACAAAGCCATGGGCAAACAGTAATTGTGTAGTGTGTTCCCTGATGTTAGGAGATAAAATCATTTTGATGTAATTTAATTCTTCTCCTTTAATAAAGGGATAGAATGGGATCTTCACTAATGATCGAAACAGCAAGAAACCCCTCATGTCCTAAGGTAAGTTTAGAGTCTCTTAAATATAAAGCACCTAGTTGGAATTGAAGGTCAGGTGAGAGCAGTTATTCTGAAGGCCCTTTATTGAGGGAAAAATTTCTTAGGAACCTCCTTTAATAGATTATGTTGATTCCTTATATATTGTGTCATTCTATGAAGATATATGATGTGATCATTAGAACTTTTCTGTATTCCGTAAAAGTTTAAGAACATGAAAGACTAGGACTAAAGATAAGGAAGAATTATTTTATCATAAGGGTTAATAAAATCTAATGATTTAAGGAAAATTGTGGTATTTCCTCCCCTAGATTTTTTTAAAGGAAATTTTATGTGCCTTTTGGATACATAGTAATGTACAAATGAAATCCCAATTTTAAAAATGTTTATGTCACTAGGTTATGTCTCAATGTGGCTTCTTTTTTCATTTATTTTGTTTGAAACCCAGTGGTCTGAGTATTGCTTGAGTTCTGTGTTCTTTAATATAACTGGTTATTTGATTAAGGAATAGGATTTATGTACTTAGGAGTCCCATGCAGCTTATATTTATTCTTTGATAACAAGTTGTAACCCTGAAAAATCAAATACAGCTTCTTCTATTGCTCTTTCATTCTTGCTTATTCATATTTTCATTTATTCTTTAGATATTAATTATGCACCCAGGGCTGGCCCCGTGGCTTAGTGGTTAAGTTTGCGCGCTCCGCTGCTGGCGGCCCGGGTTCAGATCCCGGGCACGCACCGACGCACCCGCTTCTCCAGCCATGCTGAGGCTGCGTCCCACATGCAGCAACTAGAAGGATGTGCAGCTATGACATACAATCTACTGGGGCTTTGGGGGGAAAAAATAAATAAATAAAATCTTAAAAAATAATAATAATAATAATTATGCACCCAACATGCCATCACTGTGCTAGGCACTTTGGGTACATAGTGGGTAAATGCAGACAAGGAGCTTATAGTCCAGTAGGACAAAGCAAGCATTAATCAAATAACCATACAAATTTGGAAACATAGCACTTATTTCTTTGGAGCACAAAAACAATTCTCTGGAAGTATACATTTACTGGGACATGAGGGAAGGCTACTCTAAGGAAATGAGATTTGAGATCTCAATGTGAAGGCCAATGCGTAGGAGCATTCCTGGCAAAAAGGAAGTGACCTGTGCAGGAGGAGTCCTGGTGAAATGCAGAACCTGAAAGAGTTCCTGAAGACTAGAGCCTAAGGGTCCAAGGACAGTGCGTGAAACAAGGCTGGAGGGGTAGGTGAATCAGACCCTGCGGGGCCTTAGAGGCCGTGATAATGAGATGCTCTTCTGGACAAGACTCTAGGGTGCGCTCTACACCTATTGTTTGTTCCCCTGTATCTTCAGGGCTTCTTATTTGTTTGTTTCTTTTTAAATCGTGGGAGTTGCCAACTTTAAATAAAAGAATAAAGTGGGTGTGGGGAACTTTAGCCACCTCAAAAAGTAATTCACTCATGATAAATAGGAGAAACCATCCATACATTTCTTAATTCAGCCTCTCTGTATACCAATTAACAGAAAGACCCTCTAGATTTTAGTGTATGGCCAACACTTACCAGCAGTGGCTTAGAGACACACTTGGATCTCTCACAGGAACTTGAGATATGACCTTTGGTTTATAAAATAGCAAAGCAAAAAGGCCCCTGGAGGGCTTGGTGCAGGACCCTAACAACTTTGGCTTCATCAATACCTTTCAGCTTCTTAAGTTTACATTGCAGATCATTAACAAATACAGCACATTTTACATAAATTCAACTGACATGAATAATATCTGAGACCCAGAGTGATCAACATTAGTTTTTTAGTAAAACATTTTACCCAGCTGCCATTTATTTAACTATGATCAGAAAGCCTTGAGAGTTTTTGTAGTGTTAGAATTTCAGTGACTAAAGTCATAATGCTTTCAAAGAGCACAGAAAAAAAGACTACTTTGTGAATGATAGTATGAAAATAGTGTATTCATTTTTAAGTAGTTTTTATTCATTGCTACTACTGCTGTGTCAATTATTATATAAAGGTCTGCAAATTTATGCCTTCTTGAATGTTCTTTTAAATAGCTTATCAAATCATGTCGTCAAAAATATCTTTTATTATTGCTCTCTTATAATACGTTTCTCAAAATTATCTCAGTCCTTATACCTATTTTCCCATAAAGAAATACCTATTTTAAAAGATCTGGTTCCCTTTGCTTAACATTATAGTTATGTTATATATTTATCTTGGTGGGTAGCGTTGTAGATTGTTCATTCATACTACTATATATTTAATTTTTACAAATCCCAAATATTGCTGCTTATGATGGGTATTGTTCATTTTTTAATTCACTAGGTAGCTGCAGTAAGTACCATAGTAAACAGAGGGATAACGCCAAAAGCTTTTGTGTTCAGGAACTATGGTCATTTTCCTGGGATCAACTCGCACTATTTGGGAGGCTGTCAGTATAAAATGTGGCAAGCCATTAGAGCCTCATCTGCTGCTCCAGGCTACTTTGCAGAGTATGCATTGGGAAATGATCTTCATCAAGTAAGTTGACTGTACTTTAAATTTAATGTGATTAAAAAGAATCAGCACTTATTAAATGTCACTGAACTTATAGAGGGACCAACCAAGGAGACTTTCTTCTTCATGTGTCCATGTGACAAAAGATGTACAGTACAAGATATTTTTATTTGTTGTTTGTTTTTTTAAAATTAGCAAGCTTTCTGGCTTGAGAGGATATTTTAGGAAAGATTCTTTTTGTATTTTATATAGTGATTCATAGCCACTTATGATAACTTGATTGATGGACAAATGAAGTTGTGGTATATATGATTGGCTTTCCAAATGTGATGAAAATTAAAAATGAAGCACAGTCACTGAAAATGCAGAACCGAATCTGTTTGACAGTTTTGGTGGACATATTTTGAAAGGGAGGATATAATAAAATAATAATAGTAAGCAGTCCTTAAGTTAGCTATGTGCCAGACACTTAGATAGTGCTTTGCATCCATTATCTCATTTAATCTTTGCTGCTTATGAGGTAGTTATTTCCATTTTACAAATGAGAAATTACAGTCTTAAGAAAGGTTGAGTAACTGGACTAGGGTCACAACTGTTAAGTAACAGAGTTGGGATGCTATCTATAATATACTATTTTTAAATTTGTAGCTAAATGATCTATAAAGTTGAATATTATTTCTGGTAATTTATTCTTTTATATAGACTCATTTATTTATTGTAAATTTTTTCTCTGTCTAGTTTTTCCCACTGTTTATGGAAATCTTAACTCATGACTTATATTAAATGATAAAAAAAGTCAATAAAGCTGTTAAGCTGATACTTCCAAAATATATATTTTTTATATATGCATAATTTTTTATATGATATTCCACTTAAAATCCATTTCCTTTGATGGAGTCAATCACCTTAACTTTCCTCTCTAGTCACTGAAGTATGTGTGCTTTCTTTATTTATTTGGTATTCAGATATATGTTGAGAAGAAAATGATCTTGATAAGGATTTTCAGATGTCGTTCAACAGCTCATGCATAGCTCTTCTATATAAACTACATAGCAGCTATATAATTTTAATTTATAATTTAATTTTTAATTTAATTTTAATAATGTGTCAATGTTATAACTAAAACATTTTTATCAATTTTATTTTCTCCTGTATTTTTGTATAGTAGCTTAGATATATTTTTAAATGTTATGGTCAGCTATCTCATATTCTTTGTCTTTCTAGAAGTAATGTCATAATCTTTGTAGTTAAGAGATTAAAATAGGATTTCTTTCGTCTTTGGAGTCAATTCAGACTATTTCTTACTTTGTCAAGTCAGTCATTGTTGAATTATGTAAGGCACTTCCCCTTCTCGCCTTTCGCTTCTTTCTTCCACCCCCTCAGGACAGAAAGTGCTAGCTGTAGAGTGTCTTTCCAACGTGGATTTCAGGACTTACTGGTCAAAATAAAATTTTTATTTTAATATGTAGCTTGCTGTTTTTAACAACTGTTTCTCCATATTCTTATATTCTCACCGTGTCATAAATGGATAAATAACTTAGACAATGTATTCAACATATAATAGTTAAGGTTTATAACTTACAACTTGAAGGTGGTTGTCGTGCTTCAAAATTGCAGTTATGCCAAATGTTAGTGAAAGTCTTAAATGAGAAGTTACTGCATTTCAGGACGATATGTTCCCAGACTTCTTCAAAACTTAAAAAGAAATTATCTCATTTGCTCTTTATTTTTTATCTAAGAGGAAGTAGTTCTAAAGTTTACTTCTGTCCTGTAGAATGCATATAACAACCAAAGTAATTCAGTACTTCTTTTTCCATATCAGGTAGACTAGTCTTTTCATGCTTAGCCATTTTTATATTGATGACGATAGTCTTTGAACTTAGGTTGAGCTACAGATTAAAATAACTTCTTATATAAATTTTATGTAAAGCATATAACCACATGTGCAGAGAATATACTTTCATGTAAATCACTGACTTGACTCCAGAAAGATCGGCACATCAAATTTAATAAGAATATTCAAGTGAATCTTGAGTCTAAGCAAATCCTATTTAAGTAAATACTTCCTTATTGCATGTTCTCTTCCAATATGGAAGAAATAGGATATTTTTCTCCTCAAGAGACACCATGAAAGATTGATAAGAATGTTCTAAGGTGTGAATGATCTTGATTGCTTAAACAAAGAAAACATTCAAGCACAGTTCTTTTCCAACCCTTCAGAAGTTGCCAAGAAGTTTAAAACTAAAATATGGTACTTACTTATTACAATCCTCTTATCCTAAGTTTTTTGAATAATTATATTCAGTTATTGCCAGTCTCACTTTTAAAATCCCTTTTAACTGTCACGTTTGACATATGTTTTAATGTAAGTTACTTCATATCCTTTTTGGAATCAGGTAGAGTGTAAATTATAGATTAATTTACTTGAGCAGTTATTGAACGTAATGCTGTAATTAAGAGGTATGAGTAGGTAGATGGGTAGATTTCATTTGCCTTTGACTATAAAGAGAAGAATATTATTACAGTATTTACAAGGTATATTACATGTCCTAGAAAATTATAAAGTGGGAAGAATTCTTTTTGAGTAGGTTCCAATATATTACTTCTCTCCCCTGACCCAAGTAGCATCATATTTATTTTGAAATAGTACTTTTTACACAAAATTATCCCTTCTCTCTCTCTCTTTTTAACAGCTTCATTGAGCTGTAATTGATATACAAAAAAATGCACATATTTGATGTATATAATTTGATAAGTTTTTGATATATGCATATCCATTCTCTCTTATCTTTTTCCGTCTTCACCTACAGATTAAATCATTCATTCCCTGTCTTTGGAGAAAGCTTGATAAATTAGTTTGCACTAAAGGTTTTGATGATAGATTCTAATATATTATTTCTCTTAGGCCTTATTTGCATTTTAAAAGGTTATATTCAGAACTCAGAATACATTAACCTAACAGGAATTGTGATATTTCATATAAATATTCCAGATAAAGAGTGTTTTTAGCAGAAAGGGCCTGCCTAACACCTGCCAGATTATGCCTGTGCCAGGCCACAACTAGTAATTTTCATTATAACTAGGCAAAAATATAGTGTTTACTCAGTGCCAGGCACTGTGTTAGCCGTGAGGAATGTAAAGGTTTTTAATAATTGCTAGCATATTGTTTGTGTTTCCTGGATTCTACCTGCAAATAGCTCAAACTAGAAGAATTTAACACAGTTATAGAATGAGATGATAAATTCAATAATAAAAATATATACAGGGTTAAGAAGTAGTATAGAAGATGTGATTTATTCTGTCAGAGTTGGCTTTACAAAGAAGTTTCCATCTGAGTTGATGTATGAAGAGAGAATAGTTGATTAGGATGGAAACGGGATGGGGAGGGGAGAAGGGGGAGTGATTGCTTAGTGGTAACAGTTTCTGTTTGGGGTGATAAAAACGTTTTGGAAATAGATAGTGGTGATGGTTGTAAAACATTCTGAATGTAATTTATACCACTGAATTGTAACCTTAAAAATGGTTAAAAGGACCAATTTTGTGTTATATATATTTTACCATAATAAACAAACAATTTTTTTTTTTTTTGCCTGGAAAGATTTGCCCTGAGCTAACATCTGTTGCCCATCTTCCTCTCTTTTTTTTTTCCTCCCCAAAGCCCCAGTACATAGTTGTATATTCTAGTTGTAAGTCCTTCTAGGTCTTCTATGTGAGCTACCACCACAGCATGGCTACTGACAGACAAGTGGTGTGGTTCCACGCCTGGGAACCAAACCCGGGCCGCCAAAACAGAGTGCACCAAACTTTACCCACTAGGCCATCAGGGCTGGCTCAAAACAAATTTTTTTTTAAACCCTAAAAAAATAAGAAGCTGAGGTAGGATGACTAGGAGATATTCACGTTGTTCAGTGGTTATTTTCTGGTAGATATCCTGATTTATGAGTTGAAATGATTAAATATACGTTAAAAGCAATAAAAAGCATCTAAATTTTAGGCTATTAAGTGCATGCATGATGTACTGCACTTAAAACACAATCTCGTGTGTTTTAAGAGATAAGTAGCAAATTATTCAATCAATTCATTTTTCAAGTCTGTTTACCTCAGCACCTAGCAGTGTGCCTGTCAAATACCAAGTACACAATAAATAAATAGCTGTGAATATGAATACTTAAATGAACGGAAACGCTGCAGGAAAGACCATAGACATCACGTTAGCCTAACGCCTTAACTGACGGAAGAGGCATCTGGCAAGAGTAGGCTGACTGTAAACAGAGCTTACGGGATGGTATGCCTCACCCCCGGGTAGAGTGAGTACCAAAAATCTTAACTTCTGCACTTTTTGATGGAAAGCAGGTAAAGTTTAAGGAACAGGAATTTACTTTGAAGCATGGCTATTGAAACCATTGGATACCTGGCAACTTTTTGATTTGGGATTGATTTTACTATTACCAATTCTTGCTAAACTTTGCTTGCCCCTTGTTTTCTCCACTTTTTGTCTTTTCTGATCCTTCTTTATTGGCTTTTATAATAGTGAAGAAGTGTTTCATCTAAAATACCCAGATTATTAGAAGCTACACAGAGTATAACTACAGAATTTAAGATAAAAAGTTTAATATAAGTGATAACTTTCTTGCTGAATTAGAAAAGAAATATGTTTCCTCTATTATGAGATGGGTATTATTCTAATGTCCTATTAGTTGAAAACAAAGGAAAAAGTTGAAAGGATTAAATTAAAATTTGTACTTGATAAAGCCTTTAGGGAATAACTTAATTATTAGTACCTACGTTTAAGGCATCCAAGTGGATTTTTACAAAGTTAAACAATACAAATACCTAGCCAGTTTATGACTTTCAACAGATATGTAAAGACTGGTAAATTTAAAAATAGTTCCTTCCACCTGGTGAATGGATAAACAAATTGTGATACATCTGAATAATGAAATACTAATCAGCAATAAAAAGGAATAAATTACTGACATGTGCAATGGCATGGGTGGATCTCAGAAGCATTATTCTGGGTGAAAGAAACCAGACTCAAAAGGCTATGTAGTAGATGATTCCATTGATTTTGGTAACAAGATCTAATGTGTGACCTTGGAGAAGTAGATGGAAGGAGAGTTTTTGAAGATATGAGGATTGAAGAACTGAGGATCCAGGGTGTTGTAAAGATGTGAAGCCACATGGGGTAATATAAAGAATTTCTCCCTGTTTCTGCACGGGATAGGAAGAAGTCCATGAGCCAGGTGCTGACTAATTTGAATGAGGAGGAGTGGCTGGAGGTTGATAGATGACGACAGTGATGAGGAAATGGTGGCAGAACTGAATAGCAGAGCCTTTAAACAAAGCATTTCCCAAGTAGATTGGGACTAATAAGGGTCTAGAAGGAACACTAAAGAACAAATAAGATACCCTCCCTCCTCCTAACCACTAAGGTGTATGTGATATTGTATGCGATATGAAAGCATCAACAACTACCTGGGAAATGATATCAGGGAAGAGCCACATTTCTGCTAAGTCAAAGAAGAGAGCACTTACAGAAGAAGGTAAGGTTACGTTGGGAGTTTTAACTGTGGAACAATTCCATAGAGCACAGTGCAAGGGTTTAGGATGTGGGAGAGGAGTGGAGGACTGTGTCAGTGGCAAGGAGCTCAGAGAACTGCATGCCATTACAGGAAGGAAGGCACAGTGGAGTTTAGAATGACATGTGAATTTAGCCCCTACTGGTTCTTTGAGGAAAGTGGACCTCGTTGCTCTAAAAACTTGTCCTACCCTCCATGGTGATCAGTTCCAGCAGATATAGTCTCAGTTCATCTGCTTTCAAACTCAGTACACACAAGGATAGCAGTCCCCAAAACTGTGGTCACTGCATACGTTTTGACCTGGCAAAGAGTAGGTGGACATTTAAGTTTTTAATGAATGAACTGAAGCAATCTTATTATCTGAGAAGGCTTACTTCTCACAATCTTAACTTGCACTTTGATATGTTTTATTTAGGATTCTGATCTTTTGTGTATATCCTCTGCCATGCTACTTTGAGTTTAGGAATGATTTAACTACATGACTGTAGTGTTTAACTCTGTTACTGAGATGTATACTGAAAATTAAGTCTGTTGAATCCATAATAAAGATAAGTATAATGCTAGCGTATGTGCTGCTGTTTCCTCATTCTGCTCCTGATAAATATTCCCTCTTCCTGAGCCTAGACAAGGGAGAGAGGCTTCCCTGTTCTTAGGACACGTCCTGCCAGTCAGGTGGCAAATGAGGTGAACTCAACCCTCCCTCCTCCACCTTTTTTTTTTCTATCTCAGACCTGGGGCCATTCACAGACCAGCTTTCTGCAATCTTTAGGTTTCAGAGACAATCCCAACTTAAGCACATCTCAGCCACAAAGGGATGTTTGTGAAAAGAGCCAAAGACCTGAAATATGATGGGTCTATGAATAAATGTGCCCCTGTTGACAAGAGATGTCTTTTAAAAGGACAGCCTTTTCTCATGAAAGTCACAAATGTGGAAACATAAGGCACATTCTTTTGAAGAGATGTAGTTAGAGAGTGGTAGAGATTGGCCACTCAGGGGAAGGGAGAGATTGAATTGGAAGTGGCTGCAAATAACCCACCCTAAAATGGAGAATAGAGCGAGCAATGAAAACATGTGACAAAATAGCTTTTCTGAGAGTCCACACAGCCCTGTGTATCCCCGTTGTCTCAAAGGTATCATAGAGCTATACATTGGGGATGAATGACATATGCCATGATAAAGGACCCTTAGCCTCAGACTGGCTATTCCATAACTAAAGAGCCAATTAGCTTTCTCTAGGAAATGTGATTAGCATTTTGGAACATTTCTGTATTTCTGCCTTCTAGTGTAATCTCATTGATCCAACCAGAATATTATTTGAGATACATGTTTTTGAGGAAGTTGTTTTGGTAGTGCTTAAAATAAAGAGTTCTCGTTATCTATGACTTGTGAAATAAATGCTACCCCTCCCCCTAAAATAACTGAGCATAAATTCACAAGAAGGTGAGGGGTGTTTCTCCTTCATGTTCCACGAGAAATTTTAGTAACAATAGTATACTTCATTAGTAGGACAAAATCCTGCAAATGTTTTTAATAGGGCCTTCAAGCCAGGGAACACTACTGTTGACAGTGGTGGAGGTGTGGGGTAGATGATTTTCCACAAGGAAAGGAACCACTTGGGAGAAGTCTCTTTGATCCCTTAATTCACAAATTAGTTTTGTAAAAACTCATATTATTACCTCACTAGAGGTTGGGTGGCTACATGTGCTTCTTTCTACCTTTGTCTGAAATTATTGTAAGACTGGTTATATACTTTGTTCTACATTTTTACAGTACTTTTATCAGCGTATTTTACCCTTCTTTTTGAATTCTTCAAAATAATATTATTGATAAATGCTTAGAAATATAAAATTTGCCTACTTTGTTTAGGATATATCTGCATTATAATGAATGTGATACTTCAAAATTGTTAATGAAGTTTCAACTTAAATTTGTTTAATGAATTTGGTTATAATTTGACTTGTGAAAGAAGGACTAGTCCCATTTGTCTGCTAGAACCACAATTCTTTCGTCAAGTTTTGTATCGGAATCTATACTAACCACTAAACAAGGATAGTATATATTTAAAAAGTAATTTAGTTCATTTCAATAGTTTTGAGCAAAATATGCAAAGCAATCCAAGAAGTTCAAAGAACTTTCATAATAGGAAAGGAAAGCTTAATAAGGCCACTGAGGCCAGTGAATTTCCACATGACTTTTTTTGCAGCTGTAGTATATAAAGTAAATTCACTTTAAAGAACCTCTTGTTTTTAAATAATTTGTTCAATTTATTACATAGTTCAGCTTTCCCTGTGAGTAAATTTCAAATTGTTTAAAGTATAACTTTTGTTTTCAAATTTGTAAAATGGAATTTCACTTTTAAGAGTTCTGTGCTATATTTTCTTGACTTATATTTTGCAGGATGGAGGTTTGCTTCTGAATAACCCTTCAGCATTAGCAATGCACGAGTGTAAATGTATTTGGCCAGACGTCCCATTAGAGTGCATTGTATCCCTGGGCACTGGGCGTTACGAGAGTGATGTGAGAAACACCATGACGTACACAAGCTTGAAAACCAAACTGTCTAACGTTATCAACAGTGCTACCGATACAGAAGGTTAGTCTGTTTATTTGCTACTTTAACTTCTAGAATTCTGTTTTTGGTGGAAAAGGCTGATGCTAAATCAAAAGAGTACGTTACGTCTGTATTGGAGGCTTAGGAAGCACATGAGAGCCAGTCTTTTGTTATTTCCATTTCTCCTCACCCATTTCTTCTGAGTGACCCTGGAATAGACTCTCTTCTCCATCTGGGAGCTAGTGCTACCTTTGCGTACTTACAGTTGGAGCAGTATCTAGAGCAGGGTTAGCACAAAGACTTGGTTGGAGACTCTTAAGCCAGTTAAGAAACAGGGACAAGAAAAGGAGTCAGATTGGTTCAGATACACACCTGATAACAGTGAGAGAATGAGAGTACTTATGGTATTAGATTATTTAGGAATGTGGAGGCAAACTGGAATTAGAATAAGTCTTCACTTCCACTCTTGCTGCCCCTGTAATCTAGTCTTCATGTTAAGGCCGAAGTGATCCTTTTAAAACGTAAAGTTAAATCGTCTTTACCCTGCTCAAAACCCTCGAGGCTTCCTATCACACTTAGTACAAAATCCAAAAGCCTTGTTCACTGAAATTTCCCAGGCCTTCTGAGACCTAGCCTTTGAATACATCTCTTCCCCGCCTCTTTAAAATGTGCCCCTTCTGTAAAGTGTGTCCCGCTACACTTCAGTTCTTGCTGTTCGTCAAACTTGCTGAGAAGTCTCCTGCCTCAGGCCCCTGCAGTTGCTGTATTCTCTCTCTGTAAGGCTGTCCCCCAGATATATGCTTGATTTTCATACAGATCTCTGCTCGGATGTCACTTCCTCAGAGAAACCTTTCCTGGCTGCTTTCCAGCCCCCTCACCGTCTCACTCTAACTCCTTATTGTGCTTTTTTTTTTTCTTCTCATAGAGTATTTATCTCATTATGGATATATATATTACATACTTGGCTTGTTCTATTGCTTATTATCTATCTCTCTATGCCACAAGAACATAAGGCAGGGACTTACCCAGTTGACTATGTTGACTTCAATGCCTGGCACTTAGTTAGGCAGTCAGTGAGTATTTGTTGAATTTCTAGTTTTGGCCTTGGGGTTTAGATCTCCTTATTTTACTATTTTATTTTTAAGTCCTATATGAAACCTTTATTAAATTTTTAAAAAGAATTTTTACCACTTAGCTCCTTGCTTGTGAATCTCGTTCTTTCCATATCAGCATGTTATTGGCTGAGTCATTAGCTACGTGAGGATCTTAAACTTTCCACTAAGGACTTTTATCTATTAAATGATATCCCAAGAAAAGCTGATATAATGGATTTTTCACTATCTGAAATTTTGTTGTCAAATCAATGAAATATTCTTACCATAAGCAATCTGCTGAGAAAAAGATAGTGTTAATCAGCCAGTCTGATAATACTTATATGTATACTTTGTGCAAACTACATGATGGGTTCATTTGAAATTTTCAAGAAATATGAAATGTTGTCTCCGTGTACTTAACACTCTAGTTAATGAAGAGTTAGAGTGAAACATATGTAACTGCTGATAGTAGATGGTTATAGACCTATACAAACAGCAATTTCACTTGGTTCAATCAATATATTATCAATTGCTGAATAAATAATAGTTGTAGATGGTTAAGACTGTGAATTAAGAAGAAGAATGACAAAACTAAATTAGATTGTTGTAGACAGTTTACAAGAAGTAAATTAGACTTGATACAGGTCTTAAAGCATACATAGGGTTTGGACATTTTAAAAGAGAGTTAAGACATCCACTTCTGGCTGTGATAGAATAATAGGAGCCATATATTTCCTTTCACCTTAAACCATTAGAAAACTGGACAAAAGACATTAGTTGACAGGTGGTGTAGGTAGTGATCCCTGAGAGAAGGAAAATAAATGAAGTAATCACTGTGATTGCCCAGCCTACTACCTGAGAAGAGTTTCTAGGCCATAGCACAGGGGGGAACCCTAAAAAGCAGGACAGTCGCTTAGAGTTTGGAGGAACCAGAGTTTGGAGTTCAGGGAGGCCGAGGAGACCAGAATTTGTGGGCAAAATACAACAGAGAAGGCAGCTTTAGAGAGAGAATGCTCCAGAGATGTGCAGAGGAGTCTCCTTGAGTACTGATCTGTGCATGCATGTGAGGAAACTACCCAAAGTAGGGGAAAGAACCACCAGAAAGGACTAGAACAATCCTTGGAGCTCACACGGGACCCATAGTAACTCAGATTTCTATCAACTAGATTACAAAGACCTTGTAATACACAGGATATGCAGTAGAGTCCTCAGATGGTGGCATCTCAGTCGTGGCGTCTCATTAGCTCCATACTAAAGGCTGCTCTAGATCCACCCTAACAAAGCTTAAAAGCAATTCTCAAAAAGATCAAATTGAGTCCAGTTAACAGCATCCATTGCTAGAATAAAGTTGAACACTATTTAAAGAAATACAGCAAATAACAGCACACAAAAATGTGAAATTCCCAGTGTTTGACATCCAATAAAAAACTACCAGGCATACAAAGAAGCAAGAAAAGACATCCTTAACCAGAAGAAAACCCAATCAATGAGAACAGACCTAGATATGAAACAGATGATAGAATTAGTAGAAAAGGACATTACAATAGCTATTGTAAATATACTTGATATATTCAGTGAATTAGCGGAAGACTCGAACATGATGAGGAGAGAAATTGACGATATAAAAAGGACCCAAATCAAACTTCTGGAGGTGAGAAATCCAATCTCTGAAATGAAAATAACAGTTGATACGATTAACAACAGTTCTACACAAATGTGTAAAAAATAGAAGAGTAGATACTTCCCAGCTCATTCTATAAGGCCAGCTTTACCGTGACACAAAAACCAGGCAAAAATATTATAAAAAATATAAAAATACCAATCAGTATTCTTTATTAATATGGATGCAGAAATGCTTAAAATATACTAATAAATTGAATTCAGTAGTATATAAAAAGGACAATACAGCATAATCAAGTAGGGTACATCCCAGAAATACAGGCTAGGTTTAATACTCAAAAAATCAATGTAATTCACCCTTATTAACGGACTAAAAAAGGAAAAATTTATGATAATCTCAATAGATGCAGAAAAGACATTTGACAAAATTCAATATCCATTCATGGAGGCCAGTCTGGTGATGTAGTGGTTGGGTGTGCACTCTCTGCTGCGGCGGCCCGGGGTTCGGATCTGGACGCACACCGACGCACCGCTTGTCAGGCCACGCTGTGGCGGCATCCCATATAAAGTGGAGGAAGATGGGCATGGATGTTAGCCCAGGGCCAGTCTTCCTCAGCAAAAAGAGGAGGATTGGCGACAGATGTTAGCTCAGGGCTAATCTTCCTCACAAAAAAAAAAAAAAGAAAGAAAATCCATTCGTGATAAACACTTAGCAAATTAGGAACAGAAGGGAACTTCCTCAACATAAGAAAGGACATCTACAAAGAAAAGAAAACAGAGCTAGCATAATATTTAATGGCAAAAGACTGAATGCTTTCTACCTAAGATCAGGAACAGAATAAGATATCTCCCATCACTTCCAGTCAGCTTTGTACTGGAGATCCTATCCAGTGTAGTGAGGCAATAAAAGACATATAGATTAGAAATGAAGAGAAAAATATTTATAGACAATATGATTGTCTATGTTGACAACCCTGAGGAATCTATAAAAAAGCTACTAGAACTAGTAAGTGCGTTTAGCAAAGTTGAAGAATATAAGGTCAATAAAAATCTATTGTATTTCTGCATCCTAGCAATGAACAATTGAAAATTGAAGTTAAATTTATACAGGGCCTAAATAAATCGATAGATATACCAGGCTCATGAATTGGAAATCACAGTATTGTTACAGTGGCAGATGACAAATTGAGCTATAGACTCCATGCAATTGCTATAAAAATCTAAACCAGTTTTTTCTGGAGTAGAAATTAACAAGATGACTATAAAATTTATGTGGATATTCAAAGGACATAGAATAGCCAAAACAATTTTGAGAAAGAAGTTGGAGGACTTACACCCTCTGATTTCAAGACTGTAAAACTACAGCAAGCAGGGGACTGTGGTATTTGCATAAAGATAGACACATAGATCAGTGGCATGTAATAGAGAGTACAGAAATTGACCCATACATGTAAGTTCAAAAGATTTTTGCCAAAGGTAACTCAGTGAGGAAAGGATAAACATTTCAACAAATAGTACTGTTAGATACACTAACAGTTAGATAGGCACAGTTAGATAACTATATTTAAAAAATTGAATCTTGACTCTTCATACCTTATTCAAAAACTGACTTGAAATGGATCATAGACCTAAATACAAGAGCTAAAACTGTAAAACTTGTAGAATACTCTGGAGAAAATCTTGACAACCTTGAGTTAGGTAAAGATTTTTTAGATAGGACATAAAAGCTATGAACCAAAAAAGAAAAAATAGGTAAATTAGACTTCATCAAATTACAAATTTTGCTCTTCAGAAGATACATTTAATAAAATGAAAAGACAAGCTATAGACTGAAATAAAATATTTGTAAAACATGTATCTGATCTATTATCAGAACCAAATACATAATCAGATCTAAAATATAGAGAGCATTCTTACATTATATATGTATATATAAAGAATACATAAAGAAGAAAACAAGAAATTTAGTGAAAAAAAATTTGAGTAGACACTTCATTGAAGATCTACAGATGACTGATAAGCACATGAAAGACTTCTCAACATCATTAGTCATTAAGGAAATGAAAATTAAAAGTACAAGATACCACTACACATCCTCTAGAATGGCTAAAATTAAGACTGACAATACCAACTTTTCGCAAAGATGTGGAGCAGTGGGAACTCTGATATATTAATAGTTGTAATGTAAAATGATGCAGCCATTTGAAAAACAGTGTTGCAGTTCTTAAAAAGATAAACATACTTTTACTATATGACCCAGCAGTTTCCTCCCCAGGCATTTGCCTAAGAGGAATGGAATCACATATCCACAAGAAGACTTATGTGTAAATGTTTATAGCAGGATTATTCCTATTAGCTAAAAACTGAAGAGAACCAGAACTAGAACTGGAGAGAACAAATTGTGGTATATCTGTACAATGGAATGCTACTCGGCAATAAAAAACAAAGAACTATTGGTACAACTACAACATAGATGAATTTCAAAAGCATTTTGCTGAGTAAAAGAAGGTAGATACAGAAGAGCTATATACTTATGATTCTGTTTATATGAAATTCTAGAAAAGGTAAAGGGTAAGGGGGACCAACTATAAAGAGGCACAAAGAAACTTTTTAGGGTGATGGAAATATTCTATGTCATAATTGTTGTGGTGGTTATATAAGAAGTTGTATAAACTTGTCAAATTGTACACTTAAAATTGGTGAATTTTATTGTATGGAAACTATACCTCAATAAAGATGATCCCAAAAACTTGAAAACAAAAGAAGATTGGAAAGGCATTTCAGCAGTGGCTAACAGTGTGACCAAAAACACAGAAGAGAAGAAAGGACGGAGCAAGTATCCTAATTTAGCAGAATTATATGAAGTATTTTGGGAGACGAATTTCATTTTGTAGTTATATTCGTTATTATGGATTCTTTACTCCTATTGTTAATTAGCTAGAGTGATGAAATAAGAAAGGCTTTGTAGTTTGCCCAAAAGAAGATAATTTTAAAAGGTGAAAGATTTATATGATCTGAAGAGAAACCAGAGTGTATAAAAAGAAGATAATTTTAAATAAAGATAAAATTAGATCATTGCAGAATAACTCAATTTTCTTATCCACCCTATCCTCTCTTTATTTGTTTTAACAGAAGTCCATGTTATGCTTGATGGTTTGTTACCTCCTGACACCTATTTTAGATTCAATCCTGTAATGTGTGAAAACATACCTCTAGATGAAAGTCGAAATGAAAAGCTGGATCAGCTGCAGTTGGAAGGGTTGAAGTACATAGAAAGAAATGAAGAAAAAATGAAAAAACTTGAAAAAATATTAAGTCAAGAAAAAACAACTCTGCAGAAAATTAATGATTGGATAAAACTAAAAACTGACATGTATGAAGGCCTTCCATTCTTTTCAAAATTGTGATGAGTGTATGCATATATTCTCCTAAGTGAAGGCCTGTCAGAAGATCCACTGAATTCAGTAAGGAATGCTTCATGCTTCAGCATGAGTCAGCTTTGAAATACTTACTGAATTCTGGGGAATCCTGAAGAAGACAGTGTTTGGACCAGGCTGCACAACACAGAGGGTATGCTTGGTTACAGAATTCATATGGAAATTTTATGATATTAATAATTAAGTTTTAGGAATCTTGTGCTAGTTGGTTTTAGTAGATATTGGTGTTATATTGTTAGAAGTTTGAAAATTTATTAATATATGTGCCAAACAAGAACTGAAAACTATCATATTATATTTGGTGTTTTTGCTTTGGTCACCCTAATCATGCTGAATTTATTTGATCACTGATTTTCTTTCATGTGGAAAAGCTAATTTCTTCTTAAATTTGCGTTACTTATGTTTTCACTAGCTACATTCTACAATCCAGATGTTGCCTTTTGCTGTAATATCTAAACAGACACAGAAAAATGGAATTTTCTCTATCAGAGGACTTTTACATTTGAAATATGAAAGAATCAGATAGTTTTCTATTCAAAATCTGTTTATTTCAGGACTGTTTGGTTCAGAAAGATAGATGAAGTCCCAATCAACCACTCTTTCCTCCGAAATTTTAAGACAATGCTGTATGTTAACTTTTCTAGCTCTAGCTTATCATTCACTGTTATAAAGTTAATTATTTGAATTTACTGAGAAAATATCCCTATCATTAACAAAAATAAACTATTGAAACAATCTGTTGTTAAAAGGCTGTCATTTTTAAATTATTTATTGTGTATAATGTAGCTCCCCATCTCTTGGCAGTATTTGAATATACCTGTCAACAGTATGCTTAAAAAAAATGTTAGCCTTGTTTTACCTTATTAACTCCTTTAACTGTCTTGATTTCACAGAGGTTAATAACATATATACCAAGCCAAATCATTGTCTCTTTTCCAACTGAATTCACCTTTGTTGTGTTATCTGTCTGCCGTGTAAATCCTTACATCACGTTTAGGTTTGTCAAGAAAAGTGAAAAAAGGTAAGTGCCCTTTGCTTTGTACATATAAACTGAAGCTAAACCCTGTTGCCCAGATTGTCTTATTGATTCATAGAGGCAGTGAGGTGTGGTTCAAAGAGTGCTGTGAGGAGCTGAGAGTCTGGATCTCAATCCGGGATCTGATGATGCAAAGTCCTTCTATTTGTGACCTGGAGGAGGGCAGACAGCCTTTCTGGGCTTCGTATATTTCATTTGTAAAATGAGGAGAGCTAGCTCTAAAATTTTATTTACTCTTTTATGGCAACCTAGAAAGTAAATTCTGCAAATGTAAAAACAAAGGGTAGGAACAGATGTGAAAATGAATTTTTAGTCCTATACCGGAAAATACCAGCTTTTCAGAGAATAGTCTATTTTAGAAATAAAAATTTAATAAATTCTCCAACTCATCAATTATATTAAAAATAATAGAGAATAAAAGTTGTTTTATGCTCTGGCCTTCTCAGGTGTCTCAAAATTCTTATTTCTGTAATGAACGGTATGCTGGCAATATTTCAGTTCTGTTCTTGCTACAGATATTATTCTTTATTAAAAACAGTACCTCAGATAGAGTTGTCCCTAGAGGCGTATGGGCGGGATGGGATTTCCCCCAGGGGGTGGAAGAGAGCCCAGCCTGGGTTATAATTACACTGTGTACTTCTTCCCCTCCCACACCACATTTTATCCAGGAGAAAGTAGATATCAAAGGAATCTTCCTAGAGGGAAGGAAGTCACAGAAAATCAGCATGCAGTCTGAGGGGACAGTGGGAAACCTTACAACTTGGTTTTGGTGAGAGGATGGAGGGGCTCCCTTTGAGTCCCGCCTCCACCCCCCAGCAGCTACTGACAGCTGCCTCCCCTCTTCACTTATTAGAGAGCTGCTAATTGCTGAAGTAGCCAAGACCTCTAAAGTATAAAGGTCAAAATTTTACCTAACCTGCCATGCTCTGGAAATAATTCTAGTCACCTTTTTGAATATTTCACAAGTATCAGTGCTAGTAATGTGACTAAAAACATAGGTTTGCAACATCCAAATTACCGTTTTTAGATACAGTGTAAGTAAATATGAAGCTACCAATGATTTTTTTTTTTTTTTTGGTGAGGAAGATTGGCCCTGGGATAACATCTGTGCAAATCTTCCTCTACTTTATTTATGGGACGCTGCCACAGCATGGCTTGATGAGTGGTGTGTAGGTCCACACCTGGAATCTGAACCCACAAATCCCAGGCCGCCAAAGCAGAGCGTGCAAACCTAACTGCTATGCCACCAGGCCGGCCCCCTGATTTCTTGTTTATTTATTTGTTTGTTTGTTTTTATTGAGATAACGCTGGTTTATATACCAATGATTTCTAAAGATATTGTAAAATAGTCCTTTCAGATCACAAATACTACATATTCACATGCAACTATTAAAGCAACTCTAAATGTAAGAAAAATACAAATCATTGGAAATCAGTATTTCTGGGTATTCTTTGTAATAAAGCAAATTTCAAGCACAATAAAGTAATATTTAACACAATTTACATATTTGCACCTTATCGTAAGTTCACTCTTTTCCTAAAATTATGCAGTTCATGTTTTTTAGCTGAGGTTAACTCTCTCTCCCTTGTTTTTGCTTGGCTGATTAATTCTCTCTTGACTAGTACAGTATACAAGTGTACTCTGGCCATAGCTTCTTTCTTAAACTACATAACGTGGCACCTAAGTATGTTCCCATGTCCCTGTTTCTTGAGCTCTTTTCACTCTCTGACAAAAGTTACATCCAGTTCTGTGGTGCACCAATTTTCAATCATTCGTGTCCCCATTTGTCCTTGAAACTGGTTGTCTCAAGAACTGCGTAATTCACCTGAGATAACTCTTATTTTATAATGAAGCCAGTGCTTTCCTTTGTCCAAAAGCAGGGTGGATTTCTTTTCAGGAATGAACAGAAGTAAAGAACACTCTTCTGAAAGATGAGCACTCACTACCAAGTAGGTTATGGATTCTCCATTGGACTGTTTTTAAAGTAGGATAAGTTCTTTATGAGAAAAAAATTTTAAAGGTAGATAAATGGCCCAGTTAGTTTCCTTCCAACCCTATAATTCTGTGATAGTTTGTAAAAATAAACAAACAATGATCAGATAGAAGAAACGTTTGTCAGTTTAAGAAGAAATTTGGACATTCTTTCTTGTTCATTCATATTACTTTTTCTATAAGATGAGATTTAACTGGTGTCTTTAGCAGTTTATACTTACTGATAAGCTTATGTATTTAAATCAGCTAGTTTTCATTCATACTAATGGATATATCTCATTTTGATTTTTTAAAATATGGCAATGTGTGCCTTGAAAATGGCTTTATTTTGAAAAATCTGATTGAAAAACCAAAATTTATTCACTGTCAGTAGTTTTATTACAACTAACTTTGAGTTCAAAGTTGGTTAAATTGTGGTTCTGTTTTTACATTAGGGAAATTTCATAGCTATGGAAGTAGAGAAACATAAATATTTTGTTAAGTATTTTCACATCTATAGAGGAAACCTGACTATTCTTATGATTGTTAATAGCTAATCCCTAGCACTTATATGTCAAGCACTATACTGAAAGCTCTATATCCATTATCTCATTATATCCCTTTGAAGGATGTACTATTATTATTTCTGTTTTCCAGCTAAGGAAACCAAGGCTATAGAAAGTTAAATAATTGTGAAATGAAGAAGAAAGTTATAAACACTTTTAACTTTTCCTTTTATTTCTCCCAATTAGCCAGGTTCAAAAGTTCTTTATTCATTGTACAAACATTTATCAACTGCCATTTTCATTCCAGGACTGACTCCACCCTTTACATCATCCATATTTGATCATCAATTCCTACTCTCATGTGGAGTCCTTCCTTTCTTTCTTACAGCTTTATTGAAGTGTAATTTCCATACCAAAATGTCATCTATTGTAACTGTACAATTCAGTAATTTTTAGTAGTTATAGATGTGTGCAGTCATCACCATAATCCAGCTTTAGAGCGATTCCATCATCCCCAGAAGTTCCTGCATACTTGTTTGTAGTCGTTCCCTACTCCTGTCCCCAGCCCCAGACAGCCACTGATCTGCTTTCTCTCACTGTGTAGATTTACCATTTCTGGATATTTCACATAAATGGAATCATACAATGTGTAATCCTTTGCATCTGGCTTTTTTCACTTAGCATGAGATTCATCCAGGTTGTGGCAATATCAGTTATTGGCTCCTTATTGCTGAGTGGTATTCCATTTTATGGATATACCACATTTTGTTTATCCATTCACAAGTTGATGATCATTTGAATTGTTTTCAGTATTTACCTATGATGGATAGTGCTGCTGTGAAATTCATGTACAAGCCTTTGTGAGGACATAGATTTCTCTTGAATAGATATCTGGAAGTGGAGTTGCAGCAGTTGTATGGTAAGTGTTTGTTTAACTTTTCAAGAAACGGTTTTCCAGATTATCTGAACTGTTTTATGTTCCCATCAGCAGTGTATGAGAGTTCCAGTTTCTCCACATCTTTACCAGCCCTGGACTTGTCTGTCTTTTGATTGTAGCCATCCTAGGAGATATATAATGGTATTTCATTGTGGTTTTAATTTGCAGTCCGCTAATGACTATTGATGTTGAGCATCTTTTTAGGTGCTGATTAGCTATTTCTGTATCTTTTTTGGTGAAATGTTCATTCATAGCTTTTGCCCATTTTTAAATTGGTTTGTCTTCTAATTTTTGAGTTCTAAGAGTTCTTTGTATGTTCTGGGTACAAGTCTTTTGCCAGATATATGATAGGCAACTATATTCTCCCAGCCTGTGGCTTGTCTTTTCATTTTCTCAATGGTGTCTTTTAAAGCAAGCATATGAGATTTTAATTTTGATGAAGGTCGTTTTATCAGTGTGAACTTTTGAGTGACTTTTATGTATGGTGTTTATAAGGGTCAAAATTCTTTTTTTCTTTTTTTTTTGCATAGGGCTATCCAGTTGTCTCAGCATCATTTGTTGAAAAAAATAACTTCTCACCACTGAACTGCCTTTGTGCTTTTATCAGAAATCTGTTGTCTTTGTGTTTGTGAGTCTATTTCTGGACTCTCTGTTCTGTTCCATTGATCTATATGGTAATCCCATATATCACACTGGCCTGGTTACTGTGGCTATATAATAAGTTTTGAAATTAGACAGTATAATTCTTCCAGTTTGTTCTTTTCAAAATTATTTTGGCTCTTCTGGTTTCTTTGCATTTCCATATAAATTTTAAAATCAGTTTGCAAGTTTGCACACACACAAAAATAGCTTGTTGGAATTCTGATAGAGATTGCATTGAGTGTGTAGATAAAGTTGAGAGAGCTGACGCATTTACAGTGTGAAGTCTTCCAGTGGTGTCTGTCCTTCGAAGCATAAGTGCACATGGACTCTCTCTCCCTTTGTTTAGATATTTAAAAAATTTTTTCTCAGCAATGTTTTGTAGTTTTCAGTGCACAAATCTTGGACTCCTTTTGTAAAATTTATTTTTAAGTATTTTATTGATTTTGATGCAATTGTGAATGGAATTGCTAATTTCATTTTCTGATTGATTGTTACCAGTATGTAGAAATGCATACGTATAATGATTGCGGCTCTGATGATAGTGTGATTTTCCATCTTGTGAATTATCAAGCTAGTAAGTCACAGTGACCTAATCTGTGAAGTATGGACAGGGTGCTACAGATTGTGAGAAATAATTGCAGTATTAATCATAGTGGTCTCACTGGTAATGCATGACTATGATAGCTCTGGGTTATTTTTATCTTTAGGCAGTGGGCACCTGTCTTAAAGTATTCAATTCTAATTATGCAATAATATGTATATATATTAAATGTCATATGTACATTACTGTTATTTTGGCATAAAGATATTTAAGTCTCTAGAAATATTATTTGTTTAAAAGAAGTCAGATCCTGGATTCTGCATTAGATGGTATTTTATTGTTACAGGCACTCAGTAACTGGGGAGTTACTGAGTTACATGTTAGCATTTTATCTTAGGTTATTCCCTAAAATGTTTTGAATTTATTTCTGATTAAATATGTTGAATTGGGGTAGAGTTCAGTCTCAATCAGTAAAAACATGAATTAGACTATTTTAGAGAAGAATAGCATATTAGGTGTTCAATACTTTTGTTAGATTAAGAATTCAGGAATTAGAGAGAATGCTTTCCTTGTTTCATATTTCTTCATTGTGGATTCCTGTGCTGAATACATACTTTTTTTTTTTAAGAATTTTTTTTTTAATTTTTTTTTTTATTTATTTTTCCCTCAAAGCCCCAGTAGATAGTTGTATGTCATAGTTGCACATCCTTCTAGTTGCTGTATGTGGGACACGGCCTCAGCATGGCCAGAGAAGCGGTGCGTCGGTGCGCGCCCAGGATCCCAACCCGGGCCGCCACCATCAGAGTGCGAGCACTTAACCGCTAAGCCACGGGGCCAGCCCCTGAATACATACTTAATGAAACAAAACATTTTGACTTAGGCTGAGCAATTGTGAACTCTCAAGTCTAGAATTTCCTGTATTATATATATTTAAAACAAGAATCAGTGATGAATTTAAAACATGGCACAAAATAATAAACATGAAAGCTCATCTCAGGTTTTGTGAATTTATGAAAATGTAGACTTCCTTATATTTCCCTCACCAGTTAACAGGACAACAAATAAGATATTTCTAGTAGTAGAAATTGCCATTTGCCTTATTTTTTAGTTATTTGTGAAGCTGCCCTAACTTACCTTTGTTTCTTCCAGTGTACATTAGCCTGACAAATTCTTGATCCCTGTGAATGACAGACATTAAATGCATAAACTCTCACTTGGCTACCTTTATGCATCTGAGTGCCAGGAACTGAGCTAAGCAGGTTACATGAGTTAGCACATTTAATCCTCACAGTAAGCCTATACGGGAAATATCATCATTATCCCTTTCTTAGAAAGAAAAACGTTGCCCGGGATATCACAGCTAGGAAGTGGTAGAGCTAAGATGAATCCAACTGTCTTAACCACAACTCTTTCCGTTCCTCTTTCCTAGAATGTCCTTTCATGAATGTTGCAGAGTGACTTCAGATCCAGTTTACTAAACTGAATCTGCAAACTCTTGGGTGTAATCAGTGAAGTGTAATTCCAGCATCAAACTGTGTGAATACTCCTTATGTCCTTGTCTACCACAGTGGTTCTCTACTAGGGGTGGTATTACCCATCTCCCCAGAAGGATCTGAAAATCTAGGGGAGTGAGGGGATTGTCTAGGGGAACTACCAGCATTTAGTGCTCCAGGACTCAGAGACAGTACATGTTATGCAATGCACAGGGCATAGGACAGCCCCTCGTAATGAAGAACTCTCCCACCCAAAATACCAGCATTGCTCCCTGTCAGAAACTATCAGCTGCTTATCCACAGGATGCAAATAATGAATTTCTTCCGCAAGAAATCGAGGATATACTTTGACCAGATTTAGGGTGCATATACCATTTGTAAAATTTCATGTTGATTCCATCCCAACAGGAATTCTTTTTGCATTCATTGCTCCTTGTTCTTCCTTTTTTTTTTGCCAAGTTTAAATACAACTAAACTGTTCACTTAATCTCACTTTTTTGGACCAAATCTGTGGCAGTTACTCTTTCATGACTAGGAAATAGGAAGGAGGGAGATCACGTTAAAAAACAGTTTGTTCTGTTCCTGGCAGAAGCTATCTACCATCCAAAATAGATTCATAGAGTACAGATGTCCCTGGACTAAACTTTGCACGTGCTGGTCCAAGGGTTTGATAAATGTGTCTCTCGCAGAAGTCACACTGATTGCTTTGTTCATTATAACCTTTATTCAACTGACGCAAATGGATTGAAATTCATCACACTCCACAGATATGTATTATTAGTATGGATAATTAGTTTGTTAAAGTATTGACTGTAATGTTGATTTACCTTCAAGATAAAAATCTTGAACTTAATACATATGCATTCCTTGCATCTAGACAATATATATTGTGAGATGTATTCAGTCTGATTGAATACGAACAGGTTACATGGTCCAAAATGATTGAGAGTTCCAGTAACAGTTGTAGCTAACATTTATTGCCATTTAATCTTCATAGCAACCTTATGAGGCAGGTACTATCATTATCCCTATTTTTTACTAGCACTGAGATGGTGATGGCGGTGAGAAAAGTCTTATATTTCTTGACTGCCATTAAGTTAAGGCTCTGTCCTTCCCCAAAGAGAACCAAATAGCTTTCTCATTATCAAGGGGAAATTATAGATCATAGTATGAACATGGGTGTATGGCAGTCTTTCTTAAATTACATATCTAAAATAACAAATACTGTAATATCCTTTCACATATTTTATTCTAAACTAGTCTACATCACATTTAAATGCCTTATTTGTATTACTTAGGCAATTGTCAAGAATCGAACCAAGATAAATGTACCCATTATATAAAAGAATAAGATAGTAAGTTAACAATTACTACTTGGTAGCACTCTTTCTTATAGAATGCACTACTACTGAGGGTGTTTGTAATAGAGTGATTAACGGCCATCCAAAAGTCCATCCAATTATCTGAGAAGACAGGAAAGCTATGTCATCTTATCTTAATTATATTTCATTGTATTCCCAACACACTTTGCTCCAAAATAGTATTTAATGTAGCATTTTAATTAAATTACCTATTAAAATAATTTAAAAAGTATTGTGAATGCAATTGAAAATAACCCATACCTTGACCAAACAGAACAGAACATTAAAAAGGAAAACACAGAAGTCACCAAATGTTTATGCCAAGACACGCAGTCGTGGGGATTCTCGATAGAAATCTTGCAAAAGAAAGCGTCGTATCTTTCACTATGCTTTGTACAATTTGACCACATTTTTAAAAACAAATATTCTGGTGTAAGAACCATAGTCATTGTGCTTTTGTGTTTGTGGTCATGAACAATCTAAGGAATTCTTAATCAAAAGTCTCTCAAATTGAAAAAGTTAAATAAAACCACTGTAACTTACACCTCTCTCTGCCTTTCAGATGTGGTCTTAAAAATACAAGTTTTTTATAATACTAGTAGAATTAAGAGCCATTTTAAATCAGTTTTTTTCTGTGTCTCAATCATTAAAGCCGCATTCTTGTGAAGCACAGGTGCTGTTACTTTGCCTGAACATGTTTGGTATCAGGATACAGTTAATCCATACACATCTAAACATGCCCTTAGGCATCCATTTCCTATGTTGAATTATGTGAAAAGTGCCCAGTGCTGACACTCAAAAACTGTAGAAGCGATGGAACTTTAGACCATGTCTGATTAGTATATAATGCAAATGTTTGTTTATATTCACATAGAGTATGACAAGGAAAATCAAGCTTCAAAGGTTTTGGTGAAGTATAGATAGTATAGAATTTTATGAGATAGGCTTATTCCATTCTTATTTTCTGAGCTGGGTTAGTGGCTATGTCTTGGTCTTCAGACTCAGTCCTATGTGTCTGCAATAGTATGTGGAGAAATGCCGCTCCATCCTGTCATCACAAGCGTAATCATCAGCTCAAAGAATAAGAGCTCAGCCCCACCTCTCTTGAGAGTAATTTTCACAGCTCACAGAATTAGAGTAATTCTCACAGCTTCTAGGACCCTGCTAGATACATTATAGGTCCTTGATAAGTGTTTTTCTTAAGTTAGGCTTAATTGACTTACACTATTATGGGGAGATGAGGAAAATGAAAATGCTTTGAAAAGTACTTTCTGAAACAGTTTACTTTTAAAATCTGGACATGGGACTTGTTCTCTGTGCTGGTAGGAATGTCACGGCTGGGGTCGTTTTCCACAGGGTGAGCGGGACCCTTTCCAGACAATAATAATTGCACAGGTTACAAAGCCTGGCATTTCCTCCCACTTAGCACCTGAGATAAACATTATTCATACTGTTTGCACGTCTCATATCTTGACAGGGACTCAAATACAACCCTTCTGGGCACAGCAGAAAGGCTTCTTTTGTTTGAAATGCGAGCTTTTTCTACCTCTTTCTGACCAGTATCTGCTCATTTTAAAATTGTATTCCTGTTCCTCATCACTGCCCCTATCTTGGAGTCTTCCTCATTTTGTCAGATTGAGTCTTGGTATTGGGCTACCTTGTTGCCTAGATCTGTAAAGATACACCTTATTTTAGTTAAGGAAGGCTCTGTACCTTTAATGAACAATAACTATAGTAATACTTTTGTGTATAACACTTATTTATAGTTGCATACAGCATTTGTATACTTTCCAAAACACCTTCAAATATACTTCATTTTATTCTAACAACTGTCCTGTGGGTTTGGTAAGGCCAATATTGTTATCCCACAAGGAATATGTGAAAAGTACAGCACTGAAAAAGCCAAAGGCTTATATGACCCCACCCTGTTAAATATGATGGGTTGAGCCAGTGGATTCCCAGCCCAGGACTCTTTCCACTGCTTTCCAAATAAAAGTTGGGGGCAGGTGGATTGGATGCAATAGGTAAGTTTTGATCATGGTGGTGATTTGTACTCTTTCCCAGTATTCCACGAGAGTTGTATTTCTGCGAGATTTGCTTTTGTTTGGGGTGAATACTTCATCACCTATGACATTTGTTAAATACCCGTTTTTATCATTAACATTACTATGAATGAGATTTCAGTATATTTAGTAATTTGTCCTCTAAAGATTCTGTGAAGATCTGGATGTCAAAAAAATAAAATACAATGAGCGATATCCTATACACTTTGGAAGTACACAAATGGAACAAGATCGGTGCAGTGTTGTCCAGTTTTGTATCTAGTTTCTCTAAAGTCCCTGGTCACAGCCCACGGGAGGTAATCGGTTGTGTGTTAAGATGAAGGTCTTTGTTGAAACTTGAATAGGTTCAAAGTGAGGCCTTAAACAAGTTACTTAACCTCCCTAAGCGTTTCTTCACCTGAAAAATGCAGAGTTGTGAGCACTAAGAATAATGTAGGTCAAAGTGCTTGGGATATAGTAGGTGCTCAAGAAATAATAGCTATTATTTTTGTGTTCTGGGAAATTATGGTACTGAGGGAAGTACATTAAATTAATAATTTTTGCTGAAATATATAGTTCTAAAGTCAAAGTGCGTGTTTCTCAAATAATGTCAAAGATCTAAGTTGTGCAATACCCCTCCCCTCTAATCCTTGAAAGGATCATGGAATCATTTGATATAAATTGAGGATATAAATAATGCCCACTCTTGCTGATGTGAAAATAATGTTATAGATCTTGGATACAAATGCTCTTGTCGCACGTGAATTATTGCATTCCATGTTATTTGCTTCCAAATAATTTTAAGCAAAATTTAATGCCCTTTTTCTGAAATTGATTTTAAAATAAAACAAGCCTGAACTTAGAAACTGTAGACCTTACATGTTTTATTTATGCCTAGAAAGATACTTTAAGATATTCAGCAAATTACATTTCCCTTAGGTTACAGAAGTTACTAACTGCAGGTCATGCTATTTGAAATAAAACCAGTCAGCTGTGAAGAAATGTGTCATGGTCCTTACTGTTGTCACCATCTCCAATCCCGACTGCAGAGTCTGCTCCCTCTGTGCAGAGACTACACCGTCAGCAAACGCAGAAGAGGGAGGCACTGCCGACTTAGCCCAGGCTACGTGGCAGGGTTTATGGCAAGCGGGGAAGAAACAGTTTCCAGAGAATACCTTGATTTTTGTTGTCCTGGATCTGGGGGTTTAATGTTCCTCTGTAGCTGAGGAAAGAAGATGTTCTTTTTGCTATCTTTGTGCTTCCTGTGTTTTTAAACTCACTGTTATTTAACAGAGTATCCTCATTGTGCCTCACACTGTACACTCCCCCTCCCCTTGACACACACACACCATGGTTCCTGAGCCCTAGGAGTCCTCTGTGCTGACATTTCATTCATTCATTGAGCGAATATTTATTAAACGCCTAATGTGTGCCAGACATATTCAAGAAATTATAATAAAACAGTGAGGCAGAGTGGTGAAAACACCAAAGTACCAGACTGTGTGCATCCAAAAGAGAGTTTCTTGGACTTTAAAGCAGTGACTCTGGGAAGCTTTGCCAAAATGTGATTTCCCCATTGGGACCTCCCTTTTGGACCTGTGTTCCTCAACCAGTGCATGTAGATGTCTGTGTATACACTGCATATATATAGTAGTTTCAGTTTTATGTATATAATATATAACTTCTGTTATGTATATAAAACATGTAATTTCTGTTATATATAAAATATATATCTAGTATATATGTATTTATGTTTAATTTTATGTAATTAATTTCTTTACTAATAGCGTGGTGGAAATAACTGAGACTTTGGAGAAAAACAAACTTGATTTCGAATACATGACCTTTCAGGAAGTTATTTAGCGCTTCCAAGACTCAGTTTCTTCACCTGTTAAGTCTGGATTAACAATGGAAAATAATATGGTTGTGAGGATTTATTTATTATTATTTAATAAATCCAAAATGGTATCAGTGATATTGAACACACCCATCTTACTTGACAAAAATCTATCTGCACATTTTATAAAAATAAGCCTCAATCATATTGCTTTTTAATCAGAAATACCTTCTACGTCAGATAGACCTTGTATGCATTTATACAGAAGCATGCAGTGATGAGCAAAAACATATCAAAGTGCTCAGCATTTTTGGTTTTTATTTTGCCTTTAGGTTTTTCTATTTCAAAATACCATTCATTTCCAAAGAGAATCACCAAAGGGCCCAAGTCCAGGAGTTCTTGAAGCAAGCACATGGTTTCCTCACTGATGTGTGCCTCCCTTATTGTAAGGTCAGATGACTGTGGTGTATTCTATTTCTGGGCCATCTTCTGAAGATCACCAGTATGCGGAGGCCCCACTACCCTAGGTGCACATCCATGCGACACGCTATCCCTGGGCTTTGGAGTAAGAACATTAGCTGCCTTAGCTCCAAGTTTCAGTGCCAAGGCCAGCAATGCCAGGAGCCCACCAGGTACCAGTGTCTGGTCTAGTACGTGACAGTAGAGGAGAGAAGGAAAAGAAAAATAATGAGAAATAGACCAAGATTTTAAATAAAAAATATTTTATTGGAAAGATAAGTCGAGTCAAACTTTAGGGAAATGATTTAAAAATCCCCAGTAATTCTGTCATCTTAATAGAAGTGTTTTCATTTGCATGTTATCTTTTTTTTGTATGCATTTTAGAGTTGCAATAATGGTACACATACCATTTTGTGCTCCACTGTTTTCACTTAATGTATAGCTTATAAGTATTTTCCGTATTTCTCAGTCTTCTTAATTATCATCTTAAACTATAGCATGATATTTTCATGTTTTGTTACATTGTAAGTTGTTAAACTATTAATATAGAGGTCCTTAAATGTTAGTGAGTGGAATCAGGCAGGAAACGAAGTGATCTTTGCCACCCTGTCTCAGAGCAACTCTGGGTAAATGACAACAGCCCACATAAAACAACCAAAGACAACAACAACAAAAAACCATTCTGGACAGTCAACCAACTGAATAA
Source organism: Ceratotherium simum simum (assembly GCF_057802395.1). Taxonomy (NCBI): domain Eukaryota; kingdom Metazoa; phylum Chordata; class Mammalia; order Perissodactyla; family Rhinocerotidae; genus Ceratotherium; species Ceratotherium simum. The sequence continues at coordinate 17,291,818 of NC_141900.1, forward strand.
TTGAGGGGCAGAAACATTTATCTTTAAATGTAGGTTTTGGATGAAAATCCAGTAAGTTTTTCAAGCTAAGGAAGAATAGTATGAAGGCACTTTCTGTACCTCTATCAACATGAGTCAATTTCAAGAAAATTTTATTGTACCAATAATCCTGCTTCTCTTCTCTTCCCTACCCCCCAAAAGAATTAAGATTAGGTCCATTTAAGTATGAACTATTACTAAACCACCTTATTTCTCTAACCATATGTTTTAAAACATCAGTATATCCATTACATTAAGAATAGATTCATTTAGGATCTTCCCTAACAAATGGGGGGCTTGGGGAAAGAATACAATTGGAGATCCACATACTATATGTCTGAATATTTAAAAGTTATAAGATATGTTCTGTTTTCCTACCTTGACAAAGATACCTTCATAAAGATCTTCACGTCCACATCTGAATTTAGAATTCTTGGAGTTCTGTCCAGAATGTGGTGGTAGGGAGAATGTAGGGAGAACAGGCCCAGCCCCCTAGCCCATGGCCCACCTCTGGCTTAGTCATGATTCTTCAAGGGCCTCAAGCATACTTAGATGAACACCCCAACCCACGTGTCCAACTTCTGTCCACACCCCTGCATCAGCCACTAATCAGACCTCCATTTTTTTTGTTTATTTTTGTTGTTTTCCAGCTTTATTAAGACATTTGGCATAAACAATGTTTATGGCGTACATAGGCGTACAGTGAGGTGATTTGATATATGTATATATTGCAAAGTGATTACCACAATAAGGTTAGTTAACATTCATTACTTCACACAGTTACTTTTATTCATTGAGATATAATTGACATATTAGTTTCAGATATACAACATAAGGATCCAATATTTGTATATGTTGTGAAATGATCACACATAGTTACAAATTTTTTTTCTTATGATGAGACCTTTTAAGATCTATACTCTTCAAGCCTCCAGTTTTCGCACCAGCAGAGCAGGCCTCTGTTAGGAGCGTGAGGAGGAGGCCTTTGCAGGTCCTGATGGGATTCTGGGATTCTGGGATCCTGGGTACCCAGATGTGGTCTAGAAGGAGGAGGGTGTGGCATGGGCTCCTGGTGGGCCAGAGCAGGGCTTTCTAAAGCACAAGGCTCAGGGCAAGGTGGTACCGGAGTTGCTTGTGTCCTGTGGCATTTAAAAATATTGGAATACCTTAAAGTAAAATTTAAATTGAGGCTTAAAAGGAAATATAAAGGGAAGTACAATGTCAGTATCTATTAACCTAACACCTTTTTTCTTCTAAAAAAAAAAAAAATTCAACAAAACAACAAATAAGAAAGGCTTTGAGTCAGCCATTCATTTAGACCTCAGAGTATTGCATCTGAAGTCATTTCCTTTCTTTCCTCCACAGTGAATTCATCTTCATTGTACCTGTCATCTGTTCCCTCTTAAGCCAGAAATGAAGGGCACATATCAAGAGGGTTTCTCAGCATCTCTGTTTTCCAGAGGGAGAGTTCGCTGTCCCTGATGACCCCATCTGCAGTGGCTGATTGCACATTGACCTTGGCTAGTTTTCGGATTTCAAATCCATTCAGCAGAACCTGTGTACACTCTTATAGAGAGAACTATAGGAACAGATGGAAGAGTTGCTTATTATCACTGAAAATGTTCTTCCTCTTTCCAACTTGGTTCCCCAAGCATGGGGGTGTGTTGAGCCAAGCAGAAGATCCTAGTGACTCACAAGCTTCCAGAGAAGAAATCCACATATGGCAACCACTAAGGTCACATTTTCCTCCAATTGCTTGAGCATCACATTCTTTAGATAGGTGTAGGGATACTGTGTTGCTAAGCACCAGGCAAGGAATGGGTTGCAAATTTGTGGTTTCTGTTTGACACCCACCCAAGTAGCACGAGACAGGCATACAGAATTCTGTGGTTATGTGGCAGGTGGCGAGGAGAGGCATGAGAGAGCGATAGGTGTTTTGCATCTGTGGAAACTTTCCACTGCTCACTGGTCACACAATGTATGAAACTCCATATCCAATTATTATTTACATATTATCTATAGCTGCACATCCTATTATTATCCATGGTGGGTAATAGTCACCCACTATGAGGCTTCAAGAGGTGTGGCCCAGCTGAGACTGTGGCTGGCATCCAAGAGGAAAAAGGAGCAGCTCTGGGTGGGCACAGTAGATGGCCAACCCTAGACTTGGCTGCGGGAGCTAAGTGTGACTCGGGGGTGTGGAACTAGTTCCTCTTGAGGTGGACCTTGGACAAGTCATACTGCTGTCTCATTTGTTTTCCACAGTTGCTTCTTTACCCTGCACCATATCTGCATCTTATGACAACTACCATTTGGTGCATTTGCCCCTTTCCTATCCGGAAAATAGATAAGATTTGTGTGGTCAGATGCAAATTCAGAGTTCTGAAATGCACCTAAACAACTGTATCAGTGATGAAATTAGCAGCTTAAAACTAGAAACATTTACTATCTCCCAGTTTCTCTGGTTTGGGAAACCAGGCACAGATGAGCTGGGTCCTCTGGCTCAGGGTCTATCACAAGCCTGCAATCAGGGAGTCAGCCTGGGCTGGAGTCACTTCAAGGCTCAACTGAGGGGCGATCTGATTCTGAGCGCCCTCAGATTCAGCGCCTCACAGGCTATTGGACTGAAGGCCTGAGTACCTTACAGGCCTTTGGCCAGAGGCCTCCCTGAGTTCCTTGCCATGTGGGCCTCTCCATAGGGCAACTCACAACATAGCAGTGGAACAGCAAGATGGCAAGATAGAAAAAGCCAGAGTCTTTTTGTAACCTAATATTAGAAGTGACATCCTGCTGCTCTTCCCATATTGTATTCATTAGAAGTGAGTCACTAGCTCCCGTCTTACTCAAGGGGAAGGGATTATACAAGGGCATGAATTCCAGGAGGAGGGGATCACTGGGAGCCATGTTAGAAGCTTTTTGACAATATTGGTTATACTACTCTTTCAAATAGACAATATTGGTTATACTACTCTTTAAAAATTACTAAATTCACCACATCCCTGTAAGAAACCTAATGCATGTTGCCCAGCCAGCGAATATTATCTTAAGACAATAATGCCACTGGTATAAAGAAACCATCAACAAAATGAAAAGACAGTGATGCCACTGGTATAAGCCACTCTTGTAGCAGAAACCTTCTAGCACTAGAGAACATTGTTTTAGTGCTCCGCTGTCTTGCCTGGAGTTCAGCCAGCTTTCACCTGAATTTTACTACAGGAGTCAAAGAAATGCTCTTGGTTACCACCAGAATCATAAAATGCTCCTTCATCTCACAGTATGGAAACAGATGAGAGAGGAAATCACTTGCTCATGGACACACAGTTCGGTACCAGCATAGTCCGTGTTAGGTTTTGGTGAACTTACTGTTGGTTTTAGGGCAGGGTTGATTGCTCTGCCTCCCCTAGGAGGCCTGAAGCATGATGGGGATTAAGAAAACTAGGATGGAAAATAAGGTGAGGGAAGAAAAAGAGAAACAGGACTGCAAGAGGAGGAAAGGAAAAAGGCTAAAAACATGTTCACTGAAGGTACCACTCGGGGGCTCCGTGACTTTCGGCGTAGCTGCTTTGATGCAGTGACATTCTGATGCATCCATCCAATTCAACTTTAGTGCCCTGTCATTGACAGGCAGCAGAGCGCCGTCGTTAGGACTGGACTCTGGATCCAGAATGCCGGGGCTTGAATCCCAGCTCTGCCACTAGCTGTGTGCCCTCTGCAAGTTACTTAACCTCTCTTTCCAAAATGGGGATGATGATGGTACACACCGCATCGGACTGCCATGGGATTAAATGAGTTAACAGAGGTAAAGTGCTCACAGTAGTGCTGGGCACATGGGAAATTCTATTATTATCCAATGACAGAGAAAACAGACTTGTGTTGTTCTCAGCCCTCACTTGGGTTTGAGGATGAAGTGAAGCTTGGGATAGAGGTTGAGGCTTAGGGATGGAACAGGGGTGGCAGTTAAGGTGAGGAGGTGTGTTGTGCCTATCACTGGCGATATGCAGCCAGGTCAGAATGCCTCGTGCGTCACCAAGCAAGTCAAATGGATGGTCCTTTTGCCCACTCAGGCATCCCTCTAATCCTTTTTCAGATTATTGCTCTTTACCCTCTTGCTCTCTTCATCTCAGCTCCTTAGGCAGCAGCTGTTTGGTTCTCCCTGTGGCTCATCCTCTCAGGAGACTAATCCCCAGTAATGTAGAGCTGTGGTGCAGCTGAAGTAATAAGCTAGAAATTAAAATGATATAATAATTTTATAATATTACAAGGATTATATAGTATCAAAATTATTTCATTTTAATTTTTGGTGCTGTTGCTGTGGTTCCCATTTCCTCCAGAGCTTTTTCCCTCTTCTATGTTCTTTTTATTCAGGCATGTATTCATTTGACAAACATCTGATCACACAATTGCTTTTCAAACAAGAATTTGCTGAGTACCTATTGTGTCCTGGACACTGAGCAGACTTTATTTATTTATTTACTGAGGAAGATTCGTCCTGAGCTAACATCTATTGCCAATCTTCCTCTATTTTGTATGTGGGTCGCCACCACAGCACGGCTGCCGATGAGTGGTGTAGGTCCATGCCGGGATCCAGGCCGGAGAACTCGGGCCAACGAAGCAGAGTGTGTGGAATTTTAACCACTTGGCCACAGAGCAGCCCCAGCCCAGACTTTTAAGTAAGGGTATCATGGAATCACATTCTTTTTTGTTTTTGTTTTTAGAAAGGTAATTCAGAGGGACATTTGGACAATTAATCACGAGGTGAGAGGTACCCAGGTGGTGGGATAAGGACCAGGGTCAGAAGAGTGATGGACTGAGGAAATAACTTGTGCCAAGACCCAGTGGCCAGAGATCATACTGTTTCAGGAACTGTGGTTTCAGGAACAGGAGGCTCGGTGTGGCTGCAGCACATGTGGCGGTGGGAGGGGGAGAGGATGGCAGCAGCAGGAGAAAGAAGAAAAGGCCGCTCACTTGCATGCCCGATGCTGTGAGTTGAAGTGGCAAGTTGAAGTTAGAGCAGAGGACTTGTCAGGATGTTGAAGGATAACCCTGTGCCCTTTTTATTCCCAAATCCCTGCCTAGCACAGAGCCTGGAGCCTGTGGGTGGGGAGGAGGGATGAGGGGCTCCAGAAATGGTTTTTTTAAATTAAACTAGAGAACTGAAGGAAACAAGCCTCCAGCAGAGTGGAGTGTGAGTGGGAGCCTGGAGTAAATGGTTTAACAGTCAAGTCTGGTGATAGCTGGCGGTGGGGAGGAAGCTCTGGGAGACGACGCTGCAGACGGAATAGATGATTGTGGACCTTGAGTGCCAGCCTAGGGATCTTGGACACCCTCTGGGATACAGTGGAGAGGGGGCTTCAGAGCCCGACCTATGCAGCCCGCAGTATGTTTGCTCAACTACTGCACATTAGAAGATCTTAACTCTTTTTACATTGCAAATAATTCTGCAGAAGAACCATTTCCTACCGCGAATAGGCAGCATCTACCTTACGATGAAGGCTCCCTTTCTGAAGGCTGTCTGGAGAGAAAGGTTGCAAAAAAAATTAAAAACAAAGCGAAAAAACAGCTAGCACAGCCATCCCAACTGGTGAGTTCTGAAGTTAAATGCTTTAAAATAAGAAGAAAGAACACAGACCTCCCACAGAAACCTGAACCCATGAGAGTGGCATTTAAAATCCACCCACTTTCTGGAACATCTTTTGTAGCCAAATCCCAGCCAGCCTCGTCCCCGGAACGCTCCCGCCCTCCGTCCCCTCACGCGACAGCCACCACTGCACGCGCTCGCAGGATGACGTTGGATGGTGGTGGCGCTGCCGCTCAGGTGAGGGGCCACCCGGTCCCGAGGCACCGACGGCCGGAGCCCATTCGCTGCCGGCGCAGCAGGGCCGGGCGGGGGAGGGCGGGGGACGCGGGGGGAGCGCGGGGCTGGGGGCTAGGACGAGACAGCGAGGCGCGACGAGGAAGAGCAGGGCGCGGGGAGGGGCGGCGGCGGCGCGCCGGCGGGGCCAGCCCTGCCTCCCTGGCTCGCGGGCGGACGCGCGCCGCAGTCGGAGCCTCGGCCGCGCGGGCGCAGGGACGGCGGGGCGGCCAGAGGCTGCGGATCGGTCGGGAGCAGCGCCATCTGCGCTGCGGGCTCCGGGGCGGTCGCGCTGGGGCTGAGCGGCGGGTGCGGCGACAGAACGTGAGTAGCTCCACGTCTCATGCGGTGACACTCGGTCCTGCTCGGGGGCGACGACAGAAGCGGAGGAAGGCGCGGGGGGCTGCTGTGTTGTCCCTGGGACGCAGGCCGGGGGTTCAGCAGAGCGCTCTCCCTGCGGCAGGGCGAACCTTGTCGCCAGCTCCCTTCTTCCCCTCAGGCCCCCCGACAGCACGACAGGCGCCGAGCAGGAAGAGGGGGACGGGTGCCCGCGGAGGGCACAGTTGAGAGGCAGCAGCCCCGGCTGGCGCGGGCGGGCGCGCATCCCCTCCTCCGCTCCGTGGCCAACTTCTGCATCCGCGCCCGCGCCCCCACGCTTTCCGGGCAGCCCTGCCTGGAGGTCTCTGTGGGCAGTCGGGCCTGGACAGGCTGCTGGTCCCGGCACTGCGGGCTGGCAGGGACACGGAGGGCGCCGGGGGTCACGCCACAGTGCCGGCGGGGCGAGGAGCGCAGGTGCCGGCCGGCGCGCGCGGGCGTGTGCGCGTTCGGGTCCCCGCGGACACATCTGGGCGTGGGCTTTGTTCGGCTGTGCTCACACCTGCGCGGATCGCCGGAGTTCCTGGGCGAGCCGACCTCTGCTCTCGCCGCCCTGGAGAGAACTCGGAGACCCAGGGGGGAACGAGAGAGAACGCCAAGGCAGCAGGGTGGGGGCTTTCCGGGGCCTTTGTTGGCCCTACAGGTGCGGGCCCCGGCCGTCTCGGTGCCCCGCCCAGCCTCCGGGGGCTGGGACTTGTTGGGGCTGGCATGCCGGGGCGTGGGGCTGACTCAGAAGAGCCCCTTCCCCGCCCAGGCTCCCGACGGTGGGATCTGGCAACAGCTTCGCCCGGGATGCTGTGTTGAGCCGGGAGTGCCTGCCGGCTCCGGAGCATCCATCTCGCGCCAAGCGCCATCTGCGCCGCGCGCCGCCCCCTGCCTCCTCGGCTCCGCGCGGGTGGGCGCCGCAGCGTGCTGGTCCCCGGCGGTTCGCCGGCTCAGCCATTCCCGGCCCGCGTATGCCTGCGCGCAGAGTCGGAACCAGGGTGCCGGCTTCGAGTGAGCCAGGGAGTCTTCATTTCCCTCAGAGCGGTCAGCCTGCCCGGGAACCCGCCGCCGGAGGGTTCCCTGGGCCCGGGGGGCTGGTGAGCAGGCCGCTTCCCTTCCCTCCAGATCGCCTCCCCTCCCGCCCGGCTGTCGGCCCGCGGCCGCATCTTCTGTCCCCGACACGCTCGGGGGCCGCCTGGCGCAGCGGCGGGCGTGGAGAGAGGGCGCGGAGCGGTGGTGGCATCTCTTTCCCACCCCGCTCGCCTCCCTTTTCGTTTCAGCAGCTCCAGCCGGAGGCTACATCCGGCGCTGAGCTCTCTGCTAAGAGGGAAGCGTCCTAGCCCTTCCAGATCCCGCATGGTTAACGCGCAGAAGTGCGCGTCTGTGAGGGGCTGGGCTTTTCTTCGCTCTAGGCTCTTGCAAGAAGAGAGGGAGACGAGTGTAACGGGGCAGGAGGGCTTCGTTCTGCACCAGGAGCTCCCCATGGGGCTGTCCTGGAAGGAACACGGTAGCCACTGAATGCAGACCCACAGAGGCTGGGCTGCTTGGGTGGGACTGCTTTATGCCAACCATGCCCTGTTATTAAAATATTGTAATAAGAGCTCACGAGTAAATGAGACCTTCCAGAAGTACTGAAATAGATTTAGACAACTGGATACTTTCTACTCAACATTTTTTGAGAGCTTCAGATGTGCCGGGCGCTGTGCATGTTACATGTATCATCTCATTTAATGTCCACAACAACCCTATTTTAAAAATTGGGAGACAGAGACTTAGAGAGGTCAAGTAACTTTTCCAAGGCCACACAGCTAGGAAGTGGAGGAGCAAGGATTAGCTTTTCCCCCTACCCCTTACCATCCAAGATTGATAATATGGCCTTTTGGAGGCTTATCATTAGTTTAGGGGAAGCCTAAAACCACTGAGTGTTCAAACTTAGGGACATATTATAAGCCCATGTGATTCTGACCCCTGCAGACCTCACAGGAGCAGGCAGTATTGTAATTCAGCCAACTGTATTGTGAAATAGCCTTTTAGTGCCCTTGAATTCCTTTACATGTTCCTTTATTCCTGTTAGCTTTTAAGAGGACAGCTGTTAACCCACAATTCATCCAGTTACAGGCACTGGAGTGCTCTTAGCCACCAGAACCCCCAGCGATTAGAGAGGCTGAGGGGTTCCTGGAACATCACAATTTTTGAGAAAACTTTTTTTTTTTTTGAGAAAAAGCAAACATTTCTATTTCAGCCTTCCAGCTCTGAATCTCCTCTGTAGACTTTTTTGACTGCAGAAGATTTACTCCTCAAATTCAATGTTGAATAGGACCCCAGTACAAAATCTTAGGAAAGCATTTGATGTCCGAAATATGTAAGACTGTGTGGTGCATTTATTGAGATGCTCCATGTTAACTAGTAGAAACAAGAATCAGCTGTTCCTGGAATAGCTTTTAGAATGATTGTAATTGACTGACCAACTGGAAAAAGGAATTCATTTTGCATTCTTAATCCTACTGACTCATGGTGTTCTTTCAGCCTGCTTTCTATTTTATTACAGGAAAGTTGCTAAACATTTCACATAATCCAGGAATGTTAGAGCTGTAAGAGAACACTGTATCTAAACCTCTGGGTTTCAAAATGAGTACAATGGGGCTCAGAGATGTCCCCCAGCCCTCTAATGCAGGGTCATGATTAGGTCTTTGGACTGCAGGCCAGTGCCCTGACACCAAATTATTTTTGTTATTGCAACAGTGACAGTAAGTGAAAAGCAAGTCATCTTTGTAAATGGTACTTCCTGTGCAGGCGCTGCAACAATGACAATGATGGTTGGGTGTGAGTACTTCAGAAGCATGAGTGAGAGGGTACTTAGAATGGGCTGTAGAAAATTTCCCTAAGAATCATTTCAAGTAATGTTATCGTGTAGGTGTAGTCTTCCTCGTGTAATCAGTTGAGTAAAAATAGAATCTGCAGATATTATTTTGTGTATGTACAAAGGAGCTATTTAATGGAACTTCACAGGAAGCTTTTCTGGTAAAGAGATACTTTCATTCATTCATTCATTTATTCATTCACTCATAAATATTTACTGAGTGTGTGGCCTACTGTTCTAGGCACAGTCATTATTTGCCCCTAAGGTCACCACTGAGACATCCATGCTTTTCTCTTGATATTCTCAGCAGGAAATCGGAAGGTCTTTTCTTAGTCAGCTTGGGCTGCCATAACAAAGTACCATAGACTGGATGGCTTAAAGAACAGACGTTTATTTTCTTACTGTTCTGGAGTCTGGAAGTCCAGGATCAAGGTACCAGCATGGTCGGGTTCTGGTGAGAGCTCTCTTCCTGGCTTGCATGCAGATGGCCATCTTCTCTCTGTGTGCCTAAATATCCTTTCCTGGGTGCATGCATGTGGAGAGAGATCTCTCTCTCTTCCTCTTCTAATAAGGCCACTGATCTTATAGGATTAGGATCCCACCCTTACTACCTCATTGAACCTTAATTACCTCCTAAAAGCCCCATCTCCAAATGCAGTCATACTGGGGATTAAAGCTTCAACATATGAATTTTGGGGGGACACAGTTCAGTCCACAGTAGTCCTGATTTACTGCCTCCGTCAGCAGCCTTTGGAGTCTCATCCCCATTTCCAAAGAACAGTTTCCATCTAAGAAGCATGTTAATGGAAAACAACTTGAACTAGAATATAGAACTCCTAAAGTATTCTTCTCTAGAAAGTTCTGTGTGTTTGCATCCAAAGACAGCTTTAGGTCAGCCTTCAACTGCTGAGATGAGTGGTGAAGAAGTGATTTGAAAATGATTGAGGGCGCCCCGTGGCTTAGCGATTAAGTGTGTGCGCTCCGCTACTCGCGGCCAGGGTTGGGATCCCCGGTGCGCACGGACGCACCGCTTCTCCGGCCATGCTGAGGCCGCGTCCCACATACAGCAACTAGAAGGATGTGCAACTATGACATACAACTATCTACTGGGGCTTTGGGGGAAAAAAAAAGGAGGAGGATTAGCAATAGATGTTAGCTCAGAGCCGGTCTTCCTCAGCAAAAAGAGGATTAGCACGGATGTTAGCTCAGGGCTGATCTTCCTCACAAAAAAAAAAAAAAAGAAAGAAAGAAAGACTGAAAATGATTGAAAATCGCTAAATACGTTTAGATGTACTTTCCCTTCTATGTTTCATGCTTCCCCACCTGCAGGAACCCTGAACCTTCCTGCCAGGTGAGGACAGAAGAGATGCTACGGATCTCCAGCATCAGGGATGCTAGGCGCAAGGATCCAGTGGCTTATTTTATTTAGCCCTTTGTCCACCCAGGCAAATGAGTAGCCTCTTTAGTTTTAAGGAGCTTTATTGACATCAGAGGTTGAGGTTTCTAAGAATAGGAAGATGTGCCAAAATGAACTGATGAATGTTTATTTTCCCTTTCAAAATAGGGAGAGGGCTACATGTGGACAATATGGGAATGGCTCTGCCTCCAGTTTTAGCAACTATAAGTTTTTCAGTATCAGGTTGTCTTTAAATAGGGGAACAAATGCAATATATTTCTAGAAAATGTGATGTTTTTGCTAAGTTATTTTTTTATTGTGCTAAAATATATGTAACACAAAATTTACAATTTTAGTCATTTTTAACTATATAGTTTAGTGGCATTAAATACTTCACATGGTTATGCAGCCATCACTGCTGTCCATCTCCAGTACTTGTCTCATCTGTTCAAACTGAAACTCTATACCCATTAGACAATAACTCCCCATCCCCACCCAACCCCTGGCAAGAATCATTCTGTTTTCTGTCTCTATGAATTTGACTACCCCAAGTACCTCATATGAGTGGAATCATACAGTATCTGTCCTTTTGTGACTGGCTTATTTCACTTAGCATCATGTCTTCAAGGTTTATCCATGTGTCAGAATTTCCTTCCTTTTTAAGGCTGAATAATATTCCATTATATGTACATGCCACATTTTTTTTAATTCTTTCATCTGTCAATGGACATTGGGCAGCTTCCACTTTTTGGCTATTGTAAATAATGTTATTATTAACATGAGTGTACAAATATCTTTCCGAGTCACTGCTTTCAACTCTTTGGGATATATACCCAGAAATGGGATTGCTGGATCATATGGTAATTCTATTTTAATTTTTTGAAGAACCACTATACTGTTTTCCATAGCGGCTACCCATTTTATAGTCCCACCAAGAGTGCACAAGGGGTCCAGATGCTCCACATCTTCACCAGCACTTTATTTTCTGTTTTCTTGAAAATAGCCATCCTAGTGGGTAAAGAGCTATAGCTGTTACTTTTTAAAGTTATAAATTAATATACTATGTATCATGAACAAGTCATCACAATATTTTCTAACTTATTGGTTTAACTTTTATTAGTAAGAGGATGTATGGTTTCTAACAAGTATTGATTGACCCCATACTTTGTGCAAAGCGTGAAACAGGTGCTGTGGAGCACGTGTGTCATAGTCCAGGATAAGCCAACGTTGATGACACACATGCATGTTGGTTTTTTTTAGTGTTGAATTAGAGCATATATATCTGTAGTGCACTTGTGCTGAGTGATTTTGCTCTAAGGATACATTAAATGTTAGTAGGCTTTTATTTTACTAAAAAAAATGACACTGTTATTTTACCGCAGATCAGGAGCCAATTTGCCTCATGTCTGGAAATAGATGGGAATAGCCTATGCTGAAGTTTAGGGGTATGCTGGAGTTGTAAATTAAAGGTCTGCCTTGGGTATTTCTCCCCACCATTGAATCTTCAGAGATGACAGCATAAACCCTTACTACCCGATTATATTTGCTTAGCTGAGCTAATAAAAAAGATGTGATGTCAACTTAATTGACCTATTTTACTGGCCTACAAGATTGGAATTTCAAATTAGAAAAAGGTAATTTTTAAAAGTCTAATGGAGAGTTTCCATTAAGTGACTAAATAACTAGTGAATATAAGAAATGCCAGTGGTAAAGGGAACAAATCTACAGATACTGATGCTCTTCTACTGCACATACTATCCAAATGGCTTATTCAGTTTAAAGACCAGAATGACAAATCTTACCTTGTCTTATGTGTTCTCTGATTTTCTTCCATATTGCCCTGAACTAAAGCATTGTTTAATTCACATGAGAATGAAAATGACAGTTACTAACAGACAAAAATGATCCTTTTTAAAATTCTTCATATTAAATAATGATAGGAAGGGCTGAAAAGAATATTTTGAGCATACATGCATTCATATGTATATTTGAATTTTATGACGTGTATGGTATATTGGCTCAAAACCCACTGTAACCAGAAAAATATATTCCCAAGGCAATCTGAGGGAGTCCTGTAGGAGGTCTTCTACTGTGTAATATGCGATGAATTTGATTTATCTTTCTCAAGTGGGCTGAGAGCATTCAAAAAATTCGGTATATGTGTTCAGTATGTAGTGATCTTTTCTCCAAATTTCAACTTTCAAGCTAATTTTATGCCATTTTTAGATGCCCTTGGCATTGGAATGGTATGATTTACAGCAGACATTTTTAACGAACATTACAAACTCATGTTAAACGCCGTTAACAGATTCTCTCTCAAGGGAAAGGGGAAGGAAAAGTACTAGTCTTCCATTAATTATGCCTTAAGGTAAAAATGAACTGTCGAAAGAGTTTCATCCTGGAGTGTTTTGGTCTCTGAAGAAAGATGGCTTGCAAGCTAGTCCGCTGCTGCCCTCCAAAGCTTGCCCCGCTTTTCAGTCCCTCACCTCAATAGGGAGCTGAAAGGACAGAAGGAACAAAGGAGCCCTGTTTCGCCTGCCCCACTTGCTGAGCTGTTGTCTTGGCCCTTTTCAGTGAAGGAGTGGGGGGGAGCTGGGTCAAAGTTGAAGAACACTGAAAGGGAATTCAAGCTTCATGTCGAAATTTGAATTATAGCTTCGGTGTGAGTGCCGAGTAGATTAGTTTGAATTGAAATTTTTCAATCTGTGGAAGCTTAAGTGACAGATGGTGTTGGAACAACGTACATGGAGCTGGATGGCGAACCCGAAATGTTGGTGCCCAGGCAAGGCCCTTGGTAAACATCTAGTTAACTGACAAAAGTTTTCAAACTGTAGGAAGTGCAGCTGGATGCTGTTTGCTGCATTAAGACGTTGCACTGTGTGAATTAAGGGGAGGCCCCTGCGTCTGGCATATACTCAGATGCACTTGTCCCCCGTAGTTGCATTGCAAATATTCTTCTGCCTGTTCTGCTGCTTTCCCCTCTGGTGTCTCATTGAATAAATACAGAAATGCTCAATCAGCTCCCCTTGTAAAATCTCATTACGCTGTTTTGGTATTGACCACAGATTGTTTTGATATATGACGAGATAAATTTGTCCTCAATATTGACTCGCCAGTGTTTTTTCCTTTAGGAGTGTATTTATGAAGAGTGATTGCAGCTTTCTGCTTCTAGTGGGAGTCCATCATTGTTATATTTGCTACTGAAGTTTCTAATATGGCACATGGCTTCCCCATTCAATTTAGTTGGCAGCATCTGATTTAAAACATTTCAGAAGGAGAAATTGGCTGTGTGTATAACTAGAATAGTGAAATACCTACTGGGAAGTCGAGGTTACTGAAATGTAAGTGAAGTAAAAAATAATTTGGGGTAATTTGAAATGATTCCTGGTGTTCCATAAAACTACAATTGGAAAAATTTTGCTTTGGCATCTTTGACCATTTAAATGACTTGATGACATAGTCCTTTGTTCTGATGTTAGTAGCATGATGGCTGAAAGCCATTTTTTTGTATTCATTTAATACATTCAAATGAATATTTTTACTTTTAGGGAAATAACAGTGACATGGCAATAATATGAACAAAATAGTAATGTAGAAATTCATAGATAATGAATACTGTAATATAAACAAAAGCAAATTTACTTCAGAATTGATTATATTAATTTATACCACGTGGTGTATTTTACATAAATCATGATATATATTTTGTCTCACAAATTTTAAGGTACCTTGCATTTTAATAGTTGGACTAGGGTTTTTTAAAAACCCCATGGATGTGTGAATGTTCCTAGTAATAGTTACTTTGATGCAAAATTATAGTGGAAGGTAAAATATATCAAGGGTTTATTGCTGTCCTAGAACTGCGAGGGGACTCACTAAACGGCAGAGAGTGAGTGAGTTCATGGTCAGATTCGTTTGCTGGGACTGGGGCAGGAAGAGTAGAGATCAGGGAGCATGAGGGATGTAGATGGAGGGAAGGCTCAGGTGGGTAATGAGAGATGTGACATCCTGGAGAAGTGTCCTACAGCAGAAGGAGCAAGAAAAATTTAAATAATGAGGAGAGAGTAAAGAACAGAGCCCTATAGAGGTAATAACTGAAAATCTGAAAGAAGGAGAATGAAAATGTTTGTGGTATTGCTTGGCTAATGGAGAATAGTCTCCATTTCATAGCATCCAATACTAAATATTTTAAAGTGATTTTATTGTGGTACTTTAGGTCATTGAAGTAAATTGACCTCATAAAATAGAAATAACTCATCAATCACTCTTCAGAAATGAAATATGATAATACATTTACATTGAAAAGAAATGCACTGAGAAGAATTTACTGTGAGTCAGAGCTAAAGTTATTTCAGCTTAACACAGTTAACTTCTTAGTTCATCTCTTCTCTCCAGCTATTTTGTTCCTTTATAGACAGATGGCCCCAGCTTAAGAAAGTTAGATATATGAAAATGTGAACTTTCCAAACACATTTGAGGTGATTATTCATGTTAAACAGGATTCTTCGCTTTGTACAAGGATTGTATGATGAGTGAACTCATATCAAAGTTCAATTCAGGAACAACTTTTCAGAATATCTAAGTAGATAGATTGTTCTGCCCACTGAAAGAACATAGCATAATAGGTAACAAGTGAAACTCACACAAATAAGGCTAAATGAAATCAGTCAAGGGGTGGACGGTGGTAAATGAAGAGAAAATACCTCAATTGTATGAAAATGTTTGGTGTTTGCTCTAGATAACGTTGAGAGGCCAGGTCTCTCGTGATAAAAGAAGGCGGGTAATGAAATAGTCATGCAGGTAATCCAGGCGTTTTTGGCCTTGCCCATAGTAGAATTCTATCAGCTCTCCCCAGGCTTCCGGCTGTGGAAATCCAGTCCTTGCTCTGTTCCAGTGGGAGCCGAGCTGCATTTCTCATGCATGGTGGTGTGTATGCAAGAGTCCTCATATTTGATGAATGAATGAATGCAAGAATGAATGACGGAATACATGAATATTGCAAAATGTCAGGTGGATCTTTTGTTGGAGAAAATTGGGGAATTTTGTCTTCGACCTTAGGTGGAAGACATAGATGAAGTCTAGACCACGGGAAATCAGACATTCATAATTTCACGTGTGGATTCTGTGTGATTGTAATTTTTTTTTTTTTAAAGATTTTATTTATTTATTTTTCCCCCAAAGCCCCAGTAGATAGTTGTGTGTCATAGCTGCACATCCCTCCAGTTGCTGTATGTGGGACGCGGCCTCAGCATGGCCGGAGAAGCGGCGCGTCAGTGCGATCCCGGGATCCGAACCCGGGCCGCCAGCAGCAGAGCGCGCGCACCTAACCGCCAAGCCACGGGGCCGGCCCCTGTGTGATTGTAATTTTCTTCCTGGTTCCAAATGAGGCTCTTGAGCAGGCAGGTGGAATCATTCAATCCAGAAGGGCACCATTTTTTTTAAATTGCCGCTGTGAGCGCTAAATGACGTCTTTGTGACCCAAAAGAGTTCCTCTGTAATTTCCTACCTTTGCTTGTGGCGGATGATTCAGGATTTGTACAAGGCTCTCCTTCCCCTTCTCTGTCTGAGGCTGGTGTTTGTCGCTTCCCTCCCCAGGGCTCTGGGTGGCTGCACACTGATTGCGTCGAGCACTTTCTGAGGTTGCTTTCCACCACCTGAATTTGAAGGAATCAAAAGTGAGGCACACAGGACCGAAATGAAAAGTGAAAAGGCTGGTGTGTGAAACAGACCAGAAGCGCTCAGGCTGCAGCTTTAAAAACTGAACTTTCTCCCCTTTCTGGGTGGTCTTTAATTATTGCTATTTGTTGTTTTCTTTGTATTCCAAGATGTGAGTTGAGTTACAGCTTGGCCTTTCCCAACGAGTTAGTGGGTTATAGTGACTGGGTTCAAAACAGTGGTGCCATGTTTGAGAGACCCCTAGAGGAAAAATTGATGGGAAATTTGTAACTAATTAAATTTTGAGAAGTACTGGACTACTCTGCATAGACTAAGAAAGCCTAGCGTACTGCATGGCTTTGGAAAAGTTGCTTGAGTACTTCTCTTCCTTTAGCTAGAAAATGAATATGAAACACATAAATTTTCTCGTCATTCGACCCTGCCTCACAAGAGTATGTCACTATGACAAATGATGATAAAAATGAAGGTGCTAAGAGGAAGATGACATCAGTCTATGTTCTTGTTAGGTAGAATGCACCTGCCATTTTTTACACCATAATATTTTGCCAAGTTTGCTTCAGAGGTGGGTATGTATCGTACATCCTTAGCAATAACTGTCTACTTGATTCTGAGTAAATGAAGTGGTCTCACACTGCAATCTGAGAGATTGATACCCTTTTTGATGCTGCATGGTCCGACTGTTTGCAAAACACAAACTAAATTCTTAACCTTCAACAAATAATAATATATGTGTGAAAGTCAGATTGAGTCAATGTGATAAAAAAGGATGTGAATTCAGCAGATACTTTTTTTTCCAGTTATATTCAATGTCAGTTATAGTCTTTGAAATCTAATTGTGTTTTATTTCAAGCCATATCCTATCCATATTTTTCAAGAGGACAATCTGTAATTTTCTGTGTCAGCCGTGACTAACTAGCAACCCCACAAGTCAACAAAGCATGAAACCATTTTAACATATTAAATCCATCCAGCTCACAAACTGCATATGCTTAGAGGTTTGATATAAAGAGAAACACATGCAACGAGGCTTGTGAGCAGATTTGTGTATAAATCATTGTTTGTATTTATTCTGTTCCTTTGCACCTCAGAGAAGAGATAAGTACTTAAAAACAGTAGCCACACAGCCACTATGGAAAATGGTAAGGAGGTTCCTCAAAAAAATTTGAGCCAGCCCTGAGGGCCTAGTGGTTCAGCGCTCACCGCTTTGGCGGCCTGGGTTCATTTCCTGGTTGGGGAGCCACACCGCCCGTCTGTCAGTTGCTATGTTTTGGTGGTGGCTCACATAGGAGAACTAGAACAACTTACAGCTAGGATATACAACTATGTACTGGGGCTTTGGATAGGAAAAAAAAAAAAAAGAGGAAGATGGGCAACAGATGTTAGCTCAGGGGGAATCTTTCCCTACAAAAAAAAAAAAAAAATTAAAAGTAGAACTACTATATGATCCAGCAATCCCACTTCTGGATATATATCCAAAGAAAATGAAGATAGGACCTTGAAGAGATATCTGCCCTCCCATGTGCATTGCAGCATTATTCATAATAGCCAAGATTTGGAAACAACCTAAGTGTCCATTGATGGATGAATGGATAAAGACAATATGTTATATATGTATACACACACAATGGAATATTATTCAGCCATGAGAAAGAAGGAAATCCTGCCATTTGTGATAACTGGATGAACCTGGAGGGCATTATGCTAAGTGAAATGAGCCAGACAGAGAAAAACAAATACTGCATGGTATCAACTATTTGTGAAATCTGAAAAAAAAATCACACTCATAGAAACAGAGAGTGGAAAAGTGGTTGCCAGGGGCTGGGGTGGGGGGAAAATAGGGAGAGGTTGGTAAAAAAGTACAAACTTTCAGCTATAAGACGAATAAGGCCTGAGGATCTAATGGAAAGCATAGTGACTATAGTTGATAGCACTGTATTGTGTAATTAAAATTTGCTAAGAGAGTAGAACTTAAATGTTCTTATCAAAAAAATAAGATAAATATGTGAGGTGATGAATATGTTAATTAACTAGATGGGAGGAATCCTCTCACAATGTATACGTATATCAAATCACTACAATGTACACTTAAATATCTTACAATTTTATTTGTCAATTATACCTAGATAAAGCTGAAAAAACAGTAGTCATCATTGACCTGGCTGTGGACACAGAGCTTTGAAATGGGAATGTGTTATGGGTCGAATGGTGTCGCCCCAAATTCATAGGTTGAAGTCCCAACTCCTAGTACCTCAGAACGTGACCTTATTTGGACATAGAGTCTTTACAGTTAGAATGAGGTCATCAGAGTGGGCCCTAATTCAATATGACTAGTGTCTTTACAAAAAGAGGAAAGCTGGAGACAGGTGCAGTGGGAGAAAGCACTGTGGAGATGAAGGCAGAGATCTACAAGCCAAGGGGGTCCAGAGATGGCCAGCAAACCACCAGAAGCTAGGGGAGGGGCATCCATCAGATTCTCCCTCACAGCCCTCAGAAGGAGCTAACCCTGCTGACACCTTGATCTCGGACTTCCAGCTTCCAGAACTCTGAGAGGACAGATGTCTGTTGTTTAACCCACCCAGTCTATGGTACTTTGTTATGGCAGCCGTTGGAAACCGATGCAGCATGCAATAATAAGGTCACCTGTTTCTAAGCCTATCCCTTAAAAACAAGGGAAGGGTGAAAATATAGCTCCTCCCATTCCCCTTTATGTTCGTATGTCTGTATCTACATCTTTCAGTGTCTATTTGTGGACCAAAGGAGTGTATGTATATAAATCAGTTATTTAGAAAGTCTCTATGCCTTGAATTAAAGCACAGAAATACTGGGAGTATTTTTATTTTATTAACTAGACAAATATATGAAGTTGGTAATTTAATCAGCTGATTACTCTTTTTGGTTGTGATCAAGTCGACTCCAACTTGGCTGCCTTTCTCAAGTGTAAATTGTCATCACTTGGGAACTTAAGGGGTCGTATTTTGTTGAAGTCTCTCTGCAGATGTCCTTGCTGCTCCTTGCTAACCAGAAGGTGTCTTTTGACTTAAAAAATGGTATGGTTGCTGATGCAGCCTCATGCTGAGGAAACCGAAGGCTTGGCTGAGCTGCCAGACTACTTCAGGGTGAGTGCTGCTTCAGTGAGACAGGGTGCAGGATGACATTGAGGAGAAATTTGCAGCTAACTATAATCAGGCAGCACCTCTGTTTCAAGAAACAGGGTTGCCAGTTGCTTTTAAACAACTTAAATATTAGTTTGAATGAATTGGAAACTCTAAAACCATTTTAGCTTGTCCTGAGTGACTTTTGCCCACTTGGTGTGAATGTCTGTTCTTCATTTCCACCAGCGACAGCCTTGTCTGTCTTAGTTGGTAAGTTCCTTGAGGGCAGTGACCCTAACTATTAATGTCATGTGCATGGCGTTCGATGAGCTGCCACATCCAAAGGAGGGCCCAATTGTTTTAAATAATAATGACATGATTTGCTAGGAAGATTCTTGGGATGAGCACCAAGGACTTTACAACTCTGAGTTTGTGTGATTCATTAATTCCAATTTAATATGTAAACCATTTGCCAATTTGAGGTTTCCTCCTGGTGATAATGTTTTTCACTTGGTACGGACTCAAGTTTATTTATGATTCTGTCAGGAAGGATTAATGAAAACCCACCAGCATGCAGCAAGAAAACATTTGGAATCATGGCTGTTTTAATTGTGCAGGTTCTTAAAGCCTCCCTTTACCATGCAAGGCAGCGAGGCGCAAATTGGTGGAGTGAAGTGTCCAAGACCCTAGACAGGAGCGGAGGACGAGCAGTGATTTGTTTCTGAAAATCACTCTCTCAATGTAAACTCTTTAGATCTTTTAAATATTTGCCTTGAAAGACAATTTTGTGAAGATCGTTTGAAAGATTTATGGGAACCATTGTAATGTTTGGTGTTGACCAAAGTTTATTTGCAAATGTACTAATATGGGGCTAGCAGTGCCAGTTCTAGGATAAATTACCAGCTTTAGATCCATTTTATTATTTTGAATTGTTAGCCTAGATTTTGTTAAAGTCACATCTTAAAATTTTAAGTATAAGACCACACTCTCCTTAGTTCATATTCTTGACAAGCAGAATACATCTTGGAGAAGCAGTTACTGCCAAGGAAGATGGAAAGGGGCTCTCCTCTGGTCATAGTCTAAGCGTGATTTCAGCCCTTCCCACTCCTTCTCTAATCCCCTCTACACAGTTAGGAGTGGGGCCAGTGATGAATATGCATGTGTCACACACCTGTGACCAAGAGATCCTCCATCAAGGAACGGCAGAGTATCGGTTACTTGAAATGGATGACTCATGGCAGCTGCTGTCTGTGGCCCACCAGGCTCCCTGCCTGCACCGACAGCTGCACATCACATCCTGCCATCACGCCACCTCGGCCATCTCCATCCAAAAGAGGGCCCAGCCCACTGACACCGAGGCATTACCTCATGAACGGTCTGCTCCTCATCCATATAAAGATGTCTCTCTGAATTTTAGGAAATGAGATCACAATGATTTTACAACTTTTTACTGTTAATAAATAACAATAATCCATGACATTTATTGGTTGCTTAACTATATGGAGCACCTTACATGAAGTTTCTCATTGAATCTTCACAACAACCCTTTATGTCAGAGGCCAGCAAATTTTTTCTGTAAAGGGCCAAGTAGTAAATATTTTAGACTTTGTAGGTTGTGCAGTCTCTCCCAAAACAGTCATAGACAACATGTAAATGAATGGGCATTTCCATGTTCCCGTGAAACTTTCTTTACCAAAATAGGCAGTGGGCCAGATTTGGCCCGTAGGTCATAGTTTGCCAATCCCTGTTTTATGTTATTATACCCATTTTATAGATGAGGAAACTGAGGCTTAGGGAGTTTAGCTAACAGGTCAAAATAGCACAGCTGTTAAGTTGCAGAACTGGGATTCTAACCCAGGGAGTCTGACCCCTATCCCATAGTCTTAACTCCTATGAACTACTATGTTATCCTGCCCTGAGAAATGACAAGGAATAGAATTTTAGTTTCCACACGTTGTGAGTTATAGATTATGACCTAAACTTCTAAGGGAAACTTTCATTTCCCTTAGAAACGTTGTGTAGGGAAGAGTATCAGTCCATGTCCTGAAGATGCTATTTAGGTAAATGTAGATAGTCGAATCTACAGCACATTCAAGTCACGGCACTGCATCCTTGAATAATAGAATAAAGCTTTTAAGATTCTCCAAATGATCTGATTTTGTGGCCGTTTTCATCAATAGGATTGCAGAAGGCAAGCTACCCTAATTTTAAAAAATATGTAAATTATTAGTTTTTAAAATTTGCTTGTACAGTGGTGGTCCATGTGTTATATAGTAAGATAACTTCGGCATATTCACAAGAAAGATTTTTATTTTCATAAAAAGCAAATTATGCAGAAGAGTTTCTGCTACGTTTAATATAAAATCCTCACATGAGAATTCTAAGCAGTTTTTATTTTCCAGGATGGACAGCTCCTTTTGTGTTTTATTTCCATGGTAACAGTTAAGTTGACTTGGGAACAACAAACCTACAAGATAACAATCCAGTTGACGTTCTTGGGCATCCCCTCAGGGAATTTTTAATGCTTCATGGTGTCGAGATAGCACCTGAAGTGGAATTTACACAGGGTTGCTGTGTTTTTTATATAGCAAGCTCTTATTTAGAGGTCGAAGGTTCTCAGAATAGACTGAAGTTAGGTAACATTTAGCTTTAGGCAGCAGTTCAGCACACACCAAATACTATGAGCAGCCAAACTTCAAAGACGTTCCTGGGACGCCATAAAGAGCTTCAGAACTCACAGTTCCTGACCTCCCTGAGAATGAAATTTTAGGAAGTATGCAGTGGGAAAATGGAGGCTTCATATGACTAAACATTGTTGCTTGTACTTTGTTTGAGGGCAGCTCAAAATGGAGCCACTCCCTGATGGAGAAATCAGAGAGTGGAAACTCTTGTGGGGAGGTAACCCTACTCTCTTTGGAAATCTGGTCTTTGAATTTAAGTGAGCCTCCATTCATTACAAAGAAAGCTGATAGAATAAAACACAACTAGTGGAAAAGTTGACTGCTGTGTTCGTGTGAAGTGGTTTCTGTGAATTGGGGTAACAAATTATAAAGGGCGTGGTCGATAAATGTAAAAAATTTTTTGTGTTGAATCATTTGCTAGAAAAGATAGTCCTAGGCTTAGTTCGTTTAATGAAAAAAAAATGTAACCCAAATAAAAAATGGAATTATTGTACTGTGGACAACTTTTTGTTTTTCGTGGCTTTTTTTTTTTTTACAGCTGTATTGAAGTATAATTTATATATCATAAAATCTACCCATGGTAAGTATACAATTCAGTGATTTTTAGGATAAATTTATAAATCATGCAATTGTGGTAAGCAGATTTCTAAGATGGCCTCTAAGATTCTCTCCTCTGGTGTACATAGCCTGTGTAATACCCTCCCTTAAAGTGTGAGTGGGACCTATGAATATGAGGGGGTGGCACTCCCATAATTAGGTTACGTTATATGGCAAAGGTGAAGAAAGTTTGCAGATGTAATTAAGGTCCCGAGTCAGTTGATTCTGAGTTAATGGAAAGGGAGAGTATCCTGACTAGCCTGGCTTAATCAGGTGTAAGCCCTTACAAAGGGACGGTTATAAGAGAGGCACGCCCCCACTGTCCTTGAAGAAGCTTGCATCCAGGTTGGGGATTACTTATGGTGGACGGTGGCCGCAGTCCTTCAACCTCAAGGAATTAAGTTCTGCCAGCAACGTGAATGGGCTTGGAAGAGGACCCCAGGCTCCAGATGAGAAAGCACCCTGGCTCACACCGTGATAGACTTAGCTCAACTCCTGACCTATAAGAAACTGTGAGATAACAAATGTGTGTTGTTTTAAGACTCTAAATTTGTGGTAACTTGTTGTGTAGCATAGGAAACTAATACAGCAACTGTCATCACAGTCCAGTTTTGAACATTTTCATCACCCTCCCAAAGTTTCCTTGAGGCCACTTGCACTCAAACTTTTCTCCCACTTTAGGCAACCATTGATCTGCTTTCTTTCTCTACAAATTTGCCTTTTCTGGACATTTCATATTAATGGAATCATACAGTATGGAATCTTTTGTGTCTGGCTTCTTTCATTTAGCATAATATTTTTGAGGTTGCTCCATGTGGTAGCCTGTATCAGAGGTATTCCATTGTATGGAGATACCACATTGTGTTTGTACATTCAGCAGTGGATGGATGTTTGGATTGTTTCCAGTTTGGGGTGATTGTGAATAATGCTGCTGTGAACATTAGCATGTAAGTCTTGGTGCCTATGTTTTCATTTCTTTTGGGTAGATACTTAGGAGTGGAATTGATGGGCTGTGTGGTATATTTATAAGACACTACCAAACTCTTTTCTAGAATGGCTGTGTCATTTTACTTTCCCATCAGCAATGTATGAGGATTCCCATTTCTTGACATCCTTGCCTGTCTTTTTTATTATGGCCAGTCTAGTGGGTGTGTAGAAGTATTTCATTGTAGTTTTACTTGCATTTCCCTAATGACTAATAATATTGAGCATCTTCTCATAATATCAGTGCTTATTAGCCATTGATAGGTCTTCTTTGGTGGAATATCTATTTAAGTATTTTGCCAATTTTTTTTCACTTGAGTCATTTATCTTCTTATTACTGATTTGTAAGAGTTTTTTAAGAAATATATTCTGGGCCGGCCCTGTGGCTTGGTGGTTAAGTGCGCGCGCTGCGATGCTGGCGGCCCGGGTTCGGATCCCGGGTGCGCATTGAGGCACCACTTCTCTGTCCAGCCTGAGGCCGAGTCCCACATACAGCAACTAGAAGGGTGTGCAGCTGTGACATACAACTATCTACTGGGGCTTTGGGGGCAAAAAATAAATAAAATATTTAAAAAAAAAAAAAAAAAAAGAAATATATTCTGGATACAAGTCCCTTATCAGATACTTGATTAGCAAATATTTTCTCCCATTCTGTGGGTTGTCTTTTCATTTTGTTGATGGTGTCCTTTGAAGCACAGAAGTTTTTAATTTTGATGAAATCTGATATATCTGTTTTTTTCTTTACTTGCTTGTATTCTTGGTGTCACATCTAGGAGTTCATTTTCTAAGCTAAGGTCATAAAAATTTATTCCTATGTTTTCTTATTGTTTTAGCTCTTACTTTTAGCTTTATGATCCATTGTGAGTTAACTTTTGTGAATAGTGTAAGGTAAGGGTCTAAGTTCTTTATTTTATTTTGCATATGAGCATCATTTGTTGAAATGACTATCCTTTTCATATTGAAGTGTCTTGGCAACTTTGTTAAAAATGAATTGATCATAAATAGAAAGATTTATTCCTGGACTCTCAATTATGTTCCACTGATCTATCTGTCTATCTTTATGCCAATGTCATCCTGTTTTAATGTTGGTGGCTTATAGTAACTTTTTTTTTTTTTTTTGGTGAGGAAGATTAGCCCTGAGTTAACATCTGTTGCCAATCCTCTTTTTGCTGAGGAAGATTGGCCCTTGGCTAACATCTGTGCCCATCTTCCTCTACTTTATATGGGACGCTGCCACAGCATGGCTTGACAAGCGGTACATCGGTGCACGCCTGGGATCTGAACCTGCGAACCCCGGGCCGCCACAGCAGAGTGTGCACACTTAACTGCTACACCACCGGGCCGGCCTCCAGCTTATAGTAACTTTTGAAATTAGGTAGTATAAATCCTCCAAACTTTTTCTGCTTTAGCTGCATCCCATAAATTTTGATATTATTGATTTGGTTGGGTTTATGTATGACACTTTGCTATTTGTTTTCTATATGTTTCATTTCTTGTTTATTTCACTGATTTTTCCTTTACTGATTTTTTGTAAGTAATTTTTAGAGTACCATTTTAAGTCCTCCTTTTGAAGTTTTTAC
Organism: Ceratotherium simum simum; assembly: GCF_057802395.1. NCBI lineage: Eukaryota > Metazoa > Chordata > Mammalia > Perissodactyla > Rhinocerotidae > Ceratotherium > Ceratotherium simum. The sequence goes on from NC_141900.1 coordinate 17,316,913, forward strand.
TCTTTTTTCTTGAATTATTCCCTTAATGCATAAGATACATGCATCTTATCATGCTGTACTTCAGAATAATACCAACTTGCTTCTAGTAAAGTATACAAACCTTGCTTCAATATATCTCCTTTTCCTTCCCTCTCCTTTGTGCTATTATTGTCATTTAGATTACATTTAAATATGTTATAAACCCTCCATTTAGTGCTGTAATTATTGCTTCATAAAATCTTTGTTTACCTGGAAATACTTTTTTTAAGCTTTGTTTTTGAAGGATAATTTTGTGGGAGATATTTTTGATTGGCAGATTTCTTTTTCAGCACTTTGATTATGTCATTCTGCTGCCTTCAGGCCTCCATTGTTTCTGATGAGAAGTCATAAATTATTTGAATTGTGGCCTCACTCTAGGTGATGAGTTATTTTTCTCCTGCTGTTTTCAAGATCTTTTCTTTGCCTTTGATTTTCAACAGTTTGACCATAATGTGCCTAGACATAGATCTCTTTGTATTTATCTTACTTATGGTTCATTGAACTTCTTGGATGTATACATTAATATGTTTCATCAAAGTTGGGACATTTTCAGCTATTATTTCCTCAAATATTTTTTCTGCCTTTTTATTTCCCCCTCCTCTCCTTTCGGGACTACTATTGTACTTATGTTGGTGTGCTTGATGTTGTCTCACAGGTCGCTGAGACTCTACTTATTTTTCTTCGTCCTTCTTTCTCTTCTTCATATTGAATAATTTCTGTTAATCTGTTTTAAAGTTCACTGATTCTCTCTTCTGCCTTCTCAAATTTTCTATGAGTGCCTCTAGAGAAATTTTCATTTCAGATACCTAAATTTTCAATTCCAAAATTTCCCACTAGATCCTTTTTTATAATTTCTATCATTTTGTTGAGTTTTCTATTAGTTGATTAGTTGTCTTCATGTTTTCCTTTATTTTTTTAACATGGTTTTCTTTCATCTTTGAACATTTTTATAATAGCTGCTTTGAAGTTTTTGTCTGCTAAGTCCGAGTTTAAGGACCACTCAGGGACATTTTTGTTGATAGTTCTTCCCCCCCCCCCGTGTATGGATCATATTTTCTTTTACTTTGCTTGTCTCATAAATTTTTCGTTTAATACTGACATTTTAGATATGTTGTAGCAACTCTGGATTCTACGTTTTTCCCCCTGAGGGATTTGTAGTCACTGTTGTTTATTTATTCACTTATTTGTACTAAATCTGTGGAATATCTCCCCTTAAATGTAGGACTGTTGGTATCTCCACTAAGTTTCTTTTTATTTTAAAAAAATATTAGGGGCCGGCCCGGTGGCACAAGCGGTTAAGTGTGTGCGCTCCGCTGCGGTGGCCTGGGGTTTACTGGTTTGGATCCTGGGCACGCACCGATGCAGTGCTTGGCAGGCCATGCTTTGGTGGCATCCCATATAAAGTGGTGGAAGATGGGCACGGATGTTAGCCCAGGGCCAGTCTTCCTCAGCAAAAAAGAGGAGGAGTGGCAGATGTTAGCACAGGGCTGATCTCCTCACACATACACACACAAAAAGTATTTTAGCCTGGCTTCCTAGGGTTTGCCCTTGTGTCTGTACAGCTTAGTAGTCAGCCAATGATTGATCAGAAGTTGTGCTTAAACACCTCCTGACAATAAGGCTTCCACTCTCTGCTGATGGATTTGTCTGTGGCTGGGGATTGCTTTCAAACTTCATGCCATTTTCAAATCTTCCCCCAGCTTTTACATTTTGCTGGACTCACTTGTGTCTACTGTGTGGATGTGTGAGCTCCATTGGTCATGAGTGTGCGGGTATTTTGGGCCCCTCTGGTCTCTGCTATGTATTTGCACAGCCCTCATCAACCCAGTATATGTGAAGAGCTTTTTCTAGTCCCCCTATGAGGGGGGGTCACCTACTGAACTCCCTGATAAATCTCCAATTAGTCCACCAGTTGTTTGTTTGCCTTAAACAGAACTTCAACCTCAGGCTATCCAAACTGTTAGTACGCCTGTTCACGTTCCGGTAACAGCTTCCACTTTAACTGTGAGTGCTCCAATCAAGTGAGCCCCCTCTGACAGGTGCAGTGAAGCTGCTGGTTTTCACAGTCTTTCCTGCCCTGGTTGAATGAATTACCACAATGACAGAGCAAAAGAGGGGTGTGGGGGGCACGGGATGGAAGCAGATCCAGGTAACAACACTGTCATATTTTGACTCTGAGTTCAGTAAGTTGTCAGGAGTAAATGCTCAGATTGTTGTATGCCTTGGTTGATTTCCAGAGCACTGAAAGGGTTGTGGTGACACTTTTGACCAGTTTTATAGTTGCTTTTTGGGGAGAGAATTTGTCAGTCTCCTCACTGTCCTCATCATAACTGTTTGTTAGTTTTTTGAAGTCTCATTCATCAGAATGAATGGACTCAGGACTAGATTTGAGATACTTACATGGTCCCATTATTTAAAGGGTAGATTTGTTTCTAAAATGCACTTTTATAAGCATGGTAGCTATGGAATAGTGATAAGAGGACTTTAAACGTCGACAGACCTGGGTTCAAGGCCGTCTCTCCTGCTTTCTACTACTTGTATAACCTCAGACTAGTTGTTTAACTTCTAGAAGCCTCAGTTTCTCCATTAGTAAAATAGGGATTATAATACCTATCTTGTAATGTGGTTGTGAGGATTAATTGAGATAATTAAAAATACTTAGGACTGGGCTTCGTACCCAGGTAAAAGCCCAATAAATACCAGTCCCCTTTGTATAGTATTGGCAAGTGATCAACACTGACTTTTATAGAATAGAATGTTTTAAAGAATGAGACTCTGGCACCTAGTTTTTAACAATTGGAAAATTAGATTGTCAGAAGAAAGGTTAAAAGAATTGGAACTGAGTCACCAGAAGAGCAGAAAGCAGACGGAGACTTAAACTTAATATTAAAGGATATTGAAATGTATAGAAGATATATAGAAATGTATAGAAATGCTGATGAGATGGACATTGGATTGTAAAGAAAAACAGAGAATCTACACAAAGAAGAGAGACCAGTAACAAATGTCTGCCAACAGGTCTTTAGCTCCACCTAGTATGGAGGGAGACGGGGAACAAAGACTGTCTTACGTCTTTGTCTCCTCAGAATGGCCTCACCCAGTGCTGTGCTCATGGCAGGTGCTCTGATATCACCACCCCGGGAGGTGGCTCCTACTCTGAACCTTCCTTCCTCATTCCTTAGGCATTTTTTTCAGACTGGATTGGATCTCTGGGTGTAAGCTCTCAATAAAGTTCTCGCCTATGACGACCCCCACGTGAGCCCCAAGGATGGGGAGTGACACTATATTCAGAGGCCAGTCTTGTCACATTCCTAGCTTCTTTCCTCACAGAGAAAGAAGGATTCATTGATCAATTTTAGTGTTACCATGGAAGTACTGACACTTAGATACAGGAAAGATGTCCAGTGAACCACTTCACTTTAGTGATAAGAACTAAGGTCCAGAGATGGTACGTGACTTGCCCAAGGTCATAGAGCAGTTATGTGGCAGAGCCAGCATTCAGGTAGGTCATTTGCCTTAGGATCAGCCTAACTGCTTGGACCTTCACAATATTGATCAGCAGGTCTAAATACTCGTGACAGGTATGCAGAATGATGACTTAGAGGCTCCTTAAGATCTTTGCTCTCCAACAAAGAGCACATTCCGAGGAGGATGCTTATTTGTTCAGGAAAGTGGACTAACAAATTATAGAAAGATTTTCAACAAAGATTGGAATGAAAAGTATTTCAGATAATTAAAACTAAATAGATTGTCTAGTTCCCTGGATAGTCTAATTTAGAGGAGAATTATTGTGTCTCTGACACACTGACTAGACAGTCAATAAATGCGACTGACTGAGGTTGCTCAGATGCCAATGCAGTGAAACTTCCCAGCAATTGAATGTGGATTAGGTGAAGGATCAAGTGCCAACATATAACTACCAATCTAACCCTCCCCCAAATAATAAATAACTTTGAACTTCCAGTTATTCCATTTCCTGAGCAGTCTATTGTATTTCTAAAGCATATATAGACTACTAGTGTATATCCAAGAAAATCCTCCATAAGCACTATGGCTCTTAGGCTCAGGCAGCCAGCACTCCTGCCCTGGTCCCGTGGTTAGTGGGCTCTGCCTTCGTCCTTGAGTCTGGCTGTTCCGCAAGGGATGAGGGATCCAAAGGCCAAGTGGATGTCTGCTTTGCTTCTCAAACTTTACTGTGCACCTGAATGACCTGGGTATCTTATGAAAATCCTTCTGATTCTGTAGGTCTGGGGTAGGACCTGAGATTCTGCATTTCGAATAAGCTCCCAGATGATGCTAATGCTGCAGGTCCCCAGGCTACACTTTTGGGTAGCAAGGTTCTAGACCTTGCTCCAGGTACTGGATACCCTAGGATTTCCTATCCAACAAGCTAGAGCCTGTATCCAAGACCTGTATGGGTCTCTGAGGACTGACGGCTACTGGTGTAGCCATGGCCCAAGGGGTAGCTAGGAGGTAGCTGTGTGTGTGTGTGTGTGTGTGGCAGGGGGGTGTGTGGGGGTGGGTTTGGAAGGCAAAGCTTGGACCTTCAAGCTGGGATTCTATGCACAGGAGTATAAGGCCCCTCATGGAGCAGGACTGAGATGGGGAGGGAAGAAAAGGGAGCCTCCATTTGTACTCTTGCCCCAGGTTAGGAGTGGGCCTGCTTATGGATACCTCAGGAAAGATTTGGTTATATTATTTTATTATAATTTTTATTATTTTCTCTCTGGACCTAAACACAAAATGGACAGATTCCACTTTTTCTTTTTTTTATGTCATGGTTGCAGTCTGAGAGAACACTTTTATTTCCCCTTCATTGTGCACACTAAATACTTGAAGTATGCCAACAAATTTTCAACAGGTTTGTTCATTGTGTTTGATAATTTTGATAATCCTCCGTTTTTCTAGCTGGCTAGTTAGTGCTGGTGCTAAGATATGTCTTATGCTTACTGTTTGGTGGAAACTGATAGTCTTGTTATATCAATTCTTTGAACAAGAAGAAGCATATCATTTGGTATAACTTAAAGGATTCTAATGTTATCTCTGAAGATTTTGTAGAAATGGCCAGTAATTGCTATTAGTTGCATTTTAAGTAATCCGTATTAAAAGATCAATAGCATTAACCTTTTTGTCATTCCTTATTTTTTTTAAAGACTATTTTTTTAGAGCAACGTTAGGTAAACAACAAAATTGAGAGGGAGGTACAGAGATTTCCCATATACCCCTTGCCCCCACACATGCACAGCCTCCCCCATGATCAACATCACTCACCAGAATGGCACATTTTTTACCAAGGATGAACCTACATTGACACATCATAATCACCCAAAGTCCATAGTTTACCTTAGGGTTCACTCTTGGTGTTGTACATTCTGTAGGTTTGGACAAATGTATAATGACATGTATCCATCGTTATAATATCATACAAAACATTTTCACTGCCCTAAAAATCCCTGTGCTCTGCCTGTGCATCCCCACTCCTGCAACCACTGATCTTTTTATTGTCTGCATAGTTTTGCCTTTTCCAGAATGTCATATAGTTGGAATCATACGGTATGTAGGCTTTTCAGATTGGCTTCTTTCACTTAGTAATATGCATTTAAGGTTCTTCCATGTCTTTTCATGGCTTGATAGCTTATTTCTTTTTAGCATTGAATAATATTCTATTGTCTGGATGTACCACAGTTTATTTATCCACTCACCTACTGAAGGACATCTTGGTTGCTTTCCAAGTTTTGGCAATTATGAATAAAGCTGCTGTAAACATCTGTGTGTAGGTTTTTGTGTGGACATAAATTTTCAGCTCCTTTGCGTAAATAGCAAGAAGCATGATTGCTAGATTGTGTGGTAAGTGTATGTTTTTTATTCTTTTTTAAAGCTTGTAGAAAAGCCGACTTAGTAGACATGAGACAAAGATTAGTGGTTGAGACGGTAAACATTCTTTAAAGACAACACATGCAAAACAGTGTTCCAAACAAATCTAGCAACTGAGACCAGTGGCTATCCACTAGAATTTTGAATACCTTCTTAGCAACGCCTCCTTTTGCCTGTCTCCTTCTCTCCCTTGCCAATGGTCTGCCAAAACTTGCAGTCAGCAGCTAACTCCAGAATTGCCAGTTTAATCAAAGGATTGCTGGGTACATAAAACAGCTTGACTCAGTAAAGCTAAGTTACCTTTATCTCCACCTCTTGATTTGGCTAGCATGGCCCTGAATAGGTCTTTTAAAACTAACGTTTAGCAATATTACCTTGCCCAGATTTTGGTTATGCATTTCTTCTAATCCTCTGAATTTAATGCTACTTGGGTACACTGTTCTTTTGATAGGAATTATGAGTCATGATCAAAACTAAAGACAGTAGTCAATTGTGGAGGAGTTGCTGCAGCCTTTGGCCACTGTGCCATGCAAGGTCCAAATTTCCTCCGCGCAATATGTACGTAACAAAGCGGGTGCTTGTGTTGGCAGCCCAGTCAGACCCTGTGGCAGTGGAAGTAGCACAAGCTGATGGAAAGAGCACTGACTGAAGAGTCAGGAGGCTTTGGCTGGAGTCCAGTTTGCCATGAATAACATGACGTTGGGCAAGTCAAGCATTTTCCCCATTGACAAAATGAAACTTCCCTCTCTTAGGATTATTGTTGAGCTAGAATGAGATAATAAGTCAGAGTGCCTTGAAAAAGTGAAAAACGGTGGCAAATATTAGCACTGCTTCTTTATCCATTCATTCAGCAAACATGTGTGAGCCAGGCATGCATCATACCCGTTAGCACACCTAAATGATCCGTGAGCTGGTTCTTATGGCTTTTCAGTGTCGTGGAGACACGAACCAACAAGCGCATCCTTACAGGGTGGCATGGTTGGGTGTTAGAGCTTTAGCAGCTGTGAAACGCTGTTAGAGGAGAGAAGGAGTCTGGCTAACTCTGCCGAAAGGAGTCATTGAATTCATCACAGAGATTGTGGGTTTTGAGCTGGCTCTTGGAAAATGAGAAGTTTGCCAGACTGAAAGAGGGTGAAAGGGCATTCTAGGCAGAGGGAACAGCATGTTCAAAGGCAGAGGGATCTGAGTGTGCATAACATTATCATCGAATTGAAATTAACCCAACAGATATTCACTGAGTACCTACTTTCCTCTAGGCACTGCTAAGAGCTGGGGAAACAACAATGGATGAAATGGCCTTAATCCTTACCTACTTTTGGATTTATTATTCATTGTCTTAGTTTCCTATAGCTGCTGTAACAAATTACCATAACTTGGTGGCTTAAAACGACACAAATGTATTATCTTATGGTGCTGGAGGTCAGAAGTCCTAAAATCAAGGTGTCGGCAGGGCTGCGTTCCTCTGAAGGCTCTAGGCGAGAATCTTTTTCCTTGCCTTTTTCATCGTCTAGCGGCTGCCTACATTCCTTGGCTCACAGCCCTTCCTTCATCTTCAAACCTAGCAGTATAGCATCTTCAAATCTCTCTCTCTGACTCTGACCCTCCTGCCTTCTTCTTATAAAGTCCCTTGTGATTACATTGGATCCAACCAGAAAATTCGGAATAATTTCGCCATCTCAAGATCTTTAACTTAATCACATCTGAAAAATCGCTTTTGCCACATAGGGCAACATAGTCACAGGTTCCAGGGATCAGGCTGAGGACATCTTTCCGGGGACTATTATTCAGCCTACCACATTCATTTAGGAAATGTTTTGTAGTTTCCCACTATTTGGCACTAGAATAAGGTCTGTGAGCTTCTTGCTTTCATGAACTTACATGCGAGTGTTTTGGATGATTGAGCAATTGTATTCATTTGTTTCTTAGGCACTAGATAGATTTTAAGAAGAAGTGTTTCATACCCAATACATCGCAGACTGATCTCTTGCTCTTCTCCCCTCCCCAGACTTGTTTCATACCTGTTGATCCTTCTAGTTGCTAAACCAAATCCTTGAAGTTATGCTTGAGTCCCGTCTTTCGTCCATACTCCACACTAATCTGTCAGGAAATCCTGGTGGTTCTACCTTCTAAATATATCCAGAATCCAGCCACTTCTCACCATCACCACCAATTCTACCCGGGATCAGGCCACAGTCTGGATTACTGCAAGAACCTCCTCTTGTTCTATTTCCCTCCTTGCCTGCTACATTTTATTCTCAACATAGCAAACATATGGGTCGTCTGAAAATGAAAGTCCGGTCATGTCATCTTTAATAGAAACCCATTCCTTTCAGAGTAAAAGCGAGATTCTCCAGGCATTGCTCTTGCTTACGCTTTTGCACTGGCTATTTCCTAGGCCCGGAGTCTTCTTTCCCTGGGTTTGCATGTCCGTTCCCTCCCCTCTATCATGTCTTTCTTCAAATGTCCCCTTTTAATCAGGCTAACCTGGTCACCCTTATATTAAAATTGCAACTCCCCACCCATTACTTCTGATTCCTTAACTTGCTATAGTTTTTCATTTTCTATAGTACTTATCACCTTTTAAAAACTACATATTCTGCTTATTTAATCTGTCTCCCCACAAAAGAAATTTAAGCTTCACAAGACCAAGAAACTTTGCCTCCCAAGCACATGGTACCCGGTGCACGTTAGGTTCCTAGTAAATATTTGTTTAATGGATAAAAGGAAAAAGTCACTGTGTATGCCATCGAGGAACTTATCTGTGTGAGGAAACATGATGGGCATCTCTGAAACAATTATGCACCATCTTGGATTGTTTGCAATTTAGATATTGTACCATCTTCAGTTGGAAGAGTCATAAAAGGTCTGCATTGAGGGGAAGGAAAAATGAACTCAGGTCTTTCTTCTGTGTGGGGAGTGTGTGTTTGAAAAATAAACATTGCGTTAAAAAGGAGGCTCCTTCACATCAACTCCCTCGTCTTGTTTTGCAATTCAAAATTAAGAAAAATTAAAAGACGTTAATTGAGCACCTATAACGCATATTTTACTAGGCCCTCTGAACAAAACAAAGCTTGCATGGAACTGCCAGGTTTCCTCTTTAGAGTCTGGAGAACTGGGCCCCTTGATAATCCTTGGAACACCTTTTCAAAAAAAGAAGAAAATAAAAGTTTAGGTCAAAATGGCGTGTCAAAATTCCAATTTTTCTTCTTACTTTTGGTCTTTGCCAAGAATTATTGTAAAAGAGGAGAAAAAAGATGGCATGTATTGTGCCAGCCTGTCAAGAAATGTCCTACTCCTTTCTTCTGCCAACCAAAAAAGAACTGAAAAACAGGTGTCAGTGAAGTGAGATGGATGAGAAAGAAAGAGTATGAAAAATTTCAATGTCTGAAAGGAAAGGAGTCCTATACTGTTTTAAACATGGTTATTGAGGACTACATAAAATTATTTACATCAATATCAAGGAAAATTTCTGTAAAAGCTACTGTTTTTGATGTATTACAGATTTACCCACAGAGGGGTGACTCCGTCTCTTGAGCCTGTCATAGTGTGTAATGATCAGGCTGCTTGGTCTGTTTCCTTTTCCATTTCTTTTGCTCTCTCTCCTCCTATGTCTTCCTTTGATCCAAAGCTCTCCGCATCTTTTGATTTGCAGCCTTTGTGAGTTTGTTGGCAAGAATATGTAGCCTTTTCACAAGCCAAAAGGTCGCATGTACAAGGCCTTGGTTCTCTACCCTTAGGACAGCAGGTTGGGCCACATACTTTTCTTCTTCATTAGGACGTTAAAATATGTGTCATGGAGAAACAAAGAGGTCAAAAGTGCAAACATTTATATACTTTTAATGTGTTTAAGCAGAACTGATGCAGACTAGTTAATTAATTTTTATGATTCTAGCTATATTAGCCAGAAATATATTTAAAGGCCACTTTTCCTTTTTTCAACTGTGTGTAGAAAAACTGAGTGCCTTTTTATATGTATAATAGCCTGGAGCTATTACTAATGTCGGCAAGATACCTATAGATTTTATGTCTTTTCTTTCTATTTCAGTGAAGCTTTAGAATGTTTTTGTTTTTGCTTTATCTTGTCCGTTCTCTGGTTGTAGCCATCCATCATGAAATCCATTTGTCATTAATGACCCATGACCCCTTTTTATTAGACGTACTTACGAAGGTCATGGATCTCAGCTCAGTGGTAAAGGAGACATATCATTTTCCTAATTTGCAGGTTGTGAAACCACAGGGGAATCTTACAATTTGATTGATGATTAATCACTCAAATAAAATGAGATATGGCAGTCAAATAGTTACAAACAATAAGCCTAGAGCAAGATCAGATTAACTGTGCTTTCTAGGATTTCTCAGGCTTGTTTATTTTTAAAATAGTTACTTTCATTGCCAGCTAATAATTTCTTTCTGGACAAAGATTTGGCGAGCTTTAGTGTTGGTGGCCATCTCTTGTTGTTGAGAAAGGATTTCAAGGTTCTGATCTCATTTTTGGAAATGCTTATATATCTGCAGAAAATATGGTAGAGTTCAGCTATTTTGAGTGAAGTGAGCATGGTAATTATAAATAAATTTTTCTCTTTCTCTCAAAGGTAAAATTGGTGGTACTTATAATGAGTAATTCTCATAAAAATCTCTCTCCAACCAGTGAAATTATCCTGAAGAATAAAATCAGGTCATACCTCAAGAAGTTGATTTAGAATTGAAATCTTGGGCCAAACAATAATTAACTTTAGCAATTATTTACTGAATGCCTGTTACGTGCTAGGCACATTTGTAAAGTAACTTACTTTACAATGTGCTTTCATATGTATTTGCTCCTTATTATTCTCAATAGATCACATTTGATCCTTGTAACAGTCTCAAGCAATGGGGTAAACAATATTATCCCAATTTGACAGATGAGAGAGTAAACTGAAACCATGAGCTTGCCAAGGCCAGACAGTGGCTAGGTACAGAACAAGCCAAGAAGGCAGTTCTGGCTTCCTGTCCTGTGCCTTTCCCAGTTTTTTATGCTGCATTCCTTCTCCCACCACTTAGCATCTGCTGCTCAAGTGAGTGAACCATACCAGTAGTTCTCGAAGAGTGGTTGCAAGACCGGCACCATCAGCATTATCTGGGGACTTGTTAGACGTGCAAATTCTCAGGATCTACCTCAGACCTTCTGACTTAGAAACTCTGGGAGTGGGGCCCGGCCATCTGTGCTAAACAAACTGTCTGGTTGATTCTGATGCACACTCAAGTTTGAAAACCACTGAACTCAAGAACACATTTCTGTGTCATTAAAAACGTGCGTGAGGCAGTTTGTCTGTTATTTGTTTATTAAAGTTGCCTTGCGGGAGGCACAAGAAGTGTTCGCCTTCTAGGAACTCTTCTAGTTGAGGAGAAAGGACTAGCTCACCTGAAACAATTGCGTGTACCTGCATTGTTCATTAAGTAAGTGCTGTGTCATGGGGTAGAGCTGAACGTGCTGTAGGTCTTCAGGGAAGGGAGTAATCCCTGGAGGTGGCAATGGTTGGAGAAGGCTTCCTGGAAGAAAAAGAAATGTAGATGGGCCTGGAGGTGCCCTAGGATTTGGAATGAGGAGGCTAGAGAGCGGAAATTCCAGAAGAAAGGCAGGTTTGTGGAACAGTAAGGAACATTGCCTTGAGTAGTGCAGAGCTTTTGTGCTAGGACTACAGAGAAGTAGATTCAATGAGTAAAGTGGACCAAATTGCGATCAACTTCTTTAGTCAACAGTTGGTGTAGTACTAGACAGTGGGGAACAATGATAGATTTTGATTAAATAACTGAGACGATAAAAGCATTGTTTAAGAAATATTAAACTGTTGTGTGTAAGCAGGATCCACATATAATTTGAACATCCCACAATGTTTTGCAGATTGTGTGCCCCCCCATCCCCATAAATATTTCTGGGTTTTGAAGTAAAGTCTGGTTTTACAGATATTTTTAAAACAACAACTAATATAAAAGCATTTATTTTGAGTTAGGGCAATAATTACATGTTTTGATTGCTTAATGAAGTAAGCTTATGTGTCTTTTGTGCAGATGAAATGACAGGTGGTCTTAATCTTCTGATAAGGAAAAGAAGTCAGGGCCTCCACTGATCAACACGGCTGGTATTGCACCCCTTCATGGGCCTTCTTGTCTTATAGGTAAAAGGGCTTCAGCCCTACCCTGAATGAGGCTTCTGCTCAGAGAAAGAAATATGGTGCAGACTTCATCTGGTCAGAATAAAATGGCCTTCCCATACGGGGACCATACAGTTGAAAGCTTTATCAACTGTAAAGGCATTTGGTTAAATATTTATTTTATAAAATTAAAATAAAGGGAAAAAAAAGCTATCAAGTGCTCACTCCGTTTAAGCCATGTGCCTATGGCATAGCAGTGACTGAGGTGTGTTCCCATGTCCACCAGTGGTGTCTGGAGTCTTTGGGGAGACAGGTGCACATTCATAAGAGAATGTAAAGTGGGAAATAGTTATATAGCTTCAGCTCGTAAGTGAACATAAAATTAGAAATGTAGTCACTTTCTGCTTAGGGTCTAGTTCTGATGACAAAGATGTACCTATCTTTTTAGCTAGACAGACATAATCAGCCATGCTTCAGAGACACTTGGAGTCATCCACCATACCTCCTTGAAGATTTGAATTTAAAATAATTAACACATTAGTGCCATTCCTGTGCAGTAGACAACTTAACATTTTCATCATAAAGCAGACAGCAGTTTAGGCCACCTGATCTAGATCCTAAAGAAAACTTGGGGCCGTGGTGACACTGAGAGAACTCAGAGCTTTGCTTCCTCACTCCTGCCAGGATGGGGAGGCTTCCCTTAGTGATTGCATTTCTCTCTGAGGTCTGATCTGCTCCCACCCGTTTCCGTTCAGGATGTGCTTAGACAGTGTACAGTGTCAGCGGTTTATTTACCTGTCATGGTAGCGAGGATGGCACGTGATTGGCCAGTACAGTTAGTGGAGCCAGACAGGCTGATATGACAGTTGTGTGTATTTGGGTGGCTACTATTTTGTATTTTATTTTATAACCTCGAATTTTGATCTGATTACTAGGGGAAAGGTGTGTGTTTTAAATCTATCTAAGACCTATAAAATCTGAGGCGATTACCTGAGGCAGCCAAGTTGCTGTGATATGTTTGCATATCTTGATAGACTCACTTAATGGATGGTGAGGATATAAACACACTGTAAGTTTAAGCCCGAAAGCCTCCTGAACTACCACGAAGAAAACTTGCTGATTTAAAACACTGCACATGTGTCGCGTCTTCAAGGGTTAGAGTCCCACTTTGCGGAGTCCTAGGAGAGGAATTTCGGGATTTAGAGTTATGCAGGGGTCTCAATCCCCAGGTGTATAGAGAAAAACTAATCAGAAATGGATTTGGAAAGATATATGAAATAAACATTTGGAAAATAAAACTTCATCTTTTACTGTTTCACTTCTCTGAGTTATTCTCTATCATAAACATCATATTTTCTTATAATCTTACTAATATCTAGTATAGTGGTTCTTAACCTTTTGGGTCATGATCATTTTTAGAATCTAGTGAAAGCTATAACCCTTCACCCTAGAAAATCGCTCATAGAAACATCCTTACAAAAAGTTTCCATGAAATATGGGGGGTTCATGGACTTTGTCAAACTCTAGTGTTTTTAACGTGTTCATTGAATATAGTGAATTAACTTATCATCTATGCACTAGCTATGGACCATCCTTGAGAGAATTGAGAAAATAATCATGCAAATCATTTTCTATAGAGCTTAATTCTCTCAGAATTGAGTGGAACCCTGCTTGAGAAAGGCTGTGGGTGAAACAAAAACGTTTATGTAGTATATATGCTAAATTTATAGTCATCCTACTGCTCAAAACAATATGCAAGTTTGGAGCTTAATAATTATACTTGTTTCAAAGAAGGATCAATTTCCAGAATGTTCTTTTCCCCTGATATTTTCACGTTAGAATAAATCGTGTTCAATTTCACTGAAATGACTATTTACTTTGGCACCTTTGAGAACCATTGCACACTAGCTATAGATAATACTACCCTACATTCAATTTTTATCCTGAATAATAGTATAAACCGTACTGGCAAAAGCTAAGAAGTTTGAAAATGATGTGTTTCAACGTGCTATATAAAGGGCCCCCTCTGCTTCCACACATCTTTGTTTTCTTGCCTGACAGAATGCACATCCCTTTATTCAGTGATTATGAGTGACACGCTGTAATTGTCAGTTTGAGATGCCAACTGTGTGTCTGACTGACTTCGTTCCCTCCAGGGCTCCTAGGAAGCCACAGCACAGGCAGTTTTTCCAGGACTTCATCCTTCTCAGCAGACAGAATGGCTGCCATCTCGGTTATTTTGTGGGGTTCAAGTGGCAATTTCTAGCTCATTCCCTTCTCACTGACTCTCTTTGATGCTCCATTCCTGGTAGGAAACGTGATATGCCTTTACTCCGGTCAGTCAACACCAGGCTAAACTGGGGCCCTGCCATCTCTGGCTGTGAAGGGTGATGCTTCTTTCTTTCATATGAGTGCATGAATCCAAGGCTGATGGGCTCATGGAGGCAGAGACTGATAATCAGAACAACAGCCTTGGGGCACGATTGGGGTATGTGTGGTGGCTTCTGTCCTTTTGGAGAGGAGGGAGACTCATGTGGAGAAGAGGTGGTGAAAGCAGTAGATTAGATGTGAGACTCGTCACTCTATTTAGTAGGGGAAAACTTGAAGATTTCTTTCAGAAAGGGGATTTTTTCACTCTGATGTCAACATGTATCATTTATTTGGCTTCCCTGGAGCTAAGTGTATTCATTCTCGGGTGTTTCCCACTCTTGCCTGGTTAGAGAAGGGAGCCCCAGCCCTCCCACAGCCCCTGAATGTTATCACTGACATCCTGGTGATGACCCTGAGTGACAGAGAAAAGGTTAAATTCAGTTTTAGAAGGCCACGAAACATGATGTGTGTTAGCAAGATTTCCACCAAAAATAAGGTTCAGAGCTTAAAGTGATAAATCTGTTATCTGGAATATTAACTCATGTAATGGCTGAGGTGCTGTTAGATGTTGTTTTGGCGCCTCGTTAATCAAAATGTTCATGTTCACACTTCTGAAGTTCCCTTTTAAAGCAAGCTCAAAGCATGTAGTCATGTTTGAAATTGCCTTTTATCTTTATCCCGTCATTCACTCATAATTTCTTCATTTTATGTCTTTGTATCCTTCTTTCCTGTCTGACTCTGGTGATTTTTCTTCACTTTTGTTAAGAGCTCCCTGCTAAGGGCTCTTGCCTCAGCCTCCCTCCCTCCCTACCTGTTGCACCTCGATTTTTTTCTCACTTTTCCTTCTTACCTTTCATCTTATGCTTTCATTCACTTCCTCTCTGACTCACTATAAATTCCTTTCTCCCCTCAGCTACCTCTGTCCTTCATATTACGTGTATATGTAATTATTTCATACATATAAAGACATAAGGAATGATAGAATGAGCATCACCGCCCTCTCTGCCCGGCTTAAGAAGCAGAATACCACCAATTTAGTTGAATTCTGATCGCCAACTATATCCCCGCAACTCTGCCAAGAGGTAATTACTGTCTCATATTCTATTTCACATCCTATTCCCATCGCCTGGCGCAGGAGGAAGGATGCCGTCCCCAGCCTCAGCCCTCCGATGGCACCCTCACTTGGCTGCTGGAGGCTGAGCCTGGGGGTGGGGACGAGGGGGCTGAAATGAGAGGACCACCCCACTGAAGCCAGGGTAGAGGGAGGGCCGGGGCAGGTGGGAGAGGGTAGCTCTTTAGACAGAACGTGGCTGAATTGCTCTGCCTCTGAGCGTCGTGTTTTTATTCAGATCATCTTCCCTGACCTCTTTGACATATTTGAATAAGAAAATGTTACATGTTCAATGAACTTTTAGTAAGCACCTTCTCGATGATCGGCGCTGTGTGTAAAAGGATCTTGTTTATGGGGCTGTAGATTCACTCTGTCCTCGTCTCCCTATTGCCCTTGTCTCTTGGATAGAGAAACTCTGTTATACTTTAAAATGTATTTTTATATCAAGGATTATCTGCATCTTTCAGTTTAGGTATGTTTGTGTCAAAGCTGAGTAATGTGTATCATACGCTCTGCTTCGCAGTACGTTTGAAATATTTCACATACACGAAAGCGCTTGGGCCAGAGGCATACAGACCTGGGCCAGACCCCAGTCAGTCGCTTACTGGTCGGGTGGCCTTAAGCAAATTACTTAGGTTCTCTTAGCTTTGGTTTTTTTAATATGTAAAAATGGAGACCATGATAGTACCACCCCTCAAAGCAGTTTATGAAATGAGATAACACATGTCAAGTGCTTACTGCAGCGCCTGGCATACAGCACTAAACAAACGGTAGTCACAGGAACAGAGGATTTTGAGTTTAGAACTTGAAGTTGAGATATAATTTATTTGAAGTACTTGTCTTAGGATGGAACATAGGGTTTGAAGGCTGTGTGGTTGGTATTGCAGCTCAGGAAAGGGAGGCATAGGAGAAGGGAGAAACATTCTCTGAACCTACAGGCATAGAAAAAACATTCTTCTGACCTAAGAATTTGTGAAGGGGCCCCTGGAGGAGGCTTTATCAATGAAATGTCTTGTTGCTGCAAAGGAGGTTGCAACCCCCGCTTCCCAGAGACCTGTTCTTACCGCTGGTCCCCTCTGTAGGGTATAAGCATACCTCCAGTTTTCTGTAGAGGGGCTGCCACCGTTCTGTCTGTCAGATCTTTTTCTTCCTGTTAGACGGAATGTGATTAAATGTGTCAGTAATCTCCACAGGGCAGGTCAGAAGGCTCTGTAAACTCTTAAGATCCTAACAGTAGCTAAAACCACAGAGTTCTCAAAAAAAGCTGTGCAGATTGATCAGCAAGCAAGATGATGGAAGAGTGAAATGATTTCCTCTGTCAGTGGTTACTAGCCCATTGATCTTCCTTGAGCTGTGGATTGAATTGCTTCCCAGTCTGGTACAGAGGGAACGCCACCCAACTCTTTATTAAAAAAACAAAACAAAACAGAATTGAGGTCATATTATACATTAATTTTGTGTTCTGCATTTTTTTCAAATAATTTTATAAAATGTCATTTATATAAAATGACAATAGTAATAATAGTTCTAACACCTACTTCATGATAATTTTCCATTTACAAAATGTTTTCACGTTCTTTCTCAGTTCACCTTCAGAAAACCTGGTGTTCATAGGTTTTAATTACATTTCTCATTCAGAGAGACTTGTTTTTTCTAATAAATTCCATAAGCGTGTTCGTTCTTTCTATACTAATTATGCAGAATCTGTGAAGGATTTAAAATTCGCCAGGTAGATAATGTTAAAATTGTTTTTTACAATTTTAAAATATTTCCTTGTTTCTCAATTCTGTTACAGAGATGGGCACATTCTTACTCCAAAGTATTGACATGTTTTGTTGTTGATTGATAAATACTTGCGCACAACTTGAGAAACTCTGTCACGAAGTTTAATAATATTTATTTTTGAACCCTTTAAAAATTAACATTCGTGTATTATGAATAAAATTGCAATGGACTATATTATGGAATACTTACAAATATTTGAATATATGACTATGAAACACATAAACATTAAAAAATGGTATATGATATTGTAGGCAATACCTTTGTATGACATGTCAAAGATGAGTTTTTGTAAATTAAACCAGAGCATGCTAATATGTAGCTCACACTAATTTCTCTCATAATGTTTTGGCCTATTCCACTCCATCTAACATAAGATTATAATTCTTTTATGTTGTTTAACACACACAGAATCTTGTTTTCCCAGCACCTACCATAATGCTGGACTCATGGTAGTGGCCTAATGAATCCCTCTTCACTGTCTGTGTAGGGTTGCTTTTCTGTATGTGCTATTTTAGGGTGTGTGTGGGGGAATGGGTTTAGGTCTTTGCTTTCAAACAGTCGTAGTTCTCATTAACCCTTAGCTAACAGGTGCTTTTCTTTTACCAACATGCTCTTACTTTATTAAGGAGATATTTACCAATAGTGTCTTCCCATTCTGTCCCCCCACCACACTCCCCTTTCCCTCTCTTTCTCTTTCTCTTTCTCTCTCTCTTTCTCTCTCTCTCACACACACGCACACACACAGACACACACACACACATACGATTCTGAAGGATGCTTCCTCAGATAGCTGAGACCATGTCATGTAATGGAAAGAATATAAGACTGTGGGTGTGGAGACATCTAGGTTATCCAGGTACTTATTAGCTTTCTTCTCTGGGCTGTGGGAGGTTCAGTGAGACCAAAGAAAGGAGACTAATGAAGTAGTTGGGGAGAGGAACCATGGATACCTTAAAAAGTCAGGTCACAATATAAATTCACACAGAATAAGTGTAAATGAGTAGTCAGGCCACAGGTACTACTGGAGGAGGGAAGTGTTTTGTTAACTGGGGAATTGTTCTTATTTCCTTCTAGATAGCTGAGAAACTCCTCCTCCTATATAGGACTCCAGGATTCCCTTAAAATATGTGACCACAAGAAAGGTAGCTAAGAATTTATTTGTATACTTATACACTTTAAAAATCAGCAATTCATAGGGCCGGCCCAGTGGTGTAGCGGTTAAGTGTGCACGCTCCGCTGCTGGCGGCCCGTGTTCGGATCCCGGGCGCACACCAACGCACTGCTTGTCAGGCCATGCTGTGGCGGCCTCCCACATAAAGTGGAGGAAGATAGGCACAGATGTTAGCCCAGGGCCAGTTTTCCTCAGTAAAACGAGGAGGATTGGCATGGATGTTAGCTCAGGGCCGATCTTCCTCACACACACACAGACAAAAAATCAGCAATTCATATATTGCTAAGAGCGTTGCAGTCATTCAAAATACACAGATTGTTTCTTCTTTTAGCAAAATATTGCTACTATTTGGGAATGGGGATCTGCTCTGAAGTTGAAATGCATAAAGGAGATGCTCACCAGTCATTAAATATCTGCAAAGATTTATTTTGTGTGTGTTCCGAAAGCAGAATCTCTGTAGTAATATCTATTGAGGTAGATATTTTTAATGATTGCTGGAGGAACTAAATATTAACTAAGGCCAAAGAAAGATAAGATCAATACATTTCAGGCCACTTCCGTTCTTTTCCCCAGATTCCTCAATCTTGCACAGATGTTATAAAAGTATATACCCTTTGTAGATGCAAGTGCCTGCAAGTTAAAATTATATATATATATGATATTAAAGCATTGTATAAATACTTAAGTATCAGACTTCCTGATTTGTTACTGAATAAGTGGAAGATGGTTCTGTCATACATAAAAATGGAAAATGAAGTGAAGTTCATTCAGTGGCCCCAACTTCCTCTTTCTTGACTCTTGTCTCTTTTCTATAGTACTCCTGGAGGGACTTAATGCCCGCCGGACGCTCCCACCCCAATACCAAAACCTGTTCTCGAGACAGGATCCAACTTTAATCCATTAGCACAAAGTTAAATCATCATTTACCTGCCCTGTTTTAAGCTATGCCTCTAGTTTTGGCGTAGAACTTTTTGTCTTATCCAGAGGAATTTTCGGTGTTGACATGGGAATGGAGACATGTAACTTTCTTGAGGGGAAAAGGGTGTCTTTGAAATGAGATGGCAGCACCCTGTAAGCTCTCACTTCTTCATGTCTCAGGCATGTCTTATTTGTCAGGATCGCATTTAATATATATCTCAGAAACACCCTTCGAAACTCACAGAAAGATCGAATGCTGAGTGATCTTAAATGGGAAGAGTAACATTTGATAGACATGCAGTTTTATTTTATTTTATTTGGATTTTGAGCATGATAATCTAAAATCTCTTGCAAGTAGGTGAACAAACAAATAGTAGGTAGAATTATAAATAATTTAAATCACATATTTTCCTTGACATATGTTAGGAGGAGGAGAAATATCTCAAGAGGAGGAGGATGTACAAGAGAAAATCGTGAATGTGAGCTGGGCAAGATTACGAAGAGAAGAAGCTAATTGGAGATTATCTGAAAATAAAACGTCTGCAGTCCTCCCTGGGGAAATCAGCTGCCAGATGAGAAGCATATTGTGAGAACACAATGACTAACGTTATCTTTTAAGAACAGTTATGGGGATGACGGCCGTTCTTTTGCTTAAAGAAAAAAATGAAGCAATGAATTGGAGAAGGATGAAAGGAAAATCTGTATGATAAGCACTAACCAGAGTAGACACACTGCAATTTTTTTGGTGAAACTAAAGCATCCCTATATCCTATTAGTGCCTCTCGTTATCAAAAGGGCTGGGAGATATTTTTAGAGGTTATGGGTAGGAAAGAATCACTCTTGAAAAACTCTCAAAGTAACTTAAAATTCAGAGCAGAATTTTAAAAATGATTTTTGTTTGCCACTGAGTTGCTAAAAGTATTTGTGTCACAATCAAAAGCCACTATACTGATGGTCAAATAAATTTCCATACTGGAAAATAATCTAGAAAAATCCTACATGGTTCTTTAAAAATGTTCATATAAAAAGTATGAAATCATATTACATGTTTTTAATCAATCAAATTAAGTGTTCGCTTTGATCATAACTTGAAAATGAGGATGATGGTGTACTTTCTAAGTGTTTAGGGGTTTAGTGTTTGCACAAGGCTGAATGTTTATACCAGATATGTACTAGATAACAGTCCCCCCTCCCAGCCAGTGTGGTCAGGCCGACGTAGCTTTCACGGCTCCGGCTGTGGCGCTGACCACTTCGAGATGGAGCGCCACCACTTGTCCCATGTGTTACCATACTCTAGTAAAACTCTGGTCCTAGGAGCACAGCAGCCGTTGGTGTCCCCAGAGAAACTCATCTGCATGTATTCTGTGAGTGGACTTGCTTCTCAAAATGTGCTTTGGTAGAGCTTTGTGGAAGCACAGAAATATTTTGTTTGGTGAGAGAATCTCTATTGCACAATATAAGTCAGCAAGTCCTCTTGCACTGGTCTTGGACTTTGGGGAAGACCAAAGTGCAGATCTGTGATACCACGGCTCTCAAGGAAGTGGGTGACTGCGCTTGTCCCAGTCACCTGAAAGTTGTTTCTTGTTCACAGGTGTAGCTTCTATGGATGTGGCTTCCAGAGGGCCATGGTTTTATTGCTCTCCTGAAATCAGTGTGGAGCCCATTGGCCCAGTGTTAGTGACAGCAGGTTTTGGTGCTAAAAGGCTGTGTTGCAATTTCGTGTGCGACATTGAGAATTGCTGCCCACTTTGTGTACACGTTGTTAGAAAGTCACTTTGGCTGAAGGGCTGCTGTAATATCAGAAATGTGAGCAAGGAGTGGCTGTCAGCTAGTGGTGTTTAACCAGGTACATACAGAAGTGTCACCTCTGTAACTTGTAAAGAATAAAAAAAAAAAAAAAAAAAAGGAAAAGAGTCACCTTCCTGGTGCCCAGAGATTTTGGGATTGAGGTCTGGATATCTGAGTAAAAAGAAAAAAAACTCTATAGGTGATTGTGTCTTGAACTCCCAATTGAATTGCTAGAATATTTACCTCAGTTACCAGAAAATGTTTTCTTTTCTCCATAGCAATTAAAATAGGCTACTGTTGGCTGTCACCTTAAAGTATCCTTAGAAGCACCAGCGTTATTTGATCAAATTGTGGGAAGCATGCTGTGTGGCAAAAGCAGAGAATCATGAGGCATTCAGTCAATTACTCTTTAAGGGGAGATAGAAACATTGAAATAAATGGCCAATGACAACGGTAGCAACACCTGGAAAGGGAAGTCCCCAAATGAGGAATCTTCTCTGGAGGATGTGTTGGTAATGTCAGTTAATTGAGCAGAGAAGTTAACAGCGTGGATCCAAAATGGGAGGGGACTGTCAAAAAGCACGGCCTCTTTCAAGAGTTCATAAAAGTAGGTGCTATTCGATAGGAGGGCTAGTGAGACTCATGAAGGACCTCTCTTAAATATGAATGGCAATAGTAATTAACAGGGTGTGTGAACTGCTCTGCGGCGACTGAAATTTCATGCAAGTCTCCTTTACCTTTACTGGTTTCATTCTGCTTTGTTAGAGGCGGTCCCAGGCCCTCAACTACATGGACATGAAATTCAAATCTTGAAAAGCATATTATAAAAACCCAAGATTTTCCTTGGGGTATTAATCTGTCTGGTTAAGAAAGACTTTTGTATTGTTAATTGTTTCTTTCCGAAAGAGGTAGGCAATTAGATGTAAAATGAAAGAAAAAAATCCCTATGTGATTGCCTTCTGGCCAGAACGTGTGACCTGCTGCCGTAGAAACATCTCTCTGATCAGAGAGATGATGACAAAGCATAGTTTTGATAAAGC